>NC_072820.1:9162500-9480227 GCF_027744805.1 Dunckerocampus dactyliophorus | reverse complement strand
TATCAGAAGCACTGGCCTACATTTACAATTTAAATTCTATTATTTGCCCCATGAAATTGTTTTAATTTATTCCAAACAGTCTATTATCTTCATTTAGTAGCCGGTCTCTTGGCTGTACTGCTTGTGTTTATGTATGGTACATTTGATACATACATGTGTTGTCATCTAATTTGCAGAGGGCCTTCAGAATCAGTAACGCTGGCCCATATCACTTCACGTGGTAATGACACCAAAAAAAGTTTGAAAAAAAAAACAATAACACAGTGGAAGTACTCACTTACTAAAACATTTTTGCCATACTGCTGTCAGATTGATAAACTTATGAAACAGCAGTGAAATGAAGTGGCGATATATAGTGGTGATAAGAAAAGTAACATATTCACAACAATAACACAGTAATGACATTTACTGATTTTGTATTGAGATAACTTGGATATAATACACACAAAAAAATGACCACATGTTTTTTTGAGCCAGTATTTGACAGACAGCTGCAAAATAAAAGACCGGTTAGCACTGGAATGAAACACCGTAGTATTATTCCAAGATTTACAGATCTTGTAAAAACTGACTGATCGAAAGCAAGGCTACAAAGATGAGTGACTGCAATTTACGTATAGAGCACTTACAGGTGACACCGGCAACCAGGTGCCAATAAACACAGCCATGAAGGCAAGTGAAGAAAGTGACATATTCACAACAATAACATTCACTAATATTTTATTTCCATCTATAGGGCAGTATGGAAACATTTGTCCTACAAAGTATGCCGATCATCTGACAAGGCGATTGGTGTCTTTTAGAAATGTGAACATTTATATGATTTTTTTTCCCTCTTCATTGTGTAATTTTGACTGGTACAACTTATACTCCAGAGCGACTTATAGTCTGGAAAATACGGTATTTTATTAATCATATTTCTTGATGACTGCTTCACTGATCACCTTTATATTGAAATTGGCATCATATCTCCTCCTCTGTTTGCTAACTTACCCAGCCTTTCTGTTTCATGGCTGCATCTCTCCAAGTCACTGGTGTGGAAGTGACTGGAAGAAAAGCTCTGACTCCCTGGGGAGAGAACATTTGGAGCCACCTACTTGTTCGTTTCATGCATAAAGTTCGAGATGTCATGCTCCGTGGGACAGTTTGCATCTTGTCTTGGTTTTGTTTCTGTATTTCCGGTTTTGTGCTCTTATTTTGCCATTTGTTTCCGGTTATTGTGTGTTGAGTTTAGAGGGCTTCTTACACCGAGCGTGGGCGGTAGGCTGACGCTGGTTCATTGTCAGTGCTACAGGCAGTGCATGGTCTTATGTTTGCAGCGTTGTTAATCACCTGGGTCTAATCCCAGAGAACTTTGTCTTTTTGACCTCTCAGTGGTTTTGTTATTCCTTTTCGCACGGACACCTTCTGTTCATTTTTCCTGCCTGAACCCATTAAAGACTTCTTACCTGCACTTTCTGCCCTGCTTCTGCATCTTGGGGGTCACGCAGCTTACCAAAGCGTGACACTAGACCTCAAAAGAGACTTTTTTTCTGTTCGGCTTGATATGGTAATTATTAACAATCAGTTATTTGATTCATCGATGGTATTACTCATTGCTACTATAGGTTTAGAATTTACTTACCTTTTTATTATATTAATCCACAGCTGTACTACTGTATATACACTGCTCAAAAAAATTAAAGGAACACTTCGAAAACACATCAGATCTAAACTGGAAGAAAATGATCTTGAATATCTTTCCTGATAATAAGTGGGTGATGTATTAGTAACAAAATGATGCTACATAATTTGCTAGAAATATAAATGATCACCCAGTACAGGGGGGAAATCAAAGACACCCCAAAAATGAAAGTGAAAAAATGATGCAGCACACTGGTCCATTTGGCTAAAATGTCATTGTAGCAACTCAAAATGATTCTCAGTAGTTTGTGTGGCCCCCACGTGCTTGTACACATGCCTGACAACGTCGGGGCATGTTCCTAATGAGACTACGGATGGTGTCCTGGGGGATCTCCTCCCAGAGCTGGACCATCACTGCGGTACCTGGACGCATGGAGGAGATTCCAGGAGACAGCTGTTGTTGTTACGTTGTTACTCCAGGAGAGCTGGACAGGGCTGTAGAAGGTCCTTCAACCATCAGCAGGATTGGTATCTGCTCCTTTGTGGTAGGAGGAACAGGATGAGCACTGCCAGAGCCCTACAAAATGACCTCCAGCAGGCCACTGGTGTGAATGTTTCTGACCAAACAATCAGAAACAGGCTCCATGAGGGTGGCCTGAGGGCCCGACATCCTGTAGTGGGCCCTGTGCTCACTGCCCAGCACCGTAGAGCTCGACTGGCATTTGCCATAGACCACCAGAATTGACAACTACACCACTGGTGCCCTGTGCTCTTCCCTGATGAGAGCAAGTTCAACCTGAGCACATGCGACAGACATGAAAGGGTCTGGAGATGCCGTGGAGAACGTTATGCTGCCTGCAACATCATTCAGCATGACCGGTTTGGTGGTGGGTCAGTGATGGTCTGGGGAGGCATATCCCTGGAAGGACGCACAGACCTCTACAGGTTAGATAACGGCAGCCTGACTGCTATTAGGTATCGGGATGAAATCCTCTGACCCATTGTCAGAACCTACGCTGGTGCAGTGGGACCTGGGTTCCTCCTGGTCCACGACAATGCCCGACCTCATGTGGCTAGTGTATGCAGGTAGTTCCTGGAGGATGAAGGAATTGATACCATTGACTGGCCCCCACGTTCACCTGACCTAAACCCAATAGAACACCTCTGGGACATTATGTTTAGGTCCATCCGGCGCCGCCAGGTTGCTCCTCAGACTGTCCAGGAGCTCATTGATGCCCTGGTCCAGATCTGGGAGGAGATCCCCCAGGACACCATCCATAGTCTCATTAGAAGCATGCCCCGACGTTGTGAGGCATGCGTACAAGCACGTGGGGGCCACACAAACTACTGAGAATCATTTTGAGTTGCTACAATGACATTTTAGCCAAATGGACCAGTGTGCTGCATCATTTTTTCACTTTCATTTTTGGGGTGTCTTTGGTTTCCCCCCTCTATAGGGTGATCATTTTCATTTCTATCAAATTATGTGGCATCATTTTGTTACTAATACATCACCCACTTATTGTCAGGAAAGATATTCAACATCATTTTTCCCCCAGTTTAGATCTGATGTGTTTTTGAAGTGTTCCTTTAATTTTTTTGAGCAGTATAGTTTTATGACATAAGTATCCAAGACTGGTTGCAGACAGACAGTGTTTGCTATAAATGTTTTAGGTTGTGGAATGTGTTTCATAATGGCTGGACATACTTGGCCTTTCTCTCTGTTTTGAAGCTTAGAAGCAGAATATTTCATTGAGCTGGACTATTTTTTTTTAGCTTTGCTTGAAGCCCAGGCGAAATCATCCCTGTTCTGCCACTTACAGTATGTGGGTCCAATTAGAGGACCTGTAGATTCAGCTCTAACTAGCTGGGGTGGATCTGTGCTGTATTGGCAGATCACCTAATATTAGATTACATTTTTTACCTCTGTTTCCATTAATTTCAATATTTTTCCATTGCCTTATAAATGTTTGTCTTCATGGTACAATAGATCCGCGCTATTCGCAGGGGTTACCACCTGCGAATAGCGAATAATCACAAGTAACTGAGATGGCCATAAAAATGTCTATTTCTGATACCCTGATAAAGCCTGGGGTATGCTGCTGTGTCTAGGCGCCACTGTACACTAAACTGGCTCGCTCCCCCCCCTACAAACACTCCTTCTAGCTTGAGGTTGGCCTCTCTGATTTTGGATCAACATTTGCTAATGTAATCATTAGATTACAGTATCCCCCTCCCATCTCTTGAATAGCCATTGTTCGCTCGCAACGAAGGAATCTAACAAGCTAAATGCATCAAGGCAAATGTAAAATGCCACATTTTGGTTTTTGAATTTTGAGGCTTCTCTCTATCACGGCTTTTCAAAAATATATTAATAAGTCATGCTGTTTTGTAGTTGCATACATATTACAAGCAGATTGTTAGTCAAAAATTGTGCATGTTTCATGTATTTTTTTGTCTAAATTAATCATTTTCAAGTATAAAAATGGCTAAATTAACTAAAATACAAATATAAGGCATTCAGAAGATGCATTTAAAAACATGACGCTACGTAGTATTCTACACTGGTCACTATGTGTGAGTAATGTTCCTGTAATGTTTGGTCAGGCACACAAGCATCGGACTTGATTGCTGGAACAACAGGCCTTTTTGCAGGTTTGAATTACCTCACAACAGGCACAATAAGAACATAATAATAACACGGGCTACTGTTGAGGCTGTAATCCACTCCAAGCTAAAACTGAACTCTGAACCCCCGACATCACTTCCTGTCCCCCACACATCCGGAACACATTCATTGCAACATATATGTGCATTAGTCTTAAATGACTCTCTTTCTATGATTAGGTCCATCCATCCATCCATCCATTTTCTATGCCGCTCATCCTAATTAGGGCTACGGGGGTATGCTGGAGCCTATCCCAGCTGACTTCGGGCGAAAGGCGGGGTACACCCTGGACTGGTCACCAGCCAATCGCAGATGATTAGGTCTACTATAATAATAATAAATAGTAATATGAGTGTAAAGACTATGGGGGGTTATCTCATGTCTAGAGGGCTCTAATAATGTTAAAAAAACACATTTAGAAGGCCGTAAACAGGTTTTCTATGCTCTAACTATGAAAATATTAGATTTATAAGTAAGGAATCCTACTTTGCAGAAATTCTGTAGGAACCAATTACCCAAGATAAACAAGCGATTACTGTATATGTAGTAATATAATAATGTATCATATACTGTATCATCATTATGTAATGATGATGAAATTTGCTGTGCATATCACGGTGATGAAGACATGTACCCTTGTTTCCTGTGGCGCCACCAGCAGCAAATACAAGGTACTTGTGTTGGGTAAGTTTTGGGCCTTCCCAGCATGCCTTGTGTTTATGTTGATCCCACCGTAAGCGAGATAGTGGTTTGAGCGGAGGACTTTTTGTTATTTTGTGCTTTAAGGGCCAGTGTTTGCGAAGCTGCAATTAGCAATTAAAGAGCACTTCCTTGAAATAAATTGAAGCTTCCCTCTGACCATTTCCTATGTGACTCGAGCTCATCACAGTATGTTTTATTATCGGTTGTCCTCATTTGCTCAAGCAACATTCCTGCTGATCAATAAGCAGCCGTCTGAACACTGCTGAAGCATGACTCCCCACCCACCAGCAACAGAGTTGTAGTTACTTAGTACAGCCATGATAAGTGTTCACAGATGATTTAATTCCTACATAGAAAAAAATGTTCACATTTAAACGACCTTGTTCTTTTAGTCACCAGTTCATAAAAGCACATAGAGGATGTTTAATTAAAGTGGAATGGCATAAATACCCAAAAATGTGCACATGCAGTATCTCCACACCAAAAGGTTTTAAATGTCACTCAAATAAAGAAGAGTTTTTTTAAATTGAACATTTTTTGGGTGTACCAACAACACCCGCTGACCCCCCCCTTTTTTAAATTTATTTTTTTAACAGTTTTAACAACACGAATCAAACACCATAGCACAACCAGCAAGTTTTGCGTTATACTAATAAAGAAATTAGATATTTTTATTTATTCCCTGTTACTCAAATTTATACTAGCTTAGGTTGCGTTTTGACTCTCTTACTACTTATTGTCCCCCACTGGATAGTAGGTGTGTCACGAGACGACACAATATACGAGATTGGGTCTAAGACAGCGGTCTGTAACCTGCCGCATGCGGCTTTTCAGCCTCCTTGATGCGGTTCCCTTCGCCAAGAGCGGTGATTTTTTTTCAACATGTGCATTTTCGTAAAGAGTGTGACATATCCGACTCACCTCAAGTCCGTGAACGCATCTGGACTGTGTTCTGACTGCTGATTGGATGAGCAGGGGAAGGGGACGTTGGCAAGTGTATGCAGTGAGTCTCACTGCGTGGGAGAGAAGAAAGGTGAGGGAGTTTTGAGTTGAGTCTGAAGCAAGTTACGGCGCAGTAAAATAAAACAATTTAAGAACAGCATCGAAATATGTTTTATAACGAGAAGCGTGCTGTAGCTACTTGCTTGGAGCTTGTGACACACTAATCGCCGAGGTGGTGACTCCAGGAGAGGCAGATAGTGTGCTGCTGCAGCTGGCTGTACACTCACCTCTCACCGAACAGTATGTGCTTTCGCTTTCACATCTCCAAATACCAGAAAAATCTCCCAGCGATGTCAGGAGAAGTCTTTGCATTTGTCGCTAGTGCTTTTGAGAAAATAAGTCACCAAGGGGGTTTGGAAAGTCGCCAGATTTACTGAGAAAATCGCCACTGCACTGCACATGAGATGGGAAGCCATTCACAGATGGAGAGTACATAAAAGAATCGTTCATAACAATAGCAGCGCATCTATTCTCTGAATTAAAAAATAAACAGGAAATGAAAGAATGCCTGTCTTTGCAAAGACAGTCAAGGACAGGCCCAATAGAATGGTTATTGATGACAATTTAGCACAGGCGGTATTCGACAAACAATGCAGATATGCAGATATGTGAACTCTGTTGGACTTTTTTGTCTTAACGTTGGCTACATGTTTTAATTTTACACAAATATGTGCTCCACTAAGTAAGACTTGCAGAGTAAAGTGTTTACATGATTTCAGAGTAGGCCTACAAATGTAGGTGCACTTCTGTTTGAGTTTTGTGGTTGTAACAAGTTTATAAGTTGTGTAATGTTTTGTGGCTGCCGACTATTTTTATTTTTATTTTTTACTGAAAGGGGAGAAAGTGTCTCTTTTGATGGCAAAAGTTGCCGACTCCTAGTCTAAGAGAACGTGACAAGACAAGATTTTAACATTAATTTTAAGGAAGGAACAATGACAAAATGGATGACAATACAGTGCAATCTACTAATATACTGTAATTTCTACTATGTTGCACTCTTCTGTACTTTCTGTATGCTAGCGGCCCTACCCCACCCACCACCACCAAGACAAAGAGATTGTATGACTGTCAAAACTGCTCACCCTGCAAGAAATCTAGTCATGTTTTAGTCTTGCGAGATCGAGACCTCCAGCCTTGACCTCAACATTTTATGACACCCCTACTGGGCAGTGAACTTAAGAGCACTGCACTATTGGCAAGTTGATTGCTTACAGTGAGCGCAAACAAATCTAAAGCTAATCTTAAAAAACGGGGACAGGCTCTGATGGTTCCTCGGTTTTTCCAAGAGTAACCATCTATTTGCCCATAAGACGAGTGAGAGTAGGGCAACATTTAATCACATAACTAGATTGCCTTTCTTTCTCAATCTGCATCTGAAAGGTCAGGGGATGGGAGACATTTTTTTTGCCAGAGCTATAAGCAGCTCCCCGGATCTTGCTATTTCCAAGCAGGCTTATGAATCCATTTTTATCAGCTCTAATAAAATTTGCCTGCTCGCCCTATTGCATTACCTTCCATTCCTCTCCGCCTGGAAGATGACTTGGGGCCGATAGAGCCTTATCAGACCTCAGCCAAGGCTGGGACAATTATTCAGCCATTAGACCAACTAGGAAGTCTTATTAGCTTCATGGCCAGACATCTGCCATCCCACCTGCAGCCTCATAAACCCCAGTCATTCGCAGCAAACGGCATTAAAAACTGTATTTATACATATACACGCGTAACCATATTCGTGTTTGTAGTATTAGTGCTGGATAACCGTAAATGGTAATTATTCATCACGTTCCATCTGTTTCAGATTTACTATTTGTATAAATATAATATTATAATACTTGCCTACGTCGCCAAGTGCTTGCTCATGTGGAGTTTCAGTTGGTTCTCTTTTTTTTATTTCCGAGTGTGGCCTTCATATATATAAAGTGCCATGAGATAACTGTTTTGGCGCTATATACTGTAAATAAGTTGAATTGAATTGAATTAATATTTGGCTGCTTTTGAAATATTTTGCAGGAGCACTGTGCTAAGTAAAAAAAAAGTACAAAAGTGAGCAGGGAGTGGGCCTCCCGGAAGTTCCCAGAAGACATCAGGGAAAGGTGCAGCAGCTTGGAAAAAATAAAGAAAAACAGATTTTTCAGACATGCCCAGCGAACTACAGTTATATCAATGCAAATTGAATTGATTTTCGGTCGTACAGTGAGAGCATAAACCGGGGTAAGAGAGCCATGAAAGCCACATGTTTTAAAATGTATTTCTGTGAGAGTCTTATAATATTTTTTAACACTGAGTACAACTACGAGTACAAGATTTCTACGAGGATTTTGTTAAGGCTGTGGTGGTGGGCTACATGGGAGACGGACTGCTGCCGCCGTGTCATGCCGCTGCTGCATCGCTGTGGCAGCAATGTTATTTAAAATATTTACATTTACTGTCATGACGTCAGGGTCGTTTCCACAGGCTTGAACAACAAATGCATTGATTAACTTTAGATGCCTTTCTCTCTGCCTTTTCTTCCACTCCTTATCTGTCAAGTGCCAACCGGGCAGACAGATGATTCCGGTGCATGTTTTTCAAAATAAAGTGTCGTGAAACATTTTTGGGATATTTGATAGATATGTTATTTCAAATTAACTGTGGTCAATGTGTAAATAATAGGCTATACTGTACATGTATCTCTATAGCACAGGGGTGCCCACACTTTTCCAGCCCCCCCCCATAAACACAGACAATATCTATATGTATTTATTTTATTTATATTATATTTATGTACATTGTACATGTATATCAGGGGTGCACAAAATGATCTACCGCTTACTATATTAAAACATCGCATATATAAAATCTAACTGGTAAACTCTGCCACTACTATACTAAATACTCGTGATTAGTGTTTCACATTCACAGTTTCAAAGTTTAAAGGTCATCACAATAGTTGATGTAATTACACATAATTCCTCAATAGTTGTGTACATAAACTGAGTAATATCTATTTTCTATGCCGCTTATCCTCAGTAGGGTCGTGGGTATGCTGGAGCCTATCCCAGCTGACTTCGGGTGAGAGGCGGGGTACACCCTGGACCGGTCGCCAGTCAATCGCAGGGCACATATAGACAAACGATCATTCACACTCACATCACACATCGTTCACACTCACACCTTTGGATAATTTAGAGTCTTTCGCTGATGGCTTTGTAGTCCGGTTGATACGTGGTGTAAGTTAAGCTTCATGCCCTTCACTTGTTTCCTCCACTTGATTTGCCATCATGATGGTACGATCGTGAACAGTTCTTGCTGACAGAGGCATGTCTTTTAGTTCTTTGAATATCTTATAGTGATCCGAAATGTTGTCAAAAAGTTCATTCGACACATCAAGCATGCATGTTTTTCCCATATTCGCCCTCTGTGAATGTCTTTCCGCTCTTCACTATTGCAAAGGAACCAGCAAAGCTGGCCGGAGACCAGTCGGCCTGACTGCTGCTGCTGACTAGCTTGCCCTCTGGACAGTAGCTCTTGGCATGCCTTCTTCTTCTGTGACATTTAGATGCAAATGTAGCATGGCCTGTGTCAAAGTGCTGCTTTATATTTGACCGGATCATCAATTAAATTTATCGCTGCATATTAGACACACGGCCAAACCTGCTCTCTTCATGAAGGCGAATTCCTCTGTCCATTTGTGCTGAAATGTACAGTACCCCTCATCTTTTGTTCTTTTTGTCATCCCCTTTGTCAAAAGTGTTTGTGCTACAGAATTAGCTAGCTGACCGACTAAAGCCGGGAAGTTTACTTCTTGACCTCTCAATGACCCGATAGGCTACCGCATTATCCAATTATAATCGTGTTTAAAAAAATATCGGGAGGACTGTTGGCATTGGCTCTAGCCATCAACATCGCGTTAGAAAGTGGATAGATGGATTAAAATGCTGCATAATGTTTTATATTTTGAACGTTATTTTTAACACTGATTTCTGTAACGTTTTACTTTAAAATGTCAACAAACAAAAAAATAGAATTAAAAAAATTAAGGTTCCCAACCCCTGGCATAAAGAGTCTGGGGAATCAGTTTTTGGGGAGTACTAGAGGCATGTATTGTATTCTCTTAGGGGAGGTCTTTTTAGGCCACCACTTTTTGTTGTCTCACTATACAACGGATGGTTAAAATGGCTATTTCAGCCTTTAATAAAGCATTTGCATATACTGTATTTCAATTGGGTGACCGTCTTTGAATGATAGCAGTATTTTATGTATTGCATATTATTTTGGGTAACTGTTCTTTGGAAAAACAAGTGTCTTTTTTCACATTTTAGATAATCTTTTTTGTATCCCAAGGATTTATGTGACGTATTTATGGAGTAGGCGTTGTAACCATTCAGTGGATACACTGGAGCCTTTCTGTCTTTTGAAAACAAAGCCCGTTTTTTGAATGAAATTTGAATAATTTGGCGTTATATTAAAACACTTTGGAGGAAAGCCTTTGCTATATCCCAAACAAGCGAGAGCTGCCATGAAGAAGAAAGGAGAGCCAAAAGACGTTGCATTGCTTTCTCAGATGATTCCTGCAACAATCCCGCAGATGCCCTGATTCACTTCGTTGATTGTCAGTTGTTGCCATACCATTTTATACGCAGGATTATTGTACTTTTTTTTTTCATAGTGATGAACACTAAGGTACATTTTTGGACATTCTTTTATTGTTATTCTTTTTACAGACAAGCTAACTAGCTTCACAATACCAATTTGGATTTCAGCTGGCAAAGCATTTTCACAGAGCTCATCCTCCCTCTGCAATGGCCTGCTGGGCTGAAAATAAAGCATTTGCACTGTAGGTGGATATGAATGTGCACACACTTGAATCGATTCCCAATCTGCCTTACTGTTTGGCCAACGGTTTGATCAAATCAATCATTTTCATTTTTTTTCTACCTAAAGACAATGAACACAATGAAGACAATGAGAAGATCTCCTGTATTTCCCACCATTAATGCAGCATGAGACTTTCCATGCATGTTGCCTCGCACGCTGAATGCATGGATCAATACACACCCTGATGGACACACGCAGGCTGAAAGCATTATAGATTAATGAAAGGAAATGACAGAAGTGCAATAAGTATTATATAGCCCACACTTTAGAGAGCTTTTTTTCAGTATGGATTCAGTACATTGACCTCTTAATTGCCATAAGAGTACATTTTTAGGACTGAAGCACTCAGACACTTGAAGTAAACCTCTGAAGCGCCAATTTAAACCTCCATTTCATCTTTTGGAAATACTTATTGTGGTTAGCAAGTATTGCCACTTAGACCTCTTTATTCCACTTCTTTGTCCCGCAATCATTTTTCTCACTCGAAGTGAAGCCGCAGAGTAAAAATAAAAATGCAAAAATGTCCTTTCTTCTTTGTTGTGGCACTAAATTGGAGTGCAGGTTTTAGATGATAAAAATGCATAATAATGTATATTGGATTTGATTAGATCGAATTTTATTGATACCCCAGGTTTATGCCCTTGGGGAAATTAAGGATATCGTTCATTATACAGTGGAACCTCGGTTAGCGTCATAAATCCGCTGCATTAGCTGAAAGGTACGCTAACCAAATCACTGTTTTGCATAAATCCAAATAATCTGTTCCAGAAAGCCAAAAATATTAACACAAAACTATTTTTTTTTTTACAGTTGGAGTTTTACATGCAGAAAACAATTTGAAATGCATATAAATATATATATAAAAATGATGAATGAAAGGGCCAAACGAACATTTAAGGTCACTTTTACTTTCACCAAAGACGTGATTCTTGCCAAATGTATGATGCGGCAGTGAGATCAACACGGATCCCACCTTCCTGTTTTGCCATTAGTTTTTTTTTTTAATTCAATAGTGTTTCTCACCTCAATAATGCAAAAAGAAGCCAAAGAAAAGTTGCAAGTACCAGCGTTTTTGAATAAGGTGAAAAACACTATTGAATTCAAGAGATAACTCATGGAAAACACGAAAGTGGTGTCCATGTTGATCTCACTGCCACATCGTGTCTTTGGGAACAGCCAAATGTAACCAACGTAAATACAACGGCTCAGTGATTTGGATTCAGACAACTCCAAACATCTACACTACAACATCACCTGGAGCAGTTGACAATCAATATTTATCTAATAACAAGACAAAAATATAAAACATATAAAGTAAAATATGTCTACTCAACAGAGATGTCAATTTTGTTCCTCAGTTAGCCATTGTGGGTGTAACTTGGCTTGTAGAACAGTTTGCTCTGATCAACCAATCAGAGGACGGAAAAGTTCTGATGTCACTGTGGGCCAGCTTGCTGGCCCTGAGAGGTAAATCTGAAGTCTGATTGGCGGAAAAAAACCATGGCTATCATTGATAATAGTGTGTATGTGACATGGACCAGCACTCCTGATTCTGAAGGCCCCAGTCAGATTAGATTAACATGGCAACACATAGAAGCTGAAATCTGATTGGACAAAAAACTATCTAACATACACTCCTGGAAGCAGTGCAGCCAACGCATGCGCTACTAAATGAAGATAGACTGTTTGGAATAAATTAATACTATTTCATGTAACAAATATTAGAATTGAACTTGTAAATATAGGTCAGTGCTTCTGGTAGTGGTTGGGCCAGCAGAGAAGGCTTTGCTGGCCCTGACACCACTGCATTTTTGAGACTTGTGGTGTAACTGTGTTAGCAATGAACTACATCATCAACTGCTGATGACATCATAGACAGGCAATGGAGCTGACCTTCGGTTCCTGTTTTTGTGTAGCGGCAAGCTAATAGGCTGCTAACAAGGACATTTTGTGATAAAAATGCATTAAGAACACAGTTGGACTCATGCAGTGTAATAAGAAGACAAGACGTGCGCCATATTGTACGCTAATCGGAGAATGTATGCAAACTGAGGCAAAATTTTGGCGTACATTTTTTACGTTAACCCTAAAACATGATAACCGGGGCGTACGCTAACCGAGGTTCCACTGTACATCAAAATAATTTACATTTCCAGATTTAACTCATTAGTGTTTCTAGAGCCTACAGTTATACAAACACAAATGCAAATCACCTTTGAAACCTCGCAAGATTCCAAATACACATTAAAGTCAAAGATATAAGATCCTGTTATGTTGACAATGAGCCAGGAAATTTACTCCAGAAAAATAGTTAATCCACATGGATTAGCCACGCAATAAAGCTGTGAACCTTTGAGGGACGCCTCACTCAACCCAGTCAAACACATCACGGTTCGAACACTGCTGCCTCACTCTATCATGTTTTAAAAAAAATAATAAATAATTTATAAATGATGGTTGATTATGGCCTATTGTTAGTCAAAAAATATTGAACGCCAAGTTCTATGTAGTAGGGATGATCCTGAAGATCGGATCGGGATCGGCTGCCAATCCGCTGTGTTTGTGAAGATTGGATATCGGCTTCCGCCAGTCCGGTTGCCGTATCACGTTGGTAACTCTGAGCCACACACCAACATGGTAGGTGCTTTTATGCGCCTCAAAGCTGGTTGCCACTCGACTCGCGCCACCCGCAAGAAGAACTAAAAAAATGCAACACCACCAGGCAGACGTGTCCGTGGTGTACCATGGTGAAGTTAGTTTCACGTTGGACGTTGGATATTCGACTCCGTAGCTAAAGCGGTAGTTCCCTCTCACTGTACCCGGACTGCTGCGTCATGGGGTAGGGAGCTCGCACGGGAAGTGCTGGTTGATAATAGGGACCGCACAAACACTACTAAACATCTCGAAACGGTGGCGAAAAACTTGGAAATGCCTCTGTTACGGAGCGTGAATGGAAGCTAGCAAGGTTTGCTTAGTTTAGCTAGCGCAGTTGTGTGTGTGTGTGTGTGTGTGTACTTATGAGTATATTTTCACTGTGTTGTGCTTTACCCCTTTAATGTAAGGACCATTTTACATTTCCCACTGACGACGTGCAAATCCTGAGTGAGAAAAAAAGAGAGGGGCACGTTTATCTTGCACCCGGCGCGTATCAACCGTCGTTTGCCATTCTCAACACACACAACACATTCCGGCTTTCAAAATAAGAGCGCTCTTTGTCACATTGGTCATTGTTATAATTGTGTAAACAAAATAAGGATGTCATTAAAATATTTTACATTAATAACGCGATTGGAAAGACATCTGTGACTACATGTTCCTTAATCACAAGCACGGGCATTACAGTTTGTTGAAGATTTTGTAGCAATATGTGCTGAGGCTGACATCCCATTAGAAAAGTTAGCTAAGCTACGTCCATTTCTCAATTACTGGACAAAATGGGCCAATGATGTATTGCATCAATAAATGTAAGGATTTTTGCATTTTATTCACTAACCCAAATAGCACACACTCTATGCTGTTAAAATAAGTGCAAAAGGTAAAAACCTGAATTCTAAAAAAGTTAAAATGGAGAAAATGGAATTTGGGAAAAAATAAAACGGATTTCATAGGGCCCTAAGAGAGTTTTTTTTTTTTTTTTTTTTAATCGTATTCTAAATCACACCACAAATGGATCTATAATCATGTCAAATGATTAGTCCTACCCTAAAAATATTTTGCCCGCACATTTTTTCCAATTTGATCTTTTATTGGATCATTTATTGGATTAGGGAAGACTATTAAAAAAATCTGATCGGATTGGAAGCCAAAAAATGTGGCTCGGGACATCCGTAGTGTGCAGGAATAGGGGATACATGGCTTCAGGTCAAATTTCTGAAGGGTTACGTGACTGTGAAAAGTTTGGGAACCACTGTTTTGGACAAAGCTGATAAACACAAACTGCTAATGGTGCAGTTGAATTACTTTACACCACAAAAAGAAACACCTAAGATGGATAGACTGGCGCACACTTTTGCAGAGAACCTTTGCTGATAACAGTCTGATGCATATCTGCTGAACTTGCTTTGTTAACAGTTTTTCTGCTTTCTGCCTTTTGTGCACATTTAGATCTGCCACATTAGAAATGTGAGCAAGAGTGAGGAGCAAAGCTGCAAAGTGAGGGGTGATAGTGAAGTGAAGTAAGATTTCATTGATAAAGGTGATCTTATATTGACCTATTATTAAAGCAAAACCATTCACTAAAGACTGAATGTACTCATTTATTTATTCTTGATAACAACATTATGTTTTAGGTGAGAGGAAAGAAACGCTTTTTTTTCTGGATTGGCTGTCAATTGACGCAAAAATATAAAATAACTCGAAACAATGAGGTGATCAAAGTACCCTTTTTGGTAGCTTAACCCCACCAGCCTTGTTATTTTTAATTTTTTGTCAAGAGGCAATGGTGTGTAGCTATTTAGCCCATCGGAAACCAATGAGATTAATGTTTTTGCATGCATATTGTTGCTGTATGGAAAATCATTTATGTCCACTTTACTATGATTTTGACCTTTTAACATAATTAGATTATCTGTCTTATCCTGCCAAAGTACATAGCAAGCAACCAAATAAAACACATTTTAATAATGCCATGTTTAATTTCTTTTAATGATTTACATTTGGCCTCACGGTGGCCTAGTGGTTAGCATGTTGGCCACACAGTCAGGAGATTTGGAAGATCTGGGTTCCAGTCTCCATTGGGCATCTCTGTGTAGCGTTTTCATGTTCTCCCCGTGCATGCGTGCGTTCTCCTCGGGTACTCCGGATTCCTCCCATATCAAAACCATGCATGTTACCGTAGGTTAATGGGTGACTCTAAATTATCCATAAGTATGAATGTGAGTGTGAATGGTTGTTTGTTGTATGTGCCCTGCGATTGACTGACGACCAGCCAAGGGCGTACCCCGCCTCTCACCCAAACTTAGCTGGGATAGGCTCCAGCATGCCCCCACTGCCCTAGTGAGGATAAGCGGCATAGAAGATGGATGGATGGATTTACATTTGCTGCACTAGCCTTCAAAACACACGTCCGCTTACAACAACACCTAACCCATTCACATACTGTAGTATTGAGGATGATCTAACAAATTATACTTTAAGGTCCTCTGTTATGCAAAATTGACTTTTTTAATGATGTTATAACAGTAATGTGTCCCTAGAGCCTGATTATGAAAATCTATCATCTCATGCCATCTCTCCTCCCTCAGCTGCACTGAGTGAAGAAGAGGCGCTCAAATGGATGGTTTTTCATGATGTGATGAATGAAAATCCTTCTTCAGCTTGTACAGTACATGATACCACCTCTGACCCGCTCCTAGCTAGATCAGTTCACCCCGTGTCTACGCCCACTAGGCCTCGCTACACATATTAAAATAAAGACTGGAGCTCTGCCAACTATCTTTCAGTCAATACAGTACATAAATGTGAGCTCTGTTATCTACATAGAGAAATATGTAAAACGGGGCAAATATTATATTCTGCCTCGTCCTGCTTTGAGCATGTATGCTATGCCAATGTAACACGCGCACACACACTAGATATGTTGGTGATGTAATGATAGCAATTTGGCAAAATTTAGCGACTATTGGTAACTATCAATAAATGTCCCATCGTAACCACACAATGACTCCAAATTGCAGATCGTGTCGTTTTTGTGTATGTGCATGTGCTACGGACCTGTACGTGTACAGTTGTCCCACGCCACGTCGCGGTTCGAATTTCAGGGCTTCATTCTATCACAGTTTTGGAAAAATATATTAATTAATAAATCATGTTTTGTTCTTGAATATAGCCTATTAGTATGAATATAGCCTATCAGTATGAAAAATGCATATTAAGGTAAAGTTGACATATTTTTGGCCTAAATTAAGCATCTAAATGAACTAAAATACAAATATAATATAAATAAAAATAAATAAAAATAAAAAAATAAATTGTGACAAAATCAAGCAAATCCCAATGTCAACTACAACAATAACAAGAAAATCTGAAACTTTAACAGATGATGTATTGTTGTAGCTTTTATTTTAAGGATACACATATTCAATTATTATTAATTAATTATTTATTATTATTAATTAATTAGTTTGTACAGTCAAACCTTTTATTGCCTGATATTTGGTCCTGTTTTCTTTTAAATGCAATATAGGTTCCAAGTTAATTGTGTTGTATTGAAACATTAGGGAGTTTCATTAAATTTGAATTCATATGACCTTGTCTGTTTGATGCAATTTAAGGCAAAATGAGGTTCAGCCCTTCGATGTGAAAAAAAATGCAGGAAGCAACCTTACTCAATTTTAATTGAAGACCCCTGGTATACAACGTGAGTGACAGCCATGAACGGCCCTCCTTTATAGCGGTTAATTGGTTCCAGACCCGACCGCCATAAATGAATTTCCACAATATAAGATTCAGTGTTAATAAATTAAATATTTTCGTAGTTAAAGCATAGAAAACCTGTTTATGACTTTCAATATATGTTTTTTAACATTATTAGAACCCTGCAGACATTAAATAACACCTCTATAGTCACCATTACACTTTTATTATTAATTGTTTACACGGGATTGCACAACTATTATCCTACAAGGACTCTAGATGGCCGCCAGCTAGCAAGCTAGCGAGCTAACAAGTTAGCCTCAAATTTATTTCTTCTGAACTTAAGAAAGGATTTAAAATGGATTGGGGAAGAAGGACAAAGTAAGAAGCCCCAACTTACCACTTCCACATGGAATGGGAGGAGAATCTTTTTTTCACTCTACATCCATGGTTGGCTCCATCAAATGAAAGGTAGGGTAATGTAATCAAGATGGATGTTATTGCTGGCTGGTGGCCAGAATAGTACATATCACTCATATTTCAAAATGTTTTGACTAATAATAGACCATAGTCTGCCACAAAACAGCGAATATTAATGAATTTCTGAAAAACACGACATAGAGAAGGAGCGATAATCAAACTTTAATATTGCAAGGGACGACTGTATTTTATTCAAAACAACAACAAAAATATCTGACAATTTTTATGCAATTTAATTTGCAACTGTGAAAAATATGTAATTTTTTTGGTTTCAAAATAAAAGTAATTTGGAGAGAGTTGCATATCGAGTAGATATAGAGACCTTGGAGTAGAGCTGCTCCTCCACTTTGAGAGGAGACAGCAAACATGACATACAATATCTGAGGCATTCAATTAGGATGCTTTCTGTGTACCTCCCGTTGGAGATGTCAAATTGGTAGGAGATGTCTGACTCGTACCAAATGGCTCTGTAGGGTCCGTATTGCATATCTTTTCCTGATGCAGAGGAGGCACCTACTTTATGTTACATTAGGTCAACCAAATTCTAGTGGCAGAAAATGAATAGATGACTGGGGAACTTGGCTTAGTTAATATGCCATGGCAGCTCCACACTCTGACCACTGACAGGCATACTGTTAAACCTCAGCCAAAATACTCAGAAGTGACTCTGTGATCTAGCTGCAGATGCATAAGGTGTGTCCAGGGCCTCATTTTGCAATGATGGCCCACAAACAAACCCACAACGTTAAAATTCTGCAATCAGACAGTCGAACAAACAAAATGAGACCTTCATATCATCTTTGGCACAGGTAACCAGCTGCACTGGGGCTGTCTGCAGAGAACTATCTAAAGCAGCATACGATTACATTCCCCTGCATATCTCATCTTACTCGGGCTGTCTTTGACTAAGGATTTTCATCGTCAAATCTGATTTGTTCGATTTTGTCCACAGTCGAATAACATTTGTTGTTTTTGTTTTTTTTAAGAGCAGAGCTATTGGCTATCCCGACAAATAAACAGATCGCCGATCACACTCAGATAAAGAATTAAACATGGCAGATGTGCAACACCAGTACCTTCATTTATTTAGTGACACAGAAAGCAAGACGAACAAAACTGGAACACGGTCGCTGTCAGAAACGGCTTGAAAAACAACAACTTGCCAGAACTCTCAGTTAGCAGCCTAATTTGTTGTTTTAAAATTCACAGTCGGGATATAAAATGAAGTTGACGTTACAGCGTCACCCATCTTAAATGAAACGCTGTTGGTTGCTGTCATGATACCGTATGTAAGAAGCTGCTGACACAAGTTGCACTTCATCTGTATCCTTTTCACAATACTTCCACACTTTTTTTTAGTAGCCATTTTGAGCCAATAAGTCTGTCTGTCTTCCTAGCGTTCAAACCTAGCACTCATCTCAGCTCTTTTGGATTGTGGCACTGAAGCAGGCGATTTTATTCATGCGTTGTAAGTATAGGTCTTCTCTTAAATACACACGCCATTTTAATTTCTTTATTAACGCAAAATAGACAGTTTCTGTATCAAAATAGGTTACTTAAGACAAAAACAAAGACATCCTTTGTAAAAAATGGATGCTTAGCAGCAGGGTGGCCACACCCCATTTAGTCAAAATGGTGCAATCTTGATCACATGACATTTTTATGGGATTCGACGGCGAGATTGGTAGACGAATCAGACTCCTCAGGATCGTCGAATAGTCGACTATTCTAAGACATCCCTACATCTCATGCTTGAAAATGGGGAAAGAGCTCATCTTCTTGCAGAACATAAAATCATCATAAAGATAGCAGCATGTGAGATTGAATTATGTCCCTTTGTGTTGATGGCCCTCAGGCTGTTACGTGGCCTCCTCTGAAAGAAAATAACACACATTCTTAATGCACTAAAACTGAATTTAATTGGTTTAATAAGGGGTTTGGTTGCATGTGTTATCCTCATGATCCGAAAACAATTATATTAAAGCAGAGGCTCATTGTTTGCTACTAAAGAAATGAAAAGGGCATTAAGATCAGCAAAATGCTCCCTTGTGGTTTCAAGGAAAGTAAACTTGCAATGGAAATGAATTTAATGAGGTATTCTCTTCCTAATAAATAACCTAGCAAACAGAAGGGTCCACCAAAGGCTAACTTCTGTCTATGAACTCCACTTGTGTAATATTTTTACTCTGTTAAGAAGCAGGGAGAAAGGGAAGACAGTAAAATGGACCTTTGATGTATTAGAGAGCTATGTTTGAGTTCCACAGGTGACGAGTAGTGTTGTCAAGAACGTTTTCAAAAGTGAGAGCACCAAAAGCAAAGCATGGATGGAGACGGTGGGCTGTCTACCTCAAGAGATGTCTTGTAATGTTAAAGTAAACGTGGCGACTGAGGGATGTTTGGGTGTGGATATAGAAAACAGTCCACTTGGGAGCTGGAGAGGAGGAAATTCAATTTGATGGTAATCTGATGTACACTTTCTACTGTTTGTGAGTTAAATTAGATTTGGAATCTGTTTGCTTTAGCTCCTGTGTAGCCCTTACAGTATTAGGGAAGAAGATTTATCTAGAAAGATCTATGGTTGTGTCTGATTGAAGAATCATGCTGAGGGTATAGTGGACAGATGGTAATCTATCACACAGACAACAAAATGTTTTATTTCTTTCCTTGTCACCTTAGTTTATCTTCAGTTTTAAAGCCTTCCTGGACTGGTAATCTTAGGGGCTATCTACACGGAAACATTTTCATGTCAAAATGTCAACGTGTTTTATCGTTTCAGCCTTTCATCCACACGGAAACAGTGTTCTGGGTGCCCTGAAACTGTACTTTTTTGAAAAAGGCTTCCAGATTGGGCAAATGTGAAAACACTGGCTTGTCGTTTTTGTGTAGTCAAGCGAACCGCTGCTTTATGAAAACGATGACATCACCGACTTGTCGCCACCCTGTCCTCGTCACGTGACCAGAAGTGGGCTTTGACGACAGGCCAACATAATATCTTAATATTTCGACTGGCATGACTCACCCTAGTCAACATTCTCCTGATATTTTGTTGTCTTATACAGTGTTCCCTCATTTATTGCCGGGATAGGCTCCCAAAATAGTTGGCAATAAGTGAAATCCGCGAAGTAGCCAACTATATATTTTTTTACAATTATTAGATGTTATGATATGTTTTAAGGCTGTAAAACCCCTCATCATATACTTTTTACACCTTTCTCAGACAGGCTTCAACATTTTCTCACATTTCTCTCTTGTTTAAACTTCAAATGTTGTTTGAATTTCAATGATCTATTTGGTTGGACACAATAAATTATGTGACTCACACGTATTTCACTCCTCTGTGCCTTGTCGTCCTGGCACCGTTCGTTTTTTCCGTAGCGTTTTTGTATCCTTGTTGAAATATATTGTTGAAAAAATCCCACACGTTTGTGTGGACAGGGCCTCGGAGCGAATCCTTACAATGTCACTTATCTTAATGATATTTGAGAGAGGCAATTCCTTCACCACATGCATTCTTTGTTTGGCTAAGGTCACAGTGAAGTGTGTCTAGTTCAGGCTAAACATGTCCTGAAACAAGAAAGAGTGAATGTTCTATATTTAAACAATAGCCTACCATTAGAACCAGAGATGTCAACTCTCCCAGATTCTGCGGGAGAATTACAGAAATAGGGGAGGGGAGATATACTACTGTGCACCAAACACCAAATGTTGGCAGCTCTTGTTGAAAACTTTTCCAAAGCTCAGGTCAAGTTTTTTTTTTGCGAATTTGCTAAGTATCTGTTGGCCTTTTGAAACTGTCAAGTGATGTGAAACTTTGCAGTGCGCTTTGACAAGCCTTCAAAGTTTTCTTGCAGATGTAAGTCATGGCGGAACAGGTGCTGTCTGACTACATGAGGACAAATCTGGGGTGGATGTAGTGAAGTGGAGCCATGTGTATATAAAAAAAAAATAATCAAAAATTCCACTCACAAGGCTTTTTGGAAAAGTGATTCTATTTGGCATTTCAGCATATAAATATACTAAAGTGGAGGACACCCTTCTTAAGGAATTCATTAGGGTTTGGACTGAGGATTTGAGCTGCTACAGGGGACCGACTCTGTGCATGGTGCACAATGGAGCTAATTCAGGATGAAGGGGTGATTGGTATTGCAGTGGTTCACATTGCTGGCTTTCATGAATCAATTCCCACTTAATATCCCAATTCACAATCACTCAATGATTGCAAGCAGTAATCAACCCTTCATGCAAGTCAGCTGGGATAGGCTCCATCTCCAGCCGTGACCTTGCACAGGAGAGGCAAATATGAAGAAAAGTGAAAGCGTGTTCGGTTGGGTGATAATTTTTATATACCGGTATAAATCCTTCGGACAATTTATAAAAAAGCAGAGTTGATGATGCGTTCTTCCTGCGACTGCACGCCGCGGTGCACTGTATTGATGCAATGGCGCCTCACGTCTACCACAGAATAGTCCAGCGGTGGCGGAGAAAGCCGCGGAAACAACAAAACCACCAAAAGAGAGAAAATGAGCTTGGCTGAAAGCGGAGGAGAAGCGGAGACTATAGACGAAGACATTTTTGCTAAACGGGGAGGTATGTACCTCTTTACTGTGATATGGAAGTGGTTTGGTTTTGATATCTGTAGTGCAGACATGTGGAGTAGCCGAGCGGCTCAACCATATACAGTATTAATTAGCCTCACACTCCACTACAGAACAAGCGACTGACTTTGACGTTTTTTTTTCTGGAGGAACACACAGGTGAAAACAAGTGAGTTGAAAGAGTTTCTCCAGGAATGGGACTTAGATGAGAAGCAAGTGTGTGTAACTGCTGACAGTAGATCTATTCTTGTGAAAGCAGCTGCCCTGAACAACTGGAATAGACTGGCTTGCTTTGGACACTCTCTACACAGTACCATAGTCAGGAGATTGGGAAGATCTGGGTTTGAATCTCTGACTGGGCATCTCTGCATGGAGTTTCCATGTTCTCCCTGTGCATGCGTGGGTTTTATCCGGGTACACCAGTTTCCTCCCACATTCTAAAAACATACATGTTAGGTTAATTGGCAACCATAGGTATGAATGTGAGTGTGAATGGTCGTTTGTCTATATGTGCCCTGTGGTTGGTCCAGGGTGCCTGACGTCAGCTGGGATAAGCCCCAGAATACCCCTGCGACCCTAATTAGGATAAGCGGCATAGAAAATGGATGGATGGATGGACATGCTAAGGTCCATATCGGCCAACCCTAAAGTGTATTAATGAAAAAACCTATACGAAGGCAGTCTATTCATTTCATAACACCCCTTGAGACTTGCCACACCTGAAAGATCTGCGGTACTTGCCAACTTCTGCACCCTAAAAAAGTAAGAATTTGCTGTTGACTTTACCGTGTGCTTATTTAATGTTTTTTGTACGGGACTTTACCAACTGAGGCAGGCCAAATGGCCATAAAGTGAAACTATAAAAAAATGCAAAAACTTGTAGTCACATTTTTGTACTGTACAGCTCCTTATCAAAATGTATGACTGTACTGACTCCAATATAAAATATGTAGGACTCTCTTCGACTAAGGATTTTCATAGTTATATCCAATAAGTTAGATTTTGTCCATCGTCGACTAATATTTGAATGTTTTTTTTTCTTTTAAGAGCAGCGCAAATAAACATGGTCGGTGTGCAACAGCACTACCTTAATTTATTTAGTGACACTGAAACACGGTTGCTGTCAGCACACATCAGAAAAGTTCACACAGAATAGGAACAACATGGCTTGAAAAACAACAACTTGCCAAAACTCTGTTAGCAGCCTCATTTCTTGCCGTAAAATTCACTGTCGCGATATAAAATGAAGCGGGCATAACGGCCTTAGCTGTTTTAAATGATGTTCAATGATGTTGTGCTGTCGTGATATGTAAGAAGCTGCTGACACAAGTTGTTCTTTCTGGAGTCATCTTTAGCCTTTTTTTTAAGTAGCCATTATGAGTCGACCTTGATCACATGACAGTCATGATAGTCAAATCAGACTCCTCCGAACTGAATCATCAAATAGTCGACTATCCCAAGACGCCCCTAAGAACAAATTCTTTTTGCAAGGAAAAGACGTGTGAAAAAGGTCTGGAGATGTACACATGCAAACAGGTGGTGCTGTGACATCTCTCCAAGCGAGTCAGAGCTTTTCTTCCTGTCACTCATACACACCAGTGACTTGCAGAATATTGTTAAAGGAAAACTGCTCTTTTTTGGAAATTTGCCCATCATCCACAATCCTTATGGGAGACATGAACACATAGGTCTTTCGCTTTTTTGTGCATTTTAAAGATATAAAAATCTATAAAAAGCTACAGCTTAGTAGTGCACGTAATGGTATACACCCAAGCCGCCTACAAATCCCGCTATTAAAACACCTTTAAAAACCTCCAACAACCTTTTATGGTTTTATATACATGCTGTGACCATGTGGTAACAGGTATATTCATGATAACATGTAGTACTTACAGTATTTTGTGTATTTAAGCCAGTCAAAGCATGACTGGGACTTCCTTGCTCGGCGCATTGATTTCACATAGCAACGTCGTAAAAACAAACGCCTTCTCCTAGCGTTAACTTTTCCAAACTCCGAAATAAAACCAAAGTAGCAGTGGCAGCGTCTCAAATCTGTAGCCTTACCTTTTGGTAGTGTCTGTGGCGTTGAGAGCACGACGCTCACGCGCTAGGGGCGAGTCTTTGGTGAAGCTAGTCGCTAGCCGACTAGTAGCTAGCTGGTGTGGTATGGCTCAGTGTCAATACACCAGTAATATAGTTTGATGGGCGTAACAATGTTAATAATAATAATAATAATAATAATAATATTGCTGTAGCTGTGTTAATATGCACGTCATATTATATGTAAATGGAGCGCTATAGTCCAATGAGGTTCATTTGGTCTAAGATTCATACAATCTAAACAGTTCTTTATACAGACCAGAGTTAGCTAGTGTTTTCCCACCTGACAGTTTTGACTGCCCACTTGTAGTCTGAGGAAGAATAGAACTGAATAAATTGAGCGTTGTTGGCGCTTTTTGGAGACTTTTTCAGACGACTTTATAGGAGGAATAAGTACTTCCCATACGTGCAGTAATGAGCTGGCTCTTTTGATCTGTTTTTATATTTTTAAAACGCACAGAAAAGAGAAAGACATACTATGTGTTCATGTCTCACATAAGGATTGTGGATGATGGGCAAAATTCCCCAAAAAGTGCAGTTTTCCTTTAAATATGATGCCACTTTTTATTCAGTGTTTTTTTATTTTGTCTTAAAAATATATATAAGATGGGCCGTCTTATACTCAGCTCAATACGGTAATTAAAAATTCAAGGAAGTGTAAAATGTTACCATTTGCAAACAGCGACACATTTTTCTTCCCATGTGCACTAAGTTAGCGCCAGATGATATGGCAAAAAAAATGTATCACCCGATCTCGATTATTATCACAATTTTTTATATTGTTTTGAACCTGCCAGTTTTAAGGCATCTGTACTAAAAACAACAAAAAAAATAGATTAGTTCAAAATTTGTATTAACGTATGAAGTAAATAATTAAATAAGTACCGTAAGTAAATCAATAATAAATAAGGAAATTAAATAAGACAAACATGGACAAATATATAAAAACTATTTTTACTCACCAGTAAAATGAATGTAGAAAAATATAACATAATACAGTGAACAAGTTCACTAGTTACAGTTTACAGTCCTGAGTGTTTTTGCAGGGACACAAGACCCAAAATAAACAAATTGCCCCATTGGGGATAATGAAGGACTAAATGAAGACGCTTTATGATAATCCTGCTACGCACACATAAACATACCAACTAACAATGGTGAAAACAGTACCCCCCAGGATGGTTTAATAGAACAACAAATGAACCAAGTTATGCAGAGGAGATAAAATTGAAAGAACATCAACTTGCAGTCTAGTTTGTATCCCAAACTCTTAATACCCAAGGGGCGATGTGCTTCATGCCCACACCATCACAGACTTATATCCTGCACTCCATAAACAGCAAACTACTTTCTGTGATAGCAATAAGTGCACGTTTGGGTTGTAAATTGCACATAACAGATGCACATAAAGTTTTCTGGTCTTTGCCAGGCCTGACTTGACTGGAAAATACTGTTTAGCCCCTCAGGCTGGCTGCAAGGATAGCGAGGACAAATCACCCACTGCAAACCTCATCCGTGCACCCTGCTCAGAGCTCCCTGTCTAAATTCTAATCAAGAGCCAAACGCCAAGGAAAATGTATTGGGTGGAGAGCAGGTGGAGTCGAGAAGGGACCAGCCAGAGGGATTTTGTGTTGGAAAATGAAAATTACCTGTTTGATCTCGTCACACTGTCGGCCTCCTAAGTTGGTTTATGTGGGCTGGCTCCTTCTGACAGAAAGGCACACATTTGACTGCCTAAGTAGTTTTGTAATTAAGTTGTTTCCACGTGTGTTTTAACCTAAGCTGATCCCCTTTTACCTTCGCTCCTCACATGTACTGCTGCATTCACTGACTTCCAACATAGTCAAAGGCTATTTCTGTGTGTTTGCGAAATACTTTTAAGGAGCACAGTCACTGAAAATGTGTTTTATTTTGATACATCATAAAAAAGAGGCCTTGTGCGTTTTTAGAACTTCACTTTGTATAAGTCAATGCGATTATACCAAGGTACATATATCTAAAAAAAATGATGGCTATTGACTTATTCTTTTTGCGCTCGTAGTCATGTTAACATGATGTTTAACAGGGCAGATATTCAGTATTACTGCCAATATCTGTAAAATGTCTTATTCATCACAAACTCATAATGTTTAGCAAACCGTGTTGAGAATGTTTGTGTAGTGGAGCGAATAGAGAAATTGATAGATGATTATAAGTGCTGAGGAATGGAGTGGGTTGAAAGTGGGTGAGCGAGAATGAGGGCCTTGTTAACATGAGGGGAGCAGCGACATAAAAATGTAATTGACTCTTCAACTTTAGTGTAGTATAAACGTATTACCAAATAAAACAGAGTGAAGAGCGGTGAGTGAGTTCAGTTTTTGTAAGGCGACAAATTAGCATAGTTCATGTCATGTTTGCGTAACCATTTTGTTGTGAAATACTTTTCCTGTCTGCTGCAAAGAAAAGGTCTTTTATTGGGGCGTAGTATGGCTTCTATATTCAATTCAACTATCCCAGTTGACCAAACTGCTGTACAGAAATAAAATTAAGTTAAAATACAGTGTTAATTAAATAAAATTTAGGACAGCATAATGAGTAAAATTAAAATAGCTCAAAAAATAAATATTTATTAATAGGGACTAAAATTAAAATATCCTGCGCAACTAGATTTGCATGCCAGAAAGTACAGTCGTCCTTCACTACCTTGCACTCTATTGCGGTTTTTCAAAAACGTATTAATTCATAAATGATTGCTGTTTCGTAGTTGAATACAGCCTATTATTCGTAAAAATATGCACATTTAGGCAAATTGTAAGTATTCATGGCTAAATGGGAAAAAAAATATATACATATGAGGTGTGTTGGAAAAGTTCCAGGACTCGTGTCACAAAAGACCTATTTCAAATCCAAAGTACAAGTTTCCCCTTCAAAAGTAATTCCCCTCAAGTCTGAGGCGCTTTCCCAGGCTTTTCTGCAACGCCTTTCTGAAGGATTCTTCGAGGATTCATCGCAGCTTCGTCGTCAAGGCCATCTTGAGGTCATCCACGTCTTGAAAATGGGTCCCCTTGACCACCATCTTGAGCTTGGGAAAGTGGGCGGGGGGGGGGGGGGGGGGGGGAATCATACAGAGCCAGGTTGCGTGAGTAGGGAAGTTTCTGGAGCACGGTGACGTTCTTCTCTGCCAGGAACTGTTGAGTACTCAGGGCATTGTGAGCAGCCACAAGTTGTCCTGCCGCAACTCTTGCCTCTTCTTGTGCACTGAAGGACGCAAACGCTGCAGGATCTGTTTGTAGACGTACTGGTTGATTGTCTGGCCCTGTGGTAGCGATTTACAGCCGACGATGCCCCTCACCTAGAAGAATGTGATCAACAGGAACTTTTTTTGACACCGCTCATATAAGCTGTTCAGAAGATGTATAACATCTGTACTTACTATTACTCACCTACCCATCTTCTGAAGCCGGGCTGGGCTTACAGGCACTTATCAGCAACCGGAGCCCTGAAATGCCAACCCCCTGTTGAGAGTGAAGTCTCAGCCCTGAGTTGACGTTGAAAATAAAAATGGCAAAATAATAAATGAATGGCCGTAGGGAGTGTGCTAATGCAGCTTAGCTGAACACTCCACTGTCTTTGCTGAGAAATGCCGTTTTGCACCACACGTAGACAAATAACACACCTGGCAACAATACCTAATTTACACACAATTACAATTACACACAATGTCTTAAGAAAACCCTATAATTTCCTGTTACATAAATGCTACGTGCCTTTGGTGCCTAGGGTAATTTGGAACTAACAAACTGTAAAAAGAAAGATCAGGGAAAGGAACTAAAGCACTGACAGGCTAGAACATAAATAAGCATTTAATACCAGATAAACAAAAAACAATCCCCATGAAACTGGGGAAGAGAAAACCATATAGAAATAAAACACTGTGTTTAACACAACTAAAGCTAATGAGAAAACTACTACAACAAAACAGTAACGGACGTTTGAAGTAAACACACCAAACAAAACACAAAGTAACAGCAATGCTAGGAAAACAAATTCAAGTAACACGAGCCTCACTGGGCATGAAACATGCTGGATGCTGGCAAGAAGAAGCACACAGTGGCTTCTGAAACTGCAGCGTGGTCCTCACACACAATCCTCCTCTTCCCTTTGCTGCCTGCCTCCTGCCTCTTTTGTCTCCACTTGATTGGCCTGATTAGCCACACCTGGGATTCACTCCCAGGTGTCGCCTCTCGGAAAGAAAACAAAATAAACACACAGACACAACAAAACATACCCACCATGGTAGGTAACATGCACACTCCGTAGGCCCCGTGTGATGTAACAAATGCATGGATTGCTCTTTCAAAGTTAGCCTGAGGAAGATACTAGCAGTGACCCATTTCGGGGTCTGCATCCTTTAAGTGCGTATTTGCAGAGTGCATTATGTCATCACGGTGCATGAAGTCTCAATTTGAAAAAGGGGTCCTTAAAATGTGGCTGACAAATGTGTCCTCCTCTACCATTAGCTCCAAGCATTCATCGCCACTATCATTTCTGGCCTTCCGTATCTGAAGATCCTTTCTGCGCCCAGCTCGAAAAAATATTTCAGCATGGCGGGGCTACACAGAGGAAAAAAATAGCAACTTGTAACATAAGTATAACTTTTTTTACTCATTAAAACATATAACATCGGATATGTAAAGCTTAGTGTGTTAATTCAAGAAGCAAGAGGGTGTGAACACGTTCCTAGTTAGATGTCACATGTCACAATGCTCCAGCCGCGGCTGGAGGACTCTCATAACGACCCAGCCGTTGTTGGCCGCATAGGCTGGGTGCTTGAGGGATGCAGACCCCTAAATGGGACACAGCTGTTTTATTTTGGCAAGAAGCCTCACTGGAAAGAAGCTTGATAGAGCTGAATTGTTAGTCAAACTTAAACATGCAGTCGAGAATCACTCTAAGCTTCTCTGCAAATGGCTGGCAATAAGAGAACAGAGGACCAATAAGTCAAGTCCGTGTAAAGCAGGGGTGCTCACACTTTTTCAGCCTGCGAGCTACTTTTAAAATAACCAAATCCTAGAGATCTATCTCCTACTATAAATATAGAATATATAAATATATTTACTATATTTGTAAAAAAAAATATGAGTAACTATTTATACATGTATATCAGGGGTGCACGCACTTTTTCAGCATGCAAGTTACAAGTCAAAATGATCTAGGTCTTTCTATAAAACATATACAAAATCTAACCGGTAAACTTTGAAATACTATTGTAATTATTAATGAGTAGTATTTCACATTCACATTTTTAAAGTTTACAGGTAATGGAAGTAGTTGGTATCATAATTATATTCAATATGGCAATAAAGGCAATAATAACAAATAATTCTTCAATATTTGTGTACATAACCCGAGTACTGGTAATATGTCAGTCAAAATAGCTACATAATGTTCAGTAGGAGACACAGTTCGTGTATTACATCCAGTTAGCCTTTGCTATCAAACATTACCGATATACAAGAATTGAAAATGCTTATGCAAAAGACAATGCAGCCCAAGTCAAGGCAACGTATTAAAAAGGTTTCAGCAATGGGCACATTTTCCATTCCATCATTTTATAATAGTTTAAGAAGTGAACGTGTAGAAAACACTGATTTCTGTAGTGGAGTTCCTGACGTGAATCAAGCCATCAAACAATACACTTTTTTTTTCTACATAACTAGCCGCTACAGGTAAACAGATAACTTCTGTTATAGATATCGACATCTTACCTCTGAGTTAGTTTATCCGTAATCATAAAGATGAAATTTGCATCTCCGTTTGTAGTGGGGGAGCAAGCGTGAATCAGGAGGGGAGCTTAATGTCAGCTGACTGATGTCATATGACATCTACAAAGTGACGTTTGCCCGATCGACCCAAGCTACCTTGGTTATCTACCGTTAGCTCGCGATCGACGTAATGGGCACCCCTGGTGTAAAGGGTTTCTGTTTTATTTTTGTTCAAGTACAGGAAGTTAGCTCCCATCCAGACAGTTTTGCAGTTTTCATGCTTAGATCTGAATGGCATCTGCAAAGCAGTGAAAGAAAACTTTGTGCTTTTTAAAAACAGAGCCCAAGGGAAGCATGTTTAAAGAGAAAAGAGCAGGTGCCAAAATTGATTCCTGGGGGACCCCGCAATTAAGGGGAACACAGAGGAGGAGCCGAAAAAAAGAAAAACTCCTGTTTGTCGAATAGGGTTGAAACCATTTTAGTGGTGATGTACCTTTAATGCCGACATGTCTGCAGACGAGTTCAAAGAATGCTGTGGTCTACTACGTCCAAAGCTGCTATTAAGCCTAAAAGCACAAGCACCACAGATTAACCTGAGTCAGCAGCTAAAAGCAGTTCATTAGAAACGTTTTAAAAGTGCAGTTTCTGTACTGTGCAGTGATTGAAAACCAGAGAGACTTTTTTTCTAAATTTAATTTTAGATTAGATCAGAAGTTGATTGTAAGCAACCTTCTCTAGGACTGTTTGAGATTGAGCTTTGAGATTGGTCTAAAATTTGACAAAACATTAGGGTCAAGATTGTTCTTGATGTTGAGCGGCTGGACCAAAGCATGTGTGACAGTATGGCATGTAGCCGCTGGGTCTACAACATAGATTTTTCATAAAGTGTAGTGGAGGGCACCGCCATGTTTGAGTTTATCAGAGAGTTCAGTGTTAAAAACCACCTGACGTTTGTGGCTATTTTTTGACACAAGACTAAAAAAGGTGCTTTTTTCATCTTTGACTGTCCACTGATATTCAGCAAGCCTGTTTTTTAGTATTTTTGAACAAACTTGAAGGTGGTTTTTCTTCCATTTCCAATAAGCATATGTACATGCATGTCTGACCTACTGAGTGTGCTTCTTTGCCATGGCTGTGTCACACACTCAGTGCGTTTCTGTGTAAGTGGGGCCACTGCGTCCAACACCTTGATGCACGCATTATTTTTATAAAGTCAGGAGTTTGTCTGGAGTAGAGTTACACAAGTCTTATTGACACAAGACAACAGATGAGCTAAAAGCTTCAGAGAGCAAAGACGCAGTCTGCGGGTTCATCGTGCGTACTCGGTGTGCCGAGACTCATGTTCCAGAAAAAAATAAAGCAAAATAATCAGAGAAATGTGTTCCAGAAAGTTCAATCAAGGTAACATTGCAGTCAAAAGATAACACAAGGTCCAGTGGGTGTCCTTTTTTGTGTTGAGTCCGACACCAATTGGGTCAAATTAAGAGTCCATCAAGTTAAAAAAAAAAAGTTATATATTCTGTCTTGTATTATGGCCTCCCTCATTCACTGAAGGTTTGAACTCAGTTGCTTTCTTACAATTTTCTGGAGGTTCATGGGAAATACAGTGGAACTTTGTATTGGTTTTTGTATGCTCCGATTTTTATATGATTCGGTTTTCGATGAAAATATACAAAAACTATGTCTTGGTTTTTGTACGCTGTGTCGCTTATCATATGAACAAACAGTGCGCCTAACAAACTATTCCGCGGAATCGATTGCCCAAACAAAGCACCCGCATGTTCTGGTCCCCACTATTATTTCTTCTGGGTGTTAAAGTCATCACTATAAAATGTGTTTGTGTTAATATTTGTTGGTGTCTGGAACTGATTAATTGGGTTTACATTGTTTATTATGGGGAAAAAATCAATTAAGTTTTCATATGTTTCAGTTTTTGTTGGACCTTTTGGAACGGATTAATGATGAAAACCGAAGTTCCACTGTAAATCCAAACTGGTCCACCTTCTTGCTAGCTTTCTTTCTCCACCCCTCGCGAGGCGCTCTATCTTCTTGTTCGTGGAAATTTGATTCCTATTAATTTTTGGTCTAGTGTGTGTTCTTTTTTGTGTGTTTAGCCCAACACCAGCTGGGTCAGATTTAGAGTCTATCAAGTTTAAAAATCCTTTGGCCAACATTCACAGCAGACATGAATTATTAAAATCCCCCAACAATCAGAAACTGATCGTAAGTCAATGCTAAGGTTGTCACCAAGTCTGTGAAGTCTTGTATTAAGTCTTTGTTAAATTTTGGTGGGTGGTACAACTCAGCACACCAGACCAGACTACCAAGGTTTATAACAAGCGTCTAAAGCTATAAGTATTGGCAGATGGTATCGAATGGGACATGAAAAATGTGGATTAGTGCATTCTTACTATGAATTAATACATATTTTTACTAGAATTTACTTCATGAACTTTGTTAAATGACTTAAATGTACTTTAGCTTGTAAGTCTACTTGGAGTAATGTATTTAACATCCATCCATCCATTTTCTAAGCTGCTTGTGGGTATGATGGATCCTATCCCAGCTCACTTTGGGCAAGAGGCCGGGTACACCCTGGACTGGTCGCCAGCCAACCCAACCTTAGACGTTGCCTTTTTCTGAGCGTGTCTGTGTGTCACAGTTGCATCTCTCCAGGCGACCAGTGTGGGAGTAACAGAAAGAAGAGTTGGTGAGTAGTCATTTGCGCTATACCTTATCTCTAAATCTCCAAACCCCAAATGTAAAACGTAATAATAATAGTAATAATAATGCAGTTTTAATATTACTATACAGTCATTGTAATAATGTCCCAAGGGTAAAGTTGCTGTTAATTGCTGCTGGTATTTTTTTATGCCCTGGATCCAATTCTGTATGTCTCACAGCCACTGTAGGCTATTTTACAGTACATGACGCAATTTCACTTGAGTATTAGTCAGGCTTTCAATACCTCAAGCTGCTCCTGTTAATATGCCTACCTCTTTGTTTTTAATTCCTTGCTGTTAGCAATTGTTACCTGTCTTTCTAACTCCCAAGGCTGTCACTCTGAACAGCTAATCAACGTGAGGAAAAAAAGCCAAGAATGAAATCCCACTGTGTAAATACATCAAGCGACTGTCAAGTGCTGGTGTTTATAATCAACGCTCGGGAAACCATTACAACTACTTGACATTAAGACCTTTCACTTTATTTTGGCGTATTTCCTCATGTGGCTGGGGAGGTGTTTGATTCCCCAACTGCAGACAGGTCCAAGCATCTATTGGGGGTAAGATGATTTATTTGTACAAACACATTTCTATAATTTTATTCAACATAAATACATAAATAACATAAATAAAATTCTAACTATGTATTCTGTCTTGTATGATGGCCTCTCTCACTCACTGAAGGTTTGAGCTCTGTTGCTTTCTTATAATTTTCTGGAGGTTTTTGTTCGGTCCGGTTTTCATATGATTTCGATGAACTTGCAAACTCCACACAGAGACGCCCAAGCGCAGATTCTTCCAGATCTCCAGAATGTGTGGCCAACATGCTAATCGCTAGGCCACCGTGCGGCCGGAAATCTAATAGTTTTTTCCTATTATTTTTTGGTCATGGTTCAAATGTTTATCAGCTTTTGTTCTGAAATGCTCCACACTGCACGCATCATTTTCCCTTTAAATGAAAGTTTCAAGTTTAGCTTTGCAGATGTCATGTCTGATTGTCAGGCAGTGTGTGATCTGGTAAGATATCTGTCTATGGTGGTGTCATTCATAGTACAGTGTTCCCTCGTTTATCGCGGGGCATAGGTTCCCAAAATAGCCCGCAATAAGTGAAAGCCGCGAAGTAGCCAACTTCATTTTTTTTTTTTTTTTTTTACAAAATATTATATATGTTTTAAGGCTGTAAAACCCCTCACCATACACTTTATACACTTTTTTCAGACAGGCAATGACATTTTCTCACATTTCTCTCTTGTCTAAACACTCAAAAACGTTCAAACCTTCGTTTGAATTTTAATGATCAACCTTAATGATCAACACAAGAAATTATTAGGTCACCCACGTATATTTCACTCCTGTGTCTGGGCCTTTTCGTCCTGGCGCCGTTCCGCTGTACTGTAGCGTTTTTGTATTCTTCTTAAAACATATTGCTGCAGATGAACCGAAGATTCATTTACAAGACAGCAAGCAAGTAAGCTAGCATGACACAGGAGACATGGCAGGACGGCGCGAGGAGATTGCTTGACAATGGTCTACAGCCAATCAGCACCAAAAGCACCAAAAAAAAATCTGCGAAACAGCGAATCCGCGAAAGGTGAACCGCGAAAGTGCTAGAGAACACTGTACAGCATATTACATTCATATTACCTCTTATTTTTGTCTTTGAGGGCAAAAGGATGTATTTTTTTGAGGTGCGGTATATATTCAAGTGGACGTAGCTGGCCTTGTACACCAAGGTGAATCTCTGAGGTTGGTCTATTATGTTATGTATTAATTTTGCTGAGTTATTGATTAATCTTGTGCTTAGAAGTGACAGAAATGTGAATGATGAAAACAATGAAGCAATTAAAATGTGGTGTTTTCCTTTCTCTGGTGAACATACATCATACAATTTGCAACTTCACCTTTTGAGACTGTGTTGTGTGTTCCCATTGTGTTCTTCTTCACGCGATCAACTCCCCCCAGCATGAGCTGCTCATCCTAATGCACTCTACCTAGCCTTAGAGACCAGATAGCCTGAGGCAGAGATAATCAGCTCTTGTGAAGCTGCCACACTTTTTGAGCAGGGCCTGCAGGTCCAGCTTAGCTGGTTGTTTATCTTTGGTTTTCTTTTCAGTTTTTCACCCTTCTTTACACACACTGTGGCTAACCTTGAACAATATGGCCTATATGTATGTATATATGTATATTTATATATGTATATTAGTGATGCCACAATCCATGTATCTGTACAGAGGTCTCGATTCGATACCACTATGAATCGAACGATACTACTCTCATCTCTCGACTCCATGCAGTGTGAAGGTAATGTCATATAATGTCATGTCTCATCAGTGTAACATTACTGACGACACGTGACCAGAATACTACATATAGCTTGTCTTTGTTTATAGTTTGACTAATAATAGGCCATAGTCAATCCCGAAACAGCGATATTAATACATTTTTGAAAAAACACAATAGAGTGAGGGGGAGCGATGTTCGAATGTAGCGAGGGACAACTGTATAACTCAAGTCGCAAATGTCACATCAGTCAGCTGACATAAAAGTCCCTTCTTGATTCGCTGTTGCTCCTCCGTGGCCAAGAGAAAAATCCCCACAGGCAGAAGCAATCAGCAGTTCCTGTTGTGGCATCTCAAGTGGCTCTCATTATTATCCAAATTCCAGATAAAATAACTTGGCGGTAAGATGCATAAACATACAATAAAAGTCATCATTGCAATTTGTAGTGGCTAGTTCCATGCAAAACCTGAAAAAAAGTAAATTGCGCCGTGCACGCCCTGAACTCCCTTATGGAAATGTGTTTTTTTGCACTTACTTTTTATTGTTGCTATTATTTAATGATGAATTAAATGAAACATTTATGTTTTGTATGTGTTGCCTTCAGTTTTGCTATATTTGCAAATGCAGAATGTTGTTGATCTAATTAACAGGGGTGTCACGAGACACGAGATATTGTGATCTCGCAAGATTAACAATTACAGGAAAGATGTCTCGCAAGGGCAGGGTTAGCTAGAAGTCTATTAGACTATGAACTATAGCATTGCTACTATTAATGATAGTACATGTAATATGGAAGTGGCAGTGCGCGAGGCAGGATTAGAATTGCACAGTAAATGCTTTGCCCAAACTATATACCTTGCAATCCTACCTACCCAGGTGTGCCCAGCCGCCACTCGTCACTCGGCAGGTGCTTTTTTTCATTCAGTAATGCAGTTCAATATCTGCGGCAGTGGTAATGTCCAAACAGATGCAGCCTCAATTCTACATTTGATCAAACTTACTTAAGATTTGTCAGATCAAAACACAATTGCTGCATAAGACTTGGAAACATGTGATCTTAGCTTCTATTTCGAAAATGTACAACTATCAGGTTTGGCTCTTGAAGCTTCATGGGAACAGTAGTTCTTTTAGCGTAAAATAAAACTAATGTACTGCAATCTATTTTATATGTCTTTACATTACTGCACATCAACATAAATTATTAGTAGTAGTAGCTACAACTGCTGTCATTATTTTTACTTTTATATAATTTTGTTAGTTCAGTTATAGTTTACATTTGTGGAGAAAAAAGTTCAACAGTTAAAGTCATCATGCTTAGGTCTCACATCCAAAGTTGTAAAACATTGCAAAATGTACCTGCATTGTTTTTTGACTCAGTTAAATAAAAAAATGTCTGTTTGTCCAGTCCTATATTTTGTCATTGTAGTTTTCGTAAAAGTAATGTTAAAAATATTGCATTGTGTCGTTCTCCTGAACCCAATATCGTCTATCGTCTCATCTCATGAGCTGATTGTATCGTGACACCCCTACTAATTAAGCAAATGGCCAAAAATATTTTGCACCGCCGGCCACAATGGGCGCCAACCAATGTTGTGAAGTATTATCCTCATAGAATTTAAATTTGCACGTTTGATCGCAAACGTGTCACTAGAAACAGAAATACAGTGGTACCTCGGTTTTCATACAGCCTGGTTTTTGTAGGATTTGTTTTTTTTATGGAAATGATTGCCAAAAATATGTCTCGGTTTTCATACGATCAAACAGCGCTCCTAACAAACTATTCCTTTTGCCCACATATCATTCCGGGGAATTGAGTGCCCAAACAAAGCATCCACGCATTGGTGACTAAGTCTCTGTGATGAGTGGATAGTGATTCTTTTAGAGTTGGAACATGATAGACTGATTCCAGCCAGGGAATCCTTTAACCATTTCTATTATGCGTGTGTCATAGTCGATTCGGAGGGCCCTAGTACCGGCCACAGGGAGTGGTAGGGAGACGTCCCTGCTACTGCGGGTTTATTTGCTCATAGAATGCAGACAGAAGGAATAACAAGTTATTTCTTCCTCCTAATAAGTACTGTGCGCACTGCGCTGATGAGGCGTTCAAGCACACTGCGAATTTCTGAGTGTTAGACAAATAGCCTTTCAGAAAGTCTGTGTTTTTTTTGTTTTTTTTTGAGTACGGCTTCCAAAAAGTTGTATAAGCCAGACTTTTGATAAAGAAGATGACAAACTATTAAATTCAAGAAAGAACTCATGGCAAAGTATGAAGGTACTTTCGTACTTTGCTACAGGTTTTTTCTTAGTACAGTACGGCAAGTGTAACATGTATGGGTTTCACATCAACAGCTGAGTAGGGCAACCAAAATTTGAAAGCACTGATAGGAGACTTGTTGTCCGTTAACTGGAGCATTTATGGTATGTTTAGATTTCTGCATACCCATGAAAAAACAAGTTTTTCAAACTCATTCTCACGTAAATGTAAATTTACACAAATTCTCCCACTAATCTTAGTAGCCTGCTGTTGCTTTTTAAAGTTTTTTTTAAAAACATATTGCCACCGAAAATCCTGTAGTATGAGTCAAATAGCCTTAATGTCATAACGAAAAGTAGACCACTCGCCTAATTCAGACTAAAATCATGGGGTGTGAAATGAACAGTGGCTGCAATTGCCAACTGAGGGTAAGCAAGAGTTAATATTCTGGTTAGAAATGGCATACAACTACAGGTACCACCCTGAGCTGTTCTTTTATAATTCAGCTGTTTTGTTATGAGTGTCAATTGGTTATCATTTTAAGATGTTTGTTGTCTCATATAAGCGTTACATTTTTAGCTTGATGATGTTATTTAATACAATAATCAGATGGCTGACTAAGTACGGGTTTTTTTCCACCTCATTGGATGCAATATTAGATGTGCCATTGGATTGCAGTAATTTATCTTTGCTACTTATATTTGGCATTATGAGTAATGGTACTTTCACGCTTTTTAGCTCCCTTGATTAGTTTGGCCCCCACCTTTACTCCCACGTGCACATTTTTGCCTATGACATATTCTTTCACATGTAATGTCATGGCCAAGTTTGACAAAGTCACATGCAAACTGTGTCAAAAGTGAACACAAGGCTGAGGGTGTGGAAAAAACAAACACAAACATAGTGTGAAAATGCTTTTAGATTGCTGTGGGAATGTTGTTTGGGCATTGTTATACGTTATTGGACATTGTTGCATATTTAAAACCACTACTACTCTACTCAACAGTGCACAACGCGGTGCAATCCTAATTTCCCAATTTCCTAATTTCCCAATTTAAACGCCTTCGTAGATGCCTGTGTCTTGCATATGTATAAATTCAGTCATGAACATTTGTGAATTATTTCCTATGGAAATTAAGGAACATGTTGGAACGGTAACAAAAGTCAAAAGAACGTCCTGTACTGTCCTGTATACTTAGATTTAAATTACAGTTGAACCTCGGTTAGCGCCAAAGTTTTGCCTCGGTTTGCGTACATTTTCTGGTTAGCGTACAATATGGAGCTCGTCTTGTCGTGTTATTAATTTTATGCACTGCATTAGTCGAACTGCGTACTTAATGAGTTTTTATCCCATAACATCTCTGTTAGCAGCCTATTAGCTTACTAATACATGTAAACAGAAACAGGAAGTCAACATTGTTGCCTGTCGATGACTGTTAACTTTGTAGTTGCTAACTAACACAGCTACGCCACAAAATGTTTCTAAATGCATATAAATGATGTATGAAAGGGATAAATGAAAATTTAAGGTCGCTTTTGCCTTCATTGAAGACATGATTGTCAACAAAGACACAATGTGGCAGCCAGAGTTATTTCTTGAATTCAGTAGTGTTTCTCACCTTCTTTATCCTCCATTTTTATTCTCTATTTATTTTATAGGCGTGATCAAAAGAAAAGCAGACTTGAGGTGAGAAGCACTATTGAATTCAAGGAAAAACACATAGCAAAACACAAAGGTGTTGTCCGTATTGATCTTGCTGCCACAATCACATCTTCAGTGAAGGTAAAAGTAACATTAAATGTTTATTTATCCCTTTCATTCATCATTTATTTTGTTTCATGTATATACTGTATGTATTTCATGTATTTATATGCATTTTGAATTGTTTTACGTAAGTAAAACCATAGTTGTATTGTTGTGTTCACATTTTTGGCTTCCTGGAATGGATTAATTGGATTTGCATTATTTCTTATGGGAAAATTCATTTTGTTAGAGGCATTTTCAGGCCTTCTGGAATGGATTCATGACACTAACCAAGGGGCCACTGTACCACAAATGCTGTAATAGTGTTCAGAGCGTTTAGTTACCTAAGACGCAAAGAGGACGGGACACTGTTTGGAAGAAAGCCATAATTGGAGCGAGGCTGTTATTTCTGAAAATGTATAACCTCATTAAATTTAACAGCTTACTTTTTTCACTTTAATAATGATTTGGAGAACATGAGAAAGTGTTAAGGAAAAAGTAGCTCTCTTTGACCACATGGTCATTTCCTAACAATTTCCTAACAAGTACAGGTATATTAGACAACACAGCAGCAACAGAACCAGTGTTGTAATAGTGTGTAATAGCTCTGGATTTTTCAAATTGCAGTACAGTAAACCCTCGTTTATCGCAGTTAATTGGTTCCAGACCCACCCGTGATAAGTGAATTTCCGCAAAGTAGGATTCTTTATTTTAAATCAAATATTTTTGTAGTTAGAGCACAGAAAACCTGGTTTTTAACATTATTAGAGCCCTCTAGACATGAAATAATACTCCTATAGTTACCTTTGCACTCATATTACCCAATATAATAGCCAGTACAGTAGCCTGTGATAACACCTGTTGCTATTATTACTGTGCCTTTTGTGAGATAATTCAAACATGCAATAAAATCCTGTTTGTCTTTTGTGTCTCACGGAACATTACAGTAATATTACTGACACCTAGTGACCAGTGTAGAATACTACATATCATCAGAATTTGAATGCGTCTTCTTAATGCATTTTTATATTTTATATTTATATTTTAGTCTATTTAGCAATTTTTATGCTTGAAAATGCTTAGTTTAGTTATGTATTTTTTTTTTTTTACAAATAGGCTGTATTTTAACATGAAAGCACATGTGGCGAGGGACAACTGTCCATCCATCCATCCATCCATCCATTCTCTATGCCGCTTATCCTCATTAGGGTTGCGGGGGTATGCGGGCGAGAGGCGGGGAACACGCTGAACTGGTCGCCAGCCAATTGCAGGGCACATATAGACAAATTCACTCTAAATGAATTTAGAGTCGCCAATTAAGCTAACATGCATGTTTTTGGAATGTGTGAGGAAACCGGAGTAACCGGAGAAAACCCACGGGTGCCCAAGATGCCCAAGCGGAATTTCGAACCCGGGTGTTCCGGATCTCCTGACTGTGTGGCCAACACTTGACCACCGTGCGGCCAGTGACAACTGGAAATTTTAAATTGTACTTAAAAAAAACTACTATAGGTTGCTTCCCACCACAGCTTTAATGCTAAGGTGTTTTGACTCGTTGCTAATTAGAAACCTGAAAATTGGTTAATTGGGTAACTGAAAGAAGTGTTAATTTGAGCATTTACGGTATTCCTCCTTGGCTCATGCCGCGCCCATCCTAAAAAAATTGGTGGAAATTATTCTTGTAGCTTCTTAGCAATCCCGCTTTCATTTAAAGAAATGCCAAAATGTTAAAACATAGCTTCCTTTGCAAACATTAAAAGCTATTGTTCTTCACCAAGACACGTCATTTCTTTCCAAAAGCCTCTTCTATGAATGCTATTAAATGCTATGCTGCTGAGACAAAACTGTTACATTTTTAGCCATGGTTCCGTTGCTGGCATGCTGCTGGTCATGTCCACTTCTCGGTGCTGCTCCAAATGAGATGAATGCTTCTGTGTGAAGGCTGATTAGTGTTAGTGACAGCTCATAGATCTTAGCTGGCACTTTTCCAACCTTGCCTCGCTTGCTCCCCACACCCAGCGAGCCTCCTTTGTCTCGGAATCTAGCATTTGTTATAGACTCGCATATTGGACACAGCTCAGCTCATTTTATGGGCAGTTCTTGAAACTTGGAACTCTGTTTCTACTCATGTACAGTAGAATCCTTCTGGATGTGTCTTCTGTAATCAGTAGTGCCCAAATGGCCTTGAGTTCAATCAATCACAAAGGGGCCACCTTAAGAGTGGCAGCCGATCTTCAAAATGTTATCCAGGAGATTTAACATTTTACATTTACTGTGTGAGTAGTTTGGAAGGGATATTAAGACCATCGATTTGAAAAGTACATCATGTTTATGGCACTGCCGTGCTGGATTTAATGTGCAAGTTGCCAATCAATGAAAATGCTCATTATTTTTCCAGACTGGAGCCCAGGCTATAGCTTAATAGTGTTGTTTATTCTCTGAGTGGTATAGCTAGGAGACTAAGACGTGATTTGTCTGCACTTTAACGATTAAGCGCATTCACTTCGATCTAAAGTGGAGCCCTGGAACTTGAAGGGTTTGATGGTTGAACAATTTGGAATTTTGACCTAAAAGTATGAACAAAATCCAGAACCTGAATGAAATGGCGACAAGACAACATCAGATCTTCTTCATCTTCCTCATTGCAAAAACTCACATCTAAGCAAAGAATAAATATCTAAAATGAAGGTATAAAATACTTAATAGCAAGATATTTTTTCTTACCAGGCACATTTTATGTCCGACTAATTTACTTATCTTAAGTAATATGTCTTAAATCTGAGGTATACATAAAATAAGCAAAATAACCTGCCAACAGAGCAAGACAATCCAGCGTTTTGGCAACTGAAACGATCTTATTGTGTATATCAGAATTAAGCACATTTAATCAAATAAAACTTTTTAAAAAGTTGAAAGCTCTTTTTGTACATATAAATTGCAACCCAAAGTGCTTTACAGAGTTAAAAACAATGCCCCCGATATCCCAATAGCATAATATTTAGGGTATAATTTACACTCTGTTCATGCCGTTGTTTTATGGAACAAAAGTGCCAAAGTGCTGAAACCAATGCACCAATGTAACCCTCTTCCTGCCTGTTTGGAGGCAGGAGACGAGGAAAACTGACATGCATGCACATGAAAATATATTGACACTGGCAAAATTATCAGGTTCATTTTCAGTTATTGTGTGATTCATTTATTTATTATTGCCCCGGATTTAGTGCCCATAAGACCACGTTTTAATCTCACGAGACCTTGTGACAACCCGAGTTAGTTGTATGACTTATTTTTGCACTTACATGACAATTAAGTTTGATAAAATGTTAATTAAATCCTTATTTCGACAGCATATAAAACTTTCATCACGACCGTTGGAACACAGGATTAGTATGGCTTTATTTTATAATGAGATTATATTAAGTTCCAAGAGTCATATTTTAGTGTAGTGACAGTGGAGAAGTATGGGTGTTTAAGGTTTCGTGCATTTTCCTCTTGAATTCCATCCAGTCACATTCACTATGTACACATAAAACAAAATTTACACACGCCCAGTTTTATAAGCAACACACACCTCCACAGCCTCTGTGTTTTGCCAACCAGGCCGCTGCTGCATACTTAAATGCAGCTCCCTGTCCTCTCAATCCCACACACACTCAGCATTTCTGCAGTTTAAACAATGTGCTCTGCATCTGGCATGCTGCGCTGAAAGAGCTACTGCCTCCATGCTGTTGGTTTAGTTTATCTTCGCCTGTCAGAAATCCTCCCAGTCACTCCTACGGGCTTTTGGGGATTCCGTCAGATTCACATAAGCACACACTGAAAAATCAAAATGTCAAGAAAGTTAAAAAAAAGTCCCATTTTAAATTATTTTAAAACATTTTTTTTCTAAAATGAAAAAATCTATTTTTAATAAATAATTTCTTTGTGGAGTTTGCATGTTCTCCCCGTGTGGGCGTGGGTTTTCTCCGGGTACTCCGGTTTCCTCCCACATTCCAAAAACATGCATGTTCATTGGTGACTTTAAATTGTCCATAGGTATGAATGTGAGTGTGAATGGTTGTTTGTCTATATGTGCCCTGCGATTGGCTGGCGACCAGTCCAGGGTGTACCCCGCCTGTCGCCCAAAGTCAGCTGGGATAGGCTCCAGCATGCCCTGCGAGAAGCGGCATAGAAAATGGAAGGATGGATGGATCTTTTATCTTTTTTTTTAATCTAAATACTAGAATTCTGATAGTGTTTATGACAATAGGGTTTCCTAAATTACACCCACGGTGTAAGAAGGAGAGGTTGTGTCCTTCATACCGACCGCTGTCAGGCTCTACAACACCTGCACCACTTGAACTATGTGTCACTATGTATTCTTCTTGCTTGCTGCTGTAACAAGTGAATTTCCCTGCTGTGGGATTAATAAAGTACTATACTACTAAATTAAGTGAATTTTAGATACAATCACACTTTTTAAATAAAGTTCCATCTATATAATCTGCTTCATGCTTGTTGAAAAGCTGGTGAAGTAACCAACATAACTAACATGCCAGCAAGAAGAGATGTTCGCTTCCCGGTGGTCGAGTGTTGATGTTGGCCCCTCAGTTAGACAACCCGGGTTATAATCTCCTTCGGAACACCTCCCCATGGGTCTTCTCTGTGTAGTCCGGCTTCCTTCCACATTCCAACAATATACACGATAGGCCAATTGGAGACTCCATAAATTGTCCACAAGTATGAATGGTTGTTTGTCAACAGGAAAATCTCTCTTTAAGGATAATACTCCTACATCTAGAATATGTACAAATATTTTGCTTAAATCTAGCCTCATAAAAGCAAATTTGATCTCAGTTGATGAATCTTACAAGAGCATTTGGCTTACGTCTTGCCTTGTAATAAGAACATGTTGCTTAAATCATTAAATGGTAATGGTTTAATTCATCCTGAACATTATTACGAGTCAAGCTGGAGCACATCACATACTACAATTCACAATTTAGCATGTCCAAAAATCATTATTAAGATGATTAGGATTAAGAATAACTTGCTTATTTTAGGACGCATTGTATTCTTAGTCGCAAGAAAAATATTGTAGTTATAACAATTCTAGCTAAGCAAATTTTGCTTTTTTTGGCTTGAAATAAGAAAAGTTGTCTCATTTTAAAATAATTTGGGCTTCTTTCAAGTATGGCTGTTTTTACAGTGCAAGCACTCGTAGTATGTGGTAGCAGGTTGCCCAAGTCTGCTGAAATGCGAGTGTCTAACCACCAAGAGTTGTTTCACTTGTGTCAGTCAATAATCCGTCACTTCTGGTTGTCTCAACCACGGTGGTTTGGATATGACCTCGGGCTGTGTTTACGAAAGCGTGCGTGTGTGTTTGGGGGGGGGGTTGATTCTCAATAAACATGGACGAAAGCAAGACGGACAGAGAGACAGGCAGAGAGTGAGGCTGAGCTGTGAAATACATCATTTTCCAATCGAAAGAGCCCAAAAACCCTTTTGTAATGATTGCACACAGACATTTTAGGTAGGCGTTAGGGGTCGATTTTGATAATGTATTTGTAAGCTCCTTGATCCTTTGTTTACATGCTAGCTCCTCTAACTACAGGTTCCATCAAGGAGTTGAGATGAGATGTGTCTGTAAGCTAACATAATACTTTTTTTAAATGATGGAAACAGACAAAGCACTGTTTAGCTTGTTTCCTGCTCTGCTTAAAACCCAGCTCGTACAGTTGTGGTCATATGTTTACATACACTCTTCATGGGTATGACTGCTTTGAACTGTTCGTTTTCGATCCGGTGCTGTAAAACCAATCCTTTTAATGCTGGCAGTGTGAAACTACAAGCTGCAGTCAAGCCTTATCACGAATGAGGAGTTAATCGAGCTTGGCCTTGTCAAGTTAAATTCTAGAACCTTCAGCATTACTTATTTAAAGGTTTAGGTCAATGTACTAGTATGTATTTATTTCAGCCCGCATGAGGGGAGCACCCAAAATATTTTCAAACTTGTGCAACCAATTCTTGATTTTAAAATGTTGTAAAAATATATGTTTTATAATAATTCCACCCTGGAAAAAGAAACACAGTCGTCCCTTGCTACATCAAGGTTTGAATATTATATCTTTCAAAAATGAATAAATGATCGCTGTTTTGTGGTTGACACTTTATTAGTAAAAAATAGTAAAATACAAGTCGTATCTGGTGTTCTGGTCACTATGTGCAATGATGGTAGATTGATGAGACATAGATTACATTACCTTCACACTGCATAGAAGCAGCCATGGCATGTCTGAAAATTATCCTCCCATTTTGCGTGGAAGTGGTACATCTTTGGCTTCTAAGTTTGTCCTTCTTCCTCACTCCGTTTGAAACGCTTTCTTAAGTTTAGAACAAATAAATGGGAGGCTAACTGGTTAGCTCGGTAGCTTGCAATATGCTATGAGCGGAGGCCGTTTGTTATGTCTCTGCAGTGCCTGCGCAAATGTGGTGTAAACAAAAAATAATATGAGTGTAAAGGTGACTATAGGGGTGTTATTTCATGTCTACGGGGCTCTAATAATGGTAAAACCCCTCTTTAAAAAGTCTTAAACAGGTTTTCTATGCTGTAACTACAAAATATTCCAAATATGGCGATAATGCAGTGCCAGTATGTTTACGCAAAAAGACCACTCTGCGCGCTTGCAGTTTTTGAATAACTGCCATTCTCTGCGTGCTAGCTGCCGCTCTGTTCATGCTACGTGCTCACCAATGCTGACTTTTGGCACTTGGGGGGCGGGTGTTAGAGAAACACAGAATGTTGCTGTTGTTGTTGTCTCTCTGTATTGTCCTCCCTCTTGTCCCCGCACTCCACCCTGTCTCCTTTTCTCTTCTTCTCTATCCCCTCCTGCTGCGGTCCGGCCGCTCCAAATTTGCAGGACAGTAAAACATCATATAAAGTCAAGTAAAAACTATGTAATGGGAGAAGAGTATCTTACGCTTTGCAGAGCAAATATGTTTAGCATGTAAGGTCATTGTGATCAACAGTACAACAATACTGCAGGACAAAGGGGGAAAAAGACAGAGTAGTAGCTAGTGCGCAGAGGGTGGCAGCAAGCAGTTCTAGCATATTAATAATGAATTCATTTATTTTTAGAATATGCCAATTAAAAAATGAGCTGTTGGCTGAAAATGTCACCCGGGCCGCACTTTGGACACCCCTGCCCTAGTGTGCGTAAGTTACTGTACATGAGATCCACCCCAGGTTCTCTTCAGGTGTCCTTTAAGCGTACTTTTTTCAAAAATTACATTTTTTTTCTCCTTGGATGGCAAATGAATGACAGAACAAGAAACCCTAACATTTGCAGGATACAAAGAATTGCATCCTGTCAAGAAGCAACTTGTAAGCAATACATCACAAATAGAATTCTCTTTCTCTCTCCTGTCACAGTGTGGTGTGAAGCAGAGGATATGTGTGCTCAAACAGCAGCAGACAAACCTGATAATTTCAATTTAGAGAGCCTTTAACAAGTCCAATAAGAATCAGCTGTGCTCACATTTTGGCCAGCAAGCTGTATATGAAATAGAAGTATAGATTCTTCCTTCGCTGACGACATTGTGTCACACTGAACTTTTAAAACACAGATAAAGAACACCTACATATTTTATATTGCACCGTGCAGATGTCTTAGACCGCTATTAATATATATCGATTTAGCAATACTTTAATAACCACATATAACTTGAATGTGTGTTCAAGGTTTTTTCCCTGTAGGGAGTTTTTCCTTGCCTCTGTCGCTAAATGTTTGCTCACGTGGGGTTTTCACTTCTGTTGTGAATTGGCACTGTATAAATCCAACTTTCCTTGATTTGACTAGACAAGAGTGCAGACCCCAGTGCAACCAAAGCTGAATATAAACTACAACAACAAAAGTTAAGTGTGAGAGTGTATTTGTGTTGGTTTATTTATGTTAGTATTTGGTGTTTGTGTTGGTTCCTGGCTCACGGAGGATGACAGATGTGGGTTGCTAGTATAATTCGGAGAGGTGGAACATTCCTTTTGAGACCAAAGTGACTCAAACTGTGATAATAAAGTCCTGTATTAGCCCCTTATTCAGATCTTCACCGAAATTGTATTGATTCTTCTATAGTCCAAAGTTAGTTGGAAAGTGCTTTTGTATTTTTATGCATAGGTTGTCCCACTAGCTGTGTCTGTCTTACTATTTACTGTTGTACTGTGTCACAATGATGATATCAAAATAAAAAGGTCATTAAAATGATAACACCGGTGGTGACCTAAGATTTTTGCACACTACTGTATATGGAGAAAATGCTATTTTGTATATTTTGTTTCATGCTGATTTGTAAGCACATGACACTATTATGGACCAAGTAGTCCTTTGTGGACATAATAGTACTACAGTAAGGGAACGTGTTTAAGAATAATGCTGGATTCTGTGAAATTTTAAGAGATTTATTTTTTCGTCCCATGCTGCTTGAGAGTCCTGTATGACATTTTCAAAAGATTGACAAACTTGACTTTGTTAACCCCCCAGTGCTCTGCAGTCCAGTTTATGAGAAAGTGCCATCGGGTGAGATTCATAGCTGGACATCACTCATCCCCTCAATCAAAATCAGCAGCACTTTTCTTCCAACCCCTTCCAACCGTATCAGGGCACACGTCAGGGGTGCCCATTATTCCCCTTCATATTTAGCTTTGTCCTCCAGCCCTAAGCCTGTGCTATTCCTTATCTTCCCGAAATAATGGCTAGCTCAGTGGGTGGACACCACGTCTTAAATTAATTCTTACACAACTGATGTTTCAATGACATGATTTAACCCACTTAAATTGAGAGATGACCTCATCTTATTTTAAAATTTGAAGATAATGCAAGTGAACCGTCTTTTTCACCTGTGCTACATTTTTCACCAGCTCATTCTATGCCCATTCCATTGGAAAAAAAGTAATTCAATACTCAATTGTCAGACATAACCCAACACTTAAGATACGTAAAGACATCATATCACCCTCCTCTTCAAATCTCTTTTGTATCCTACCCAAATGGGTTTGCTACAGAAGTCTTTCTTCCTATGCAATGACACAGGGTCCATACTTTTAGAATGCCCTGAGAATGTGTCCGAGTTAATCTTAATCATCCGATTTGCAGTTCAGAGGTAGCTTCACAGGGTGTCCATATGTTTTGTCCTAAAGGTGCTGTCCCTCTTGGGCTCCAACCTACACTTTTTTCAACCAGAAAATATAAGAAAACCACCACCGGCTAGCAGATGTTACCCGTAGTGGCTTAAAAGAAGTAAGAAGTTACTTTATGAAAGCTGTTTTTACAGTACAGTGGAACCTCAGTTAGCGTACACCCTGGTTAGCATGTTTTTTGGATAACATTCAATATGTATGCCTCCGTTTGCGTAAAATTTTTGGTAAGCGTACAATATTGCACCAGTTATGTTGTGTTATGAATGTACTGCGTGAGTACAACTGTGTTCTTAATGTATTTTTATGACAAAACATCCTTGTTAGCAGCCTATTAGCTTGGTACTACATGGAAACAGGAACCGCAAGTCAGCTCCGTCGTCCGTCTATGATGTCATCAGCGCTTGACTCTAGAACCCGACTGATATGGGATTTTTGGGGCCGATGCCGACACCGATATTGGGGGTTTAAAAAAAGCCGATATCCGATATATCGTCCGATAACCTGTATATCGGCCAATATATGAAAAAGAGCATGAATATACACAGGATATATACTGTACACGAAGGTAAATTCTCATAATAATTAATTAATAATAATTCAACGCAAAGAAGCAAAAGACTACCACATTAAAATAAGGAAGTTTAATTAGTAAGACTGTCAAGATAAGGACATGCCTCTTTGTAATGTACTTTTAATGTACTTAATGTACTTTAGACTCCTATTATTCTTTGTTTACACCGCGTTGCTCAACTGTAATGCTATGGGATCACTGCAGGGAGACAGCCATGGCTTGAACAATTAGCAAGCTACCGAGGTAAGTAGTTAGCCTCCAATTTATTTACTGTATTCTAAAGTTAACAAAGGGTTTTTAAACCGAGTAGGGAAGAAGGACATAGCAGCCAAAAAGTTACCACTTCCACATGGAACGGGAGGATAACTTCTTTTCACTCTATCATGTCGGAAATCCCATGGCTGACTCGATGCAGTGTGATGGTAATCTAGTGTCAAGTCTCAATAATTTAACATTACTGACGCCTAGTGGCCGGAATACCACATATACCTTTTGCCTTTCAATATTTTTGGACTAATAATACGCCATATGCAACCACAAAACAGCGATCATTTATTCTATCCATCATTCATCTTCTTCCGCTTATTAATTTTTGAAAAACCGCGATAGAGCCAGAGAGCGATGTTGCCAGGGAGACTGTACAGTATTTTATGTGACAATTACCGTGTTGAAAACACCACAATGAAAGTAATTTCCTGCTCTTTCCTTGCTGGTTTCTCTCTGAGACAGTGTGTGTCATTATTGAACCAGACATCTTGCAGCACGGACAGCTAAAACAGACTTCCTGCACTTTTCAGTCCATTGTTCTCCACTTTTACAAGTCTAATATTTCACAGTGGAGCGTGAACTCAAAGGTCAGAATCCTGAGAACAAAAATTATAGTAATTGAATTTGCTCTAAAAACAAAGCTTTGATGTTCGGGTCCTGTGATGTAGAGCTTTTCAGAGTTTATTTTACATCTCTAAGCCTACATTACAACCTATATCCTTCTCAGGTACCATCAGCCTCCGTTGCACGTTTCAGAATTTCCCATATTGACTTGTCTAGTCTTTCTCCCAATTACACTATTTTTTTTGTTGTATAAAAATAGGAAAAAAACCCCTAAGAAAAACCAATACAGATGTAAAAAAAAAAACCCTCTGCAGTCAAGGTTGCAGATACTGTAGTTGCAATTTTTTATCAAACTGTTGACATGCAAAATAAATATGACACATTTGTTTGTATTACGGCCGCACGGTGGTCTAGTGGTTAGCATGTTGGCCAACACAGTAACAGTCGATTCTCCCTTGGGCATTTCTGTGTGGAGTTTACATGTTCTCCCCGTGCGTGTGTGGGTTTTCTCCGGGTACTCTGGTTTCCTCCCACATTCTAAAAACATGCAGGTTAGGTTAATTGGTGACTCTAAATTGTCCATAGGTATGAATGTGAGTGTGAATGGTTGTTTGTCTATATGTGCCCTGCGATTGGCTGGCGACCAGTCCAGGGTGTGCCCCGCCTGTCGCCCGAAGTCAGCTGGGATAGGCTCCACCATGCCCCCGCGACCCTAATGAGGAGAAGCGGTATAGAAAATGGATGGATGGATATTTATATTACCATGACTCTACATTTGATTTCCAGTTAAATAACATCCAAATATATTGCCACAATTGTAGTCAGTTTTCATCATTAACATGTTCTCATTAGAGGGGGAAAAACATCCATATGCTGATTAAATTTTCTAAATTCTTTGGAGATTCACTGTGAAATTATGCAACAGTTGGTTGGAACCATAACATCTGGTATTTCCAAAGTGTAGCCAACAGGCCAGATTGGTCCATGTTGGCTTCAACTCTAATTGCATCAACTTTGAAACCAGAAGAGCAAAAACAAAGACAGTTGAAATTAGGTTTGAATCATTAGATCTGTGCCACTTTACTTTAATCAAATATATATATGAAAAAAACGTTTGGACTCATTATTGCCTTGATAAATGTAAATTCCAAATACAGCATTTTATGATATGACTGGCAAAATAATCTCACGCATTGGCCTACAATAGGTACATGTCTGAATCTGGTGAAATACAGTAAAAGAGTGCATGGTTTTATACTGTAGTGGCAGTGTGACTATTAAAAATGTGGCTTTAATGAAAGTCAATGAGGCATTTTTGGCCACGAAGGTGACCTACGGGATTATCTGGCACTACATGAAAAAATACCAATGCAATCTAATCCGTTGTTTTGCTAATCTTCTAATCCAGTGCTTCCCAAACTTTTCACAGTCGTGTACCCCTTCAGACACCTGACTTGAAACCATGTACCCCCTGCTCCTGCACACTTCAATAACGTAAACCTTTTTTAATCTTCATTACTTGAAATATTGAACATGATTAATTGGTGAATTAATTTCATAGTAAGTAAGTAATTCTGGTTAAAAAAAAAAAGTATTTTGCATGGTCAATTTTTGATTGAAGTTTTACATGACTTACTGACAAACTAATGCAAGTCTTGAATCACCACAGAAGCACCATCCCCCTACTATTTCTTATATGGAAAATAATCCTTTTTTTTGTTTTTGTAATGAATAATCAAATATTTCAAATTGAAAGGAGTAAGTAGACTGTTTGGTAGTTTTCGCCAAGTTTGAAGTTGTTTATTTAAAGTGCTTATGACACCAAAAACAGTTAGAAAAAAACAATAACAAAATGAAAGTACTCACTTAATGACATTTTTGTCATAAATAAATAAAGAACTCTAAAATACGAGTGAAATTAACTAGTGATTTTGACACGCTGCCCCTAATGAGTTTTCCGAACCGCCGCCATCTTGACTGTGAAATTACGACGATAACACGATCCGGGAACCAGACTCAAACAAACGCTGCCATAAACTCACAGCAAAGCCAAGAAAGTCACATTTTCACAACAATAACACAATAATATCATGATGTCATCACAACACTGATATTGTGTTGTGATGATTATGATATAAGACACACACAAAAATTGGCCACAAGTACGTCAGTAAGTGATACTGACAGCTCTATGTGCACTGCAAAATACAACACCAGTGAGCAGCAAATGTTGCTTATGTAGCCCTGGCATAAAACCCCGTACTATTATTCTAAGATTCCTAGAATAGATCTTGTAAAAAATATTCATTTACTTGTGAAACTGACAGATTGGCTGCAAGACAGGCTAGAAGACGAGTGACAACAATCCATGTTTAGCTAGCAATTCACGTCGAGAACACTTTCCGGACAGGAACCAGGTAAAAATGGAGAATATTAGGAGAAAAAATATGGATTGACTTACTTCCCCCTTGGCATGCTTTTCCATGGTCCAACGTCTTATGGGTTTTTGACTTTTTACTTCCATCTGCGCGGCAGTATCATAACAATTGTCCTCCGATGTTTGCCCAAATACCGAAGCGTCTGACGCAGCGAATGATGTCTTTTGGATATTTGAGCTAACTCCATCTCCTCGAGTGTTCCAGCAAAAGCCTTCAACACAACAAGCGGGCATATAAAAAAATATAGAACAGCAGAAATTCATCCAGAAATAAATATGTATGTTTTCCTTTTTTTAAGTAAGGTTTTTAAGGTTTCGACACCGTTGAAGCACCTGCAGTGTTTCAAAAGTACTGATTTGGCAGAGGTATTGGATAATATGTAAACTATAGCTAACCTTAACCACAAATGATCCTCTTTTCTCCGTAAAGACATGGAAGCAAGAACAATTAAGGAGCCTGTTCATGTTGCCTGATCATTACAAGTCTCTGGAGTGGAACTGTTTCTAATTCAATGCAGTCAGTCAGACACAGAGCATCCATGTCTCCTCACCGTGGCTCCTTCTACCACATGCTGTTCTCTGTTAATGGAGATATCACCTGTTTCCTGCTTTTCCTTCCCATCCCTTTCTCTGTTCCCTCCTTGTTGTGATTTCCCTCCACTCCTCTATCACTTCACTTCTTCCATATCCTCCTTTTATATACAGTACGTCTTCCTTATGGTAAGATAAATGTCTAGCGCCTGTAGAGCAAACAACTGACATTATTAGACTCAAGGTTTTGCGTGGGTTTCAATAAATACTATCTGAGAAGCATCTGTTGTCACGGTGACACTTATTATCCATACATCCATTTTCTAAGGCACGCTAGGGTCGCAGGGGTATGCTGGAGCCTATCCCGGCTCACTTCGGGCGAGATATAGACAAACAACCATTCACTCTGTGGACAATTTAGTGTCGCCAGTTAAGCTAACATGCATGTTTTTGGAATGTGGGAGACTGTGTGGCCAACATGCTAACCGCTATTATCCATCCATCCATTTTCTATGCCGCTGATCCTCATTAGGGTATGCTGGAGACTATCCCAGCTGACTTCAGTCAATATAGACAAACAATCATTCACACTATGGACAATTGAGAGTCGCCATGCATGTTTTTGGAGGAAAACCCACACACGCAGGGGGAGAACATGCAAACTCCACACAGCGATGCCCAATGGAGATTCGAACATGCTAACCACTAGGCCACCGTGTGACCCTGACTGTTGTTATATGCATTTTAAATGTGACTGTTTATTGTAGCAGAGGTAATGATCAGGACTGCAATATATACTGTATGGTGCAAGCAGAGTGCACACAAAACACAAAAAACACACAATAGTTTTCTTTCATAAACAGACAAGGACAAATAAAAAAAATGCTGCAGTTGCAAAAAACCCCCAAAACCTCATTACACAACACACTTTGATTTTCCTATTCTTTCTTTTGGTTGTTGTTTTCATCCTACACATTGTTGACATTTTCTGTAGCTGCTCAACCCCCCTCAGCCTCTAGTCTGCTTACAGTACAGTACCGCTGACTCGGCACATCCACCATAACTAGTTTGTTCCCATGCTCATCAAGATACATAATAACAGCCCTCAAAATGCATTTAATTCTCTGTAGAATAATGGTTTTCCTAGCTGGGTGGCCTTGGGCTTGTAATCAGTGTTTATTGTTCCTTTTCATTAATTAATTAAAAAAAATCATACCCTACAAATCCTAAGAGCACATGCTAGGGAACCACTGGATCAGAGAGCATGCGGGAATAATTAATGTTCTAAAATAGAGCTAGTGGAAGGCTTCAACCAAGGACTACATGCAGCAGTCAATACGTCTAATTATACTGCTCATTCTAAAGGCATCTTACACCTCAGCAGTGGGACTTTAAAAGTCGTTGTTGATGCTCTGAGGACTAATGCAATGAAGCACACCCCTCCCCTCTCGCCTCTTAATGCCTAATCTAGCTGTTGTGGTCGATTTCCTTATCACTTATTCCTGTAAATGCATTTAAGATGCTTTAGTAGAGAAGAAGCAGAAATACAACTTAAAATAGAGTGCACCACTTGGAAGCATCTAGAAAGGCGCTGTTGATTCAGTCTCAATTTTGCTGTCAAATAACTTCAGTTATGGGAATCTGAGCTACATCAATGGAGACCTATTAGGGGTGTAACGATTCATTCACTACATCGATGCATCGATTTATATTCCTATGATTCAACTGCATTGATCTGTGTTTAGCAAGTTTTTCATTCTGGACGGCATATATCAGTCTAACATCGTTTACAAAGTTAACAATTCGACTGAATCGATACTAGGAAATGAAGCATTGAATTTAACCATGGCAGGCTTTATATTGATGTGTTTTTTGTTTTTTTTTAGCACTTTTAATGATAAAGACTCGATAAAGACATTCAGTCTCTGTCTGTGACGTCATTGGGCCTCATTCACGAAACGTTCTTACGCACAAATCTGTTCTTAAAGCTTTCTTACGAAGATTTTTGGCATTCATGAAACGTGTTCTTAACTCACAGTTCTTAGATCTAAGAACAAATTCTACGAACGCTCAGGAGGACTCTTACGCACAAGCAAAGCTTGCACTTTCAATGCGCAATCGCCCTCATGATGGATTTTGCAACCTGATCCCAAAAAATGTAGTGCAAATAAAATATCCCAACAATTATTTATCATCAAAACAACTAAAATATACTCCATTGATAAATATATATTCAAATCCCAATTCATCCAAAAAAAAAAGTAGCTGGCTGGACGTGCGCTGCGCAGAGAGAGAATGTAAAGGGATCATTAGATTTATTTGCTGAAAGCGACGAATATTTGATGTCCCGCTTCAGGCTTCAGGCTTCAGGCTTCCCTCTCTGTTCTTGCAGGTGTGCAGGATCATCAGAATAACATCGCAATGAAACGTGGTGTGTCTATTGCGCACGTGCACCCCCAGATAACGACATTCACCCCCAGAACCAGAGCACGGGGCTGCTGTATTAATTAGGCAGCGTCTAATCAAATGTAACCACAGAAAAAATAAATTGTCACACACAAACTATGTATTTTGACTTTATTTTTCCATCATGACTGTGTAAATATTTTCTAGAGTTTCCGAAATGGTTTGGTTTCTGATTGATGGCCCGCCTCCCGTTTCCTCCAGATCCCTCCGGTGCAGTCCAATCTTTTTTTTTTTAGTCTATTTTAAGTCAAAGCACTTCTTTTTAACCTCTGCAGTGGTGCGTTTCTCCGTGGAAACGGCATTTATGTTTCCTGCAATGGTGAAACATGCCGACTCTTTTTGGATGGCCTGATGAGCGGTTGATACACGTGAAAATAAGGTGGTCTTGTGTTCGCTCACTCCTTGTAAAAGCACCTCTATTTCAGTAGAATTTAAGTTTTTCTTTCATTTGTTGTCCAGCTGCTCCTCAGTCTTGCCCTTGCGCGTTGCCATCTCCGCCTCCAGCTGCCCGTTGCGCACGGCACATTTTTTACCTTGTATGGGAAATAATAGGCGGTGACCTATGCAAATTAGGGCTCACATGCACGGGCATCGCAGTTGGCATTCATCAACCTAAGAACACCGGTGCGAACGATTATCCCTACTTAAGAACGTGTCATGAATGCGGCGCAGTTTCCAACCCGCGCCTTCTTAAGTACACTTCTTAAGAAGACTTTTAAGAAGATTTTCGTGAATGAGGCCCATTGTCTTCCGGGTATGTGGTGGTCATAGGAGTTGTAGTGGACCTGTGAAATCCAGTTGATTCACGTCTTCTTCTTTTGGTCTGTTAATTCACTTCATTCTGTATTCATATTTAACTCATCTGTCTTTATTTGAAATCACTTTTTAAGTGACATCTATGTAGACAATATGCAAAGTAAGGATGTTTTGTACGCCTGGTAGTTTACGGTCTTGTAGCAGTGACGCTTAGAGACGTCATCATCCAGCGTGGCATGTCCAGGTCAAAACATACGCTTACGCAAAAGCAATAAATGGCGCACACTTGCTTGTAGCGGCGAGGAAAGAGAAAAGAGGAAAGGCTGGTAATTTTTGTTGATCGTTTATTCGTTTTGTCACACATTTACACTCGCGTTTCTTATGTATTCTTTTGTTTTACCACTTTTCCTGATACTACTGCACGTCATCTGCCATCAATTCACACGCAAAATATCTGTTTGCTTTCCCGGTTTGGTCTCATCATTATAAAAACGTATTATCATAAACCCACCACATCACGGTATCTTGATCAGTGTCTCTGCTAAGTGCGTCATCAAGATGGAGGACCCATTCCAACCCTCTCAGCGGCAAAAGGTACAGGGAGGCCACATTACTTGCTAGTTGCTGCACCTTTCTTTTAAGTGGCTGCTCTGATCAGGTGGATTATCAGCACACAAAAGCCATTGGCCCATACAGGTGAGAAAGTTTCAACACCTAATTGAAGAGACCATATCACAATAATTTGCTGAGGAATTTGCGTAATGTCCCTCACCTTAGGGTGCAGGTTTGGATTGGACTATTGAAAGTAAGCAATTCATCATGTCAAGCTATACCAGCCTCTGTTCATCTTGATTTTGTATTGCATTTTTAACACATTTTTTGTACTCATTGACAATTTATTCTTAAGTATGTCAGCATTATTCATAATTTATACCTGATTCCCTTACAAAAAACAACGGGAATTTAGGAAACTTTACCTGCACTGTCCAGTATGCAGGTATTTATTTCACAGTCACACTGGTTGAATTGAAAAGTTACTGGATCGATTTAAAATTACTGAATCGTTTCGGATCGTATCGTTCTAAATGAACCAATATCGTTCTTGAATCATATCGGCAACCACAAATCGATATGATTCGAATTGTTATTAAAACGAATTGTTACATCCCTAAGACCTACATGTATGCTATGGCTAAACTCTTGGCCGCAACAGTAACCCTTGTTAATATTCTGATTACTATTATTATAATATTAGTATTATTATTATTTTGCCTGTTGCGAGATCATTTAAACCAACAATGTAGAATACTACACTCACAAGTTGAATAATGGTCTTAATAGCTTATACTGTATTGGTGTTTTAATTTGTTTAGCCATTTTTATGCTTGAAAATTCTCAATTTGGGTAAAAAATACGTACAATTTGCTTCAATACTGTATGCATATTTTTGACTAATAATGGGCCGCAGTCAACCACGAAGAAGTGGCCATTTATTAATTCATACATTTAAAAAAAAAAACACCTTAGAGTGAGGGAGCGATGTTCGAACCATGATGTAGCGAGGGATGACGGTACATAAGGAAAAGTTGGAAATGTAGGACACTGCCCCTTTAACCTTATTAGTAGTTTAAAAAGACGTTAAACCATGAGAAACATATTCGACAACAAACTGATGTGTCTTTTTGGACAGTAATCCCTCGCCACATTGTGCTTTGAATTTTGCAGCTTCACTCTATCATGGTTTTCAAAAATTAATAAATTATTGCTGTTTTGTGCTTGAATACGGCCCATTATTAGTCAAAAAATATGCTTATTTAAACAAATCTTGTATTTTTTTGCCAAAATTATTTTCAAGCATAAAAATGGCTAAATGAACTAAAATACGAATCTAAGGCATTCAGAAGACGCATTCAAAGACGTTGTGGTAATTCTACACTGGTCTGTCAGTAATGTTACTGTAATGTTAATAACAAGGAACTCTCCCAATGCTAACGTGTGTATATTATTATATTATATATTATGTTTTATTTTCTCTTACTCGATCTACTATGTTGAGTTATGCCAGTGTAAAGGGTGTTATTGAATGTTTAGACGACTACAAAAACTACAACTACAAAAATATTCTATTTATAAATAAGGAATCCTACTTTGCGGAAATTCACTTGTCATGTCTGGAACCAATTAACCGCAATAAACAAGGGATTACTGTTTTCATTATATCTGAAACTCTTTCATGGGCGTTATCGTTATCTATTTTAAAAAGCTCCAACTATCCCTGTCCTCTCTCTCTAATTTACCTATACCTGCTGACTCCAGCAATACTCTACCTTCTGCTCCTTGGATTTCACACCCCCATTTTGCTGATCCAGTATATATAAGCTACTTTTATCCCGGCGGCACACAGGTCTAAAGGCGCACTAGGTCAGCCATTAAAGTTAAAGTGTATATCTTTGGGCGGCGGTTGTATAATTCCTAATTTGTCTCACCTTTGTAAATTGTGAGGTCATGAACATTTGTGTGTCCAGCCAAGTTAATACCTGCTCATTAATGTCAGTGCACGATGAGTTCACCAGAGCATGAAGACCCTCCTCCATCGTTTAGTAACACTTTGCCTTCCTGGCCAAGTACACAAACCGGGGATGTCCAAAGTGCGGCCTACGGGCCATTTGCAGTACATGGCTCATATTTATTGGCCCTTGGCACACACCCTTTTTAACTAAGAGAGGATAGTAAGGACAAGAGACATTTTATCACAAAGCAACGTCACAAAATGGACATACTGTATTGAGCCGAATAAAAGACGTTATTTTTTTCCCTTAGAAAAAATTCTGAAAAGGGGAAAAGAGATGTAGCGTCTCAAAGGCTAGGCAAGTTAGCAAACAGTAGAGGAGGATGATGTTATGATGCTAATTGGCATGCATGGGTTTGATTTTGTCTTAAACATAATTTTCCAAAAACTGTTCTTGAAAAGAGAGGCTGTCTTATATTCAGGCTAGTATGTTTCTGATCTCATTTTTACTTTCGAGACCGGGATGTCGACATACTGTACATTCACTGTCAAGTCCTATCTGTGGGCTACATTGAGGAAATACTAGAATGTAACTTCATGTAAAGTAACTACAAATAGTGCTGGTTACTTACAGAAATCACACTAAACTATTTGGTCATGCAGTAGTTTAACTTTCAAAATATGGCACACCACAAAAGGTTGTCTCTTACTGCCTACTGAGTCATAATAGAAACAATTCCCCCACCCCCAAATCCAAAATGGTATGTTTGTTGGAACAGTTCAACCTTGGCTTTAGCTTTGAGTATCATAATAGTTTAAATCACTGTTGCTGCACTGCACTGACATCGTAGAAACCAAATGAAGGGAAAATTTCAAATAAATTTGACATCCCTGGGATTTGTCAGCGCACAGATAAAGCAGTAACAAAGTGTCTCTTAGAAATGAAAGATAAGATTAGCAGACTAATAAATTTTTGTGCGCCTCGGGGATGACACTGACTTACACTCGAGTACCAAAATAGACAAGAATGACAGTAATGTTATTTACAGGACAAGACAGGCCAGCATCTTGTTTATGGATTCCAGTTATTTCTTCTGCCATATTACATTTTACAGAGCCCTGGTGGAGACACTCTTTAAGATTGTCCCGCTAAGTGAATTAGACCTCCATAATGTGCTCCGTGATGCTGTAACGACTGCAGATGTTCCGCGGCGTTGCTTGCTGTCACTTTCACACCCTTGTTTGGATGTGAAGGACAGATACCTTGTATACATCACTTACAGCTTTACAGTGCTGAGTGTTATAAAAGCCATTTCAAAGCTATGACGTATGAGCTCTTAATACACAAGTGAAGACCTTGTTGTACTTGTATTAGACTGCATTCAGTTGGAAAAGGTAAAAGTTTGGACAGAAAGTAGTTACAGCATAGATCGAAATATGGGTTTTAACGAGGGCTGTCAAAAATAACGCGTTAACGGCACTAACTAATTTATTTCACTAATTAAGTTATTTTTTTATGTGTGTAATTAACGCATGCACACCAGAGCAAGCGGGCCTCTCTGTTACGACGGCAGACAGTTCTCCAGAGCGTCCCCACACAGTCACACAGAGTCTGACGCTCTTTTATTACGTCATTCTGACCTGAACACATCAACAGCAGTACAATTCCAACACCATATACTGTATGTATGTCCAGCTCACACGTCTGTAATCCTGGGAACGATACGTCCTCATTTTCATTACAAGAATGCAAGATGCATTCAGGGACACTCCAAACATCACAAAAAAGCCTTTATAATGCATATTGTTGTGTGTGTGTGTGTGTGTGTGTGTGCGTAAATACTGTAAGATTGTACTGTAACAGTAAGATAAAGAAACACATGAAGTGGATATTCTTATCACTCACTTCGTAACTCTTCATTCGGATGTACAGTTTGCTACATTTACGTATGCTGTAAAATACACTGAAAACAAGTAAATTTACCTTAAATTACGGGATGTCTTTGAATGGAACCCATCATTGCTCATAATAACACGGTTTAAAGTGTGATTCAAATGTTCTGCTACAATTAAAGAGACTAGTGTCAGACCAGTTAGTCAAGATTTTTAGACTTGTGTGGTGTCTTTTAGCTTGACTGACATTCAGTTTTTTCTCTTCTGAGTTGGGTGGAAAATTAGTTGTCACCTGCTCGGTGGCAGCAACTTCAGCTGGCTGTTTTTCCTCCTGGTTTGGGTGGAAACATGCTATATGGTTTCTCATATATGTCGTGTACCCAAAATATTTTAAGCTTGCATATTGTCTGGCTCTTGTCCAGCTCATTTTTACCTTCAACTACGTTTTTTTTTTTTTTTTGTTCCGTCAGCATCGATTATTGACATTTATGAATTGATTAATAATCGACAATGTCTGCATTGCAATGCATTTAAGAATCGATTATTTCCCCCAAAACTACTCACAGCCATCACATTGTATCTCCAGTAATGAAGTGGAAAACACCTCCCCTCATTGTTCTCCGACTAGAGCTAGAAAACTGTAATAGAAGTTCTTCACAAATAAAATCTGATCAGTAACATATCATTAAATAATAATAAAAGTGCAGATACATGGTGTTTTATTACGTGTTATGTAAGATGTTAAAACATCCATTCAATAAAAAGCTGCCGTGTTTTTCTTTTTCAGTTGCTACATCTGCTCATTTAAATTATGAATTGTTTGAAACACATCATTATGAATTTATATGAACTATGCACAGCTTGCTGTGACATCTGCTCGCTGCATTGAGACATTGAGATGTGTTATTGTTCAGTGGATTGAAAGGTCATGTACTGATACTGGAACACTGGAGATTAACAGGGTTTTTTTTTTCTTACACGTGTGGGCCTCTATCCACATATTAGATTGGGTTGAGGGAAAGTGGGAGGAAGTTTAATCCGCACTGTCAGTAATTATATGTGATGTGATCTGTGGTAATCTCCAGCTCATCTGGTCTGGTTAATCTCATTTGTGGCATGGTGCTTCCTTTCTACTCTGCACCAGAAGGGAGAAGTTGGATTTAGAAAGATCAGATGAGAGTATTTGTTGGGTTAGTCTCTTGTGTCAATCATATTTGATTGAACTTTGAATGTGTGAGCCATTAAAAGTCCAACTCTGTCAGAAAACATGAAGTGAAGGTAGTGTTAACATTATACTCTGTGACCTTGTGTGCTATGTACGCTATTTCCTTAAATAGTAGCCAGGGGGTATGTCTTTACTCAACTGCCGGGCACCTATTTGACGGGGGTGTCTATTTAGGGAGCGACATTATGTGTGCAAATGGAGGACTATATGAGACATGGTGTCTGTTGTAGAATGGAGGTTATGATTTAGGTTTGATTGGGTGTCGCCTGCATACTCACTACCGTAAACCTGGTTAGTATGCAGGAATTATACATCACTATAACCCCCAATCAGGGAAACCTTGAAAATGCATATCTAATGCTTCCTCCTTTGCAATTTTTGAAGCCTCCTGTTTTTACTTTTATGTTTAGTAAACAAGGACATACACAATTTGATGTTTCTGCACTGGAAAGTACTGCAAGTTCATTAGTGCAGGAGATAGTGAGCCTTTCATTAGTGGAAAAGTAATGCTGTTCTTTCTCATTTTGTTTTATTCTGAATAAAATATTGTGTGCTCTGTTACTGTCTCTGAGCATTTAAAGTACAGCATTTAAAGTGCAGCTCTAAATAAAGTAACACAACACAAATCACTAATGTTTTTACCAGCTCCTCCATTTCTGACGACATTACAAAAAAACAAAACCAAAACTGAGCTCAATCACAAAGGAGGAACTGTCACAGAAGGGTCAATGTTTCCCTTCCCTACAGATGACACGATGTGCAGTGGAAAGAAACATGTGAATTACAAAAACAATCCTTGCACTCCTTGCTTTAAATTGAAATGTGCATTCGACTAAAACGTTAAACAGGAAAAGAAGAGATTAATATCATCCTGTCTTCTTCCTCCACCCCCTTTTCCACAGTCAACAAGCACAAACCGTGGATAGAAGCCTCTTACCATGGCGTGATCACAGAGAACATGGACACCGTGCTGCTGGACCCTCCGCTTGTCGCTCTCGATAAGGATGCCCCGGTTCCATTTGCAGGTAGGAAACATGCAAATATATACAATATATACAAAATTATTTATGCATCAAGTGGAACCTCTGAGGTCCATCACACTCCAGTGATTCCCAATGAAAACATTGGAAATAGAACAATTATATTCCATGGTTCAACTTTATTAGCTGTTTTAACATTATTTTCTTTTACCATTAAATGTGATAACGAATGACGACTCACTTGTACAGTATGGTGACGCTGGAGTTCCGCTTACTACACGTCACTTCCTGTGTATATTCTTCCCATAACACCCAAAACTACAATTTTTTTTTTATTTCTAAAACTATGGCCATTTGACTTTAGAATGAATTGACTTTTTGAGGGCCACATAGTAAAAAATATGAAAGGATGCAAGGGCCACTTTGATATAAGTTATATACAGTATATTTCAAGAAAAAATTGCATCTCAGCTTTGTGATACAGGTGAAAAGTCTATTATTAGTATGAACTTTGGCCTTTGCTCTTTGTCTCCCATTTTTGCTGTTTTCATTTTCAAAATATTTCCACATTCTTTGTAAATTTTCTCTTTATTCTCATAATATGTTGACCTTATTGCCATAAAATTATCACTTTTTCCCCAACCTCATTTTCCTAAAATTACAACTTTATTTTGTTTTGTTTCGAATGCTATTACACCTTAAAAAAAAAAAAGAGTGCCTTTTTTTTAAATATTGCAACTTTATGCGACTAAAATTAATTATTTTTCCTCATAATATTACAATGTTGTTCTCATAAAATTACAACATTTTCTCGCTAGATTACAACTTTTTTCTCTGAATATTTTTACTTTGTTCTTGTAAAATTACTGCTGATTTTTCAATGTTTGCTGTTGTCTTGTTAAATTCTAATTTTTAGAATGTGCCAGGGGCAAATAAAAAAAAAGCAGCCGCTGGCCGCGAATGGCCCCCAAGCCGCACTTTGGACACCCTGCTTTAGAGGTTCCACTTAATTAGAAACGTTTTGACAGATGAGTTACTCACGCACACACATACGCATACACAATGCTTTAATATTTTTCTCCTCATGGAACTTGAATTCCATTAGTCACATTGGCACTTTTATATGATTTATTGACATGGCTAAATTAAATGGATCACAGTGAGTTAGTTCTGGAAGTTGCGTTCTCAGCTCGGGGGCACCTCGGCTTCTTCTCGTTCGCTCCACCTGTCCTCGTCTCTGTTGCAGGAATTGAACCTGGGACCTCTCACGGGCTGCAGTCTTAACCATTCAGGCATAAATATGACTTAATGCAGATACAATACATTAGACAATAAAATAAAAAGTCAAAGTTGCTCAATACATCTACTGTATGTAGGCGTTGTCAACTTCAGTCTGCACAAACTTTTGACCGACTTCGAGCTTCTAATACAAGTGCTATGGGTCAAATAGGGAGCAAGTATGGATGAAATTCATGTATTTCTTTTCATAAGCAATGTTTACAGTACACTTCTATGTTTTTTTCCCCAAACTTGTCTCCACTGCACTTCATTACTTTTGTAGATGGAATTTGTAGGTGTTGTCGCGACAATGAGGTTGTCCAATTAGGGGGTCTTATGATCTCGTCTCTGCTATTTGCGGATGATGTGGTCCTGATGGCCTCATAAAACTGTGACCTTTGGCGGTTCGCAGCGGAGCGTGAAGCTTCTGGGATGAGACTTGCTATGGTCCTCAGGCGGAAAAGAGATGATTGCACCCTTCGATTTGGCAGTGAGGTCTTGCTCCAGGTGAAGGAGTTCAAGTATCTCAGGATCTTGTTCATGAGTGAGAGAAGACTGGAACGTGAGATTGACAGGCGGACCGGTGCAGCGCCTACAGTTAATGCGGTCACTGTACCGGACCGTAAAAGATAGGGTGAGGAGCTCGGTCATCCGGTAGGAGCTCAGAGTAGAGCTGCTGCTCCTTCACATTGAGACGAGCCATTTGAGGTGCGTCGAGCATCCCGTCCGGATGCCTCCTTGTGGGGTGTTTTAGGCATGGCCAGCTGAGAGGAGGCCCCGGGGTAGACCGAGGACATGCTGGAGGGATTATGTCTCCCAGCTGGCTCGGGAATACCTTGGTAGAACTTGGTAGAAGAGGTGGCTGCAGGCCGGGAAGTCTGGGCATCCCTACTGAGACTGCTGCCCCCACGACCCGGACCCGGATAAACGGAAGAAAATGGATAAATGGATGGGCTCCACTGCACCTATACTGTACATTTTCATCTCTGAATAAACACTGAATAAAAAATGTTTATTCTTTTCAGATGTTTGACGCAAAACATGCTGCTGCACACCAATATAGGTTTTGTTGCTTTGCAGCATGGCAGACCTCCAATATGCCACAGAATGTGATAACATGTATTAATGACAGGAGAACATAATTATGAAACTCATCTGCAGATGATGCTTTCAGATGTTGATTATGTTGTCTCACAAGAGGCAGCCATGCGAATATAGCAAAGCTGACAGTGACGGCAACGAGACGAAGATCACTGTTGTAATTAGATAAATTATTCTGAGACTCAAAGGCAAACAAAGACCCTTTTTGGCAGTTAGCTCTTAACAGCTCATTATGGCCAAATGGTTTCTATTAAGCCCGATGCTGACAACCATGGAAAATGGATATTTGACTTTGTGTATCTCTCATATTTTTGTTGTAATGTGGCAGGCATTATTTAGTCTTTTATAATTCTATGTCTGAGCTGCTCTATGAACATGGCTGACCTTGGGGAGTGCAAACCCGCTTGCATAACTGTCCTTACATGCATTACCTCACAATAAAATGATACTTTTGATACATAACATCAGCCCAGATAGTTTAACTTAAAGCCACTTTGGAGCTTTAAACCGCAAATAGACAAAAAGAAAACTAGTTTGGATATTTTTTTCTGTCCTCCCCCTATGATTAACACGTTGTTTGCTGAATGGTAAAGGCCAATTCCGGTGAAAGATCTTGAGAAGAGCTGCAGAGCTGTGCCGTTGTGACTGACTGGCTATATTTCTTTCTCTAAATGACTCGTGAATGAAACCCTCACAACAGCTACCAAGGAGACTCAAGAAAAATGGCATCAAACTGAAGCCCCTTCACAATTTATCTCCGTTTACAATTGTCCACAGCTACACAAACACTCAGGCTTTTTTCCTTGTGGATTCCCAGTATTTCACCTCTTTATCTCATTCCTTGCTCCTTCTCCTCTATCCATTCTCTCCTACCAAATGGCACATTCTTGCATCCTTTCCTTTCTTCCCCATCTCGACAACTTGTTTCAAGCGAGCTCTTGTGCGTGGTGCTCACTTGAGCATTACAGACACTCGCATCAATCCTGGTTTTGTTTTACTGCAGAGGTGTGGCCTGTCCTTCTGGCTCCACATTAATTGCAGGGAAAAAACACAGACAAGGATTGTTCACTACTTACCTCCCCTCTCATTCTTCCGCTTTTTATCAGTGCAACCTTTCCTTTTTTTAACCTTTGTTTTCATTCCTTTTTGACTCATGCTTTGTCTGTTTCTCCCCTGCACCATCACATTTCATTTAAACTACCTACAGTGGCCCTAACTTAGAGAATATGTGTGGAGAGAAATTATTACTGCATGCCATGCAGGCATCCTTCATCCTCTGTGCCCACACCTCATGCAAAGGTGTGTGGGTCGAGGCCTGTGCACAGAGCAAGCCCTCTCAATCAAATTAACATGAGGGATGGTTGCAGTGGACTGGAGGTTGCTGTGAAAAAGCCTGTTTCATTTGCCTATTCTTTATCTCAGGACCGCAGTCAACAGGCGTACTTTCTCCCCATTTGTCATGCTACCAGAATCATGCGCTGTAGTACACTATTACCTCATGGTAATGGACTAAAAGTAGCTGGAGAGGAAAATGTGGAATAGACATACGGGCAACGAAATAATGTGAGCATCCTTAGAAGTAATTTCCAAAAAGGAACATGGATCGTTATTCCAATGCATGGAATGCAATTTTCTAGGCCAGTTCCCATTTGGGATTTTTTTCATCTAAGAAAATTGCTCAATGTTCTGAAACATGTTTTCCAATCATAATATTTCAGAATTCATGTGATGGCTTTCCATGAGCTCATCGCCCTGTGCTCTTTCTGAACATTGTGGCAGTAATGCATCATGGCTCACAATACTGTAATATAGCAGAATAAAGGTAAGATTGCATATAATGTTGCAGTTCAAATACTGTATTGACCCAAATATAGGACAATATTATTTCCCTAGAAAAAAAATCTAAAAAAGACAGGCCAGTATGGCATGGATAGCTCATTGGAACCAACATAATTCACACTACTTTTGTGCAGCGTAAAAAAATCACTGATCCGCTACCCTTGATTTAGGAAAACGAACGATGAGTGTCTCTTTTCCCGAAACAAAGTGATTGAGTGAGTGTGGTCAGATGAACACTTCTCGATACAGTTGGAAATAAATAGCGAAGAGCATCATGTAAAAAAAAAAAAAAAAACGTTTTCATTGGTTGTTAAAGTAGAGTAAAGAATACGTATTCATGTTCATGTTATGTTTTTAACATTTTTGAGCCCACAGACCAGCTGTACGACGGAGTATTAGGGCCAAAAATAAGATTACGAGAAAAAAGTTGTAAATTAACGAGGATAAAGTCGTAAATTTACAAGAAAAGTCGTACATTTAGCAGAGAAAAGTCGTACATTTACAAGAATAAAGTTGTACATTTACTTAATATTACGTTTGTCCAAGGCCGAAGGTCATATAAATCCCTCCTTTTCATAGCTGTCTCAGGCAATGCCTGTTACGACGGAGTATTAAAATAATCTGAGATTTTGAGAATAAATTTACGAGAAAAAAAATCGGAATATTACGAGAATAAAGTCGTAAATTTACCAGAATAAAGTCATACACTTTCGAGAAAAACTTTATGTTACAGGCATTGCCTGTGACAGCTCTGAAAAGGGGGGGCTTATGTGACCTTTGGTCTTAGGCATGTGGAGGGGGCCGTGGAAGGAAGGCGGAAGTGAGAAGGGCTAGACATGCTAATCTAAATGCTAAATGCTCAACTGCTCTGTTTTGCGGGTACGTTATAAATAAAAGCTTGCCTGAAGCAAGAGGAAAGTTTCCTTCCTTCCGGAAGAGCTATGCTCTACTTTCCCTCTGACGGGTATGACACGATAACACATAATATTACGACTTTATTCTCATAAAATTACGATTTTTTTCTTGTAAATTTACGACTTCGTTCTTGTAAATTTACAACATTTTTACTTGTAAATTTACGAGTTTTTTCTTGTAAATTTACGACTTTATTCTCCATTCTCTTTATGCTTTTTTTTCAACGTGGCCCTAAAACTCCGTCGTACACCTGTGATGAAGTGGTGGGGAAAAAAAAGAGCGTGAGAGAGGTAGGCTCCAGACCTCAATGTAATCTGATGCTATTGTCATGTACCAAAGCAAAAGTAGAAATTAAAACACTGTATTGTTTGTTTTCCAGAGAGAGGGGATGGGAATGTCAACAATATCTTCAATGCCATTGTGGCAAGTTATGGATAGTTCATTTTAACTCACTCAGCTTCCCGAGGGAACACATTTCTACCAACACACACAAACACAAGTCTTATTTATGTCTTAAATGACTTATTTACTCTTATTATGTCTACTATATTGGGCAGCACGACTGTAAAGGTGACTATAGGGGTGTTAGTTTGTGTCTAAAGGGCTCTAAAAACGTTTGAAACCATATTTAGAAGGTCGAAAACAGTTTTTTTTCATGCTGGAACTACCAAAATATTCCATTTATAAATAAGGAATCCTACTTTATGGAAATTCACTTATCATGGCCGGGTCTAGACCCAGTTATTTGCGATAAATGAGGGGTTACTCTAAAATTAGGCATTTGATTGCACATTGAGGTAACAGCAAACATATTAGCCTTAAAATTACAACACATTGTGCATGTGCAAGTGTCTGATAGTGAAGAAGAGGAAGAAAGTGGTGGCTCTATACCTACACAGCATTTATAATGAGACGTCCATAACCTTTTCAATAATTTATTGCTTTCATTTGTTTTGAGTCCATATTTTGTTTTAAATTAAAGAATTTGTCTTTATCTGCCGTTTTAGCCCTTGCGGTCCATGGCGTATAAAAGCAAGTTAACAAACATTTTAATGGTGTGTAAGAAAGAATACTGTAGTCAATTATTAGACAAGAACAAAAACAACATTAGAGCAACTTGGGGCATCCTAAACAGTATCATCAGGAATGCTTCCAAAAAACAGATTGCCCTCAGTATTTTATAGATGGAAATGCCAGAAATGATAATATGAACAAGGTTGTTGAAAGGTTCAATAACTACTTTGTAAATATTGGACAAAGTCTGGAAGAAAGGATCCCAAATTCCTTGTCAGTAGAGTAAGGGAATGAAATCATACCCGGGAATCCCAGCTCCATGTTCCTCACTGGTGTGATAAAAGAGGAAATCATTCATATTGTCAACAAATGGAAAGCAAAAATAGCAACTAATAGTAATGGAATTGAAATGGAAACGATAAAAAAGGTCATTAATGAGATCGCAGAACCATTGATCTACATCAGTAATTTATCATTTGAAACAGGTACAACAGGTTCCAACCAAAATGAAAATAGCAAAAGTAGTACCAATCTTCAAAACGGGAGACAAACTCCAATTTACAAGCTAATTTATTGCCACAATTTTCCAAAATTATTGAAAAGCTATTTAACAACAGGTTAGCCAAATGGGTAAAAAAAGAATGAATTAGAACTAACATTTCAACTTCCATGGCAGTAATCAAAATAACGAAGGAAATTAACAACGCGATACTGCTACCGCGGAGAGTCCGCAGTATTTATGGATCTAACAAAAGCATTTGATACAATGAATCACAATATCTTAATTAACAAACTAGAAAGGTATGGAGTCAGAGGGTTAGTTTTGAACTGGGTAAAAAAAGCTACTTCGCAAAGAAGCTAGGAAAATACTCATTTGCCTGCTTAAATATACCGTGTGGCGTACCCCACAGGTCCATACTGGGACCAAAACTGTTCACCCTTTATATAAATGACATCTGTAAAGCCACGAAAGACCTAAAGTTGGGATTATTTGCAGATGATACTGCTGCATTTTCTTCTGGAGAAAGCACATACTGAAATGACTATACTAAAAAGATGGTTTGATAAAAACAGACTATGCCTGAACCTAAGTAAAACTAAAATAATGTTGTTTGGTAATAGCAGAAAGACACTTATGAGCAAATAGTAATAGATGGCGTACACATTGATAGGGTGAACAAAAATACATTTCTAAGCATTGCAATAGATGACAAAAATGTGCAGTTTAACTGTATTGGGAGTAGTCTGGAGGGGTCAGAAAGCCAGTCATTAGGCATAGAAGATGGATGAATGATTCCAAAACATGCATGTTAGGCTAACTGCCGGCTCTATATTGTATCCCGCCTCTCGTCAGCTGGGATAGGGATGCTCCAGCATACCCCCGCGACACTAATGAGAATTAAGTGGCATAGAAAATGAATGAATGATTTACAAACCTTAAAGGGATAGTTCTGATTTTTTGACATGAAGTTGTATGACATCCACATCAGCATTGTAGTCTAATAACAGAGACTTACCCCCCACTTGGTCTCCTAAGTCCAGTTCTGGTCCGATTTCCGTGATGCAGAACGTAGTTCCACGTAGTTGCTGGGGACAATTAAGTAAAGCGTTTGGCTTCTCAACGCAATATGCGTTCAAAAGAGTAATACAGAGTCATCACAAAAATGCCTTCTCTAAAAAAATCAGACCTCACAAAACGCTTGGCGTTATATCTGTCTCCCGCCGTATCCCTCTGCGCACTGTCACCGTTTGTGACTGTGACGAAGACGCTCTTCTGAACTATCCCTTTAACCTGTTGTGACACATTGTTATATTGCCTTATCAGTTTCTTATGTTTTTTTCAGAATTGGTAAAAGGTACATGTTGAATACTGGAGGTGTATTAAATACAAATGTATTATCTATTGATGTGAAATGGAGAGGTGGTAGGATTAAATAAGGCTTTCTTCTTCCTACTCCATTACCATGACCATGGCCTCGGTATTTGCTTTTATCGTGTGTTAAGGCCACTATTGGCCTTGTAACATGTCACTGGCATCTGACACATTATGAAAGCAGCCCAGCAGCTGTAACTCTCCATCAATGTCTCTGCTGGATGCGTTCAGCCGCAGTGCTGTGAGCGTAGACCTTTTTTGTCAAGCTCACATGGTATGGTACAAAAGAGAGGTAGAAAGGAGATGAAAGCCATGAACAGTTTTAGGTATGGCATAAGGTCATTAACGGTCAAATTAGAGAACTGACGTGACCAGGCAGGTGTCCGTCTGCTCGGTAGGGGAGGTGGAAATGTGTCTTTGTCTGCCTCGTTTGTTCCTTCCCTGCATGTGCTCTTTGCCTTTGTAGAGCTGTTGCAGCTCTGCGGCCAACACTCTTGAGTTTGTGAGCTAATGGTGAGGGAGGTCTGCAAAGATAGAGAGAGATGCACAACATCACACGGTCTGTATGCTCTTTTAAGGGCTGGCTTTTATCTGCAAACCATAAAAATAGATTGAGGATTCCTGGAACACTGTGGCTGCATTTACACTAAAGGGCTAGGTGCTCAAATTACATTTTTTTCCCATTTTTATTTCTTTCTATGGTGTTATAATTGTGCCATACCGTAACGTATAAGACACACAGGGGTTTAAGCCACACCCACTAAATTTAGAGAGGAAAAACAGATTTGTACACATATAAGCCGCACCGGACTATAAGCCACATGTCCATGTCCATGTCATAAAATGGCATCTATTCTTATTTATTTCTTTATTTGACCGGAGCCAATCATGAGCTATGAAAAAGCTCACGGCGAGCTTGTCAACTGGTTCCCTCTAGTGGACAGAGGCAGCAGAATGAATCAGCTTTGCTGGGACGAAATGCATTATGGGAAGAAGTTAAAATATTTATTTCTTTTTTTCTAAACTCGCATTGGTACTTGTATTGTATATTTCGTAGCTACCTTTTGAGTGTTAAGTTGCTGTGTGATGAGTTTACCACTCTTTGTAAGATGACACCGTGAGTCAGGCTGTTATATTGGGATTTCCGATGGGTTGACAAGCTCGTCATGAGTTCCCTTATAGCCTCGAGCGGCACAGTATTTAAACAATTAGTCGTAGATCTGAAGTAAAGGAGATGTCACGAGGGTTCAAAGTTTAAGAAAAAAGTAGTGCCTTATACACTGGAAATGATCATTTTGAGGTAGCAAAGTTTTTGAGCACCGAAACTAAACTAATTGTTTGAGTGAACATAAATGTATTTTGTGCTCAATAAATGTATTTGCATGTTTGTAATTGTCCATATTAATGTGCGATAATTAATGTTGTGTGCATTAGCACACTGATGCGCCCTCTCACTCCCTCTCTCCCTCTCGCTCAACCAGAGCATTCTGCTCGGTGAAGTTTTTTTTTGTTCTACACTCGCTCTGATTTCTGCTCTGCGTGCGCTCAAGTTGGAACAGCATTATAAATGTGGCAAAAAGACAACCAATCAGAGAGCTGGATAAATGCACTCTCTGATTGGCTGTTTGCTTTCCAATTAGATTGCTTGTTACATATATCCCGCAAGCATTGGTAAACAATATTTAAGTCACAATTCGGGGTCTGCGTCCTTCCAGGGGCATTTGTGGGGGTGCTGATGATCTCGGTGCGGGAAGGCTGCCCAATTCGAAAAATCTCCAAGCGTCCCTAAATTGTGGCCATCAAATGTGTCCTCTTTGACCTTGGATATTAGATGTTTTGTAAACCAACCCATATTATCTATATATTGAAAGAAAAAACAGCCTCCATCTGAAGCTTTGTGTTTTTTGTCTACATTACACTTTTTTTTTTGCTCATTTTAGAATTAAAATGATTATTTTTTAAGTAATAGTTTAATTCTATTCTTATGAATGTTTTTTTCTCATAATATTATGACTATCCCAAAATGCTTTGATTTCATTCTCCTAATATAACTTGATATTTTTCACAACCAAATTTTATCCCTTTTTCTTTTTGTATTTCCCACTATATTAAAATTTTTTCAAAAAATAAAAATAACGGCTTTTTTTTCTTCAATATTTAAGCTTTATGCATTTTTAATCATAATATTATAACTTTATTGTTTCTTTGAAAGATTACCAATTTTTTTCTTTAATATTCTAACTTAATTCTCCTAATATTTTGACATTATTCTTTTAGAATGACTGCCCTTTTCTTCTTTTTCCTGTTTTTTTTAGTTTTCCTGTTTTATTATATTTTTAGAATGTGGCGGTATCCATAAAAAAAACAGCTGGGGTGCGCACTTTGGACGACCCTGATCTAGAGTTTAGACCAGGGGTGTCAAACTGGTATTCATTGAGGGCCACATCGCAGTTGTGGCTGCCCTCATCGGGCCACTTGTAACTGTCAATATACATGAAATATAAATATGAATATAACCTCATGATATTATTACACAATTGCCTATGCAATTGAGTATTATATTTTTACAAATTGATGGATAACTCACTTTGAAATGAGAAGTAAAATGAGATTTTAAAGGAGTCAAGCAGACATTCGAGTATTTATTTTTGATAACAAAAAAATGCTTGGAATATCTTGTTGCATGATCAGATAATATTTAAGTCTAGAAGAACTGCACACAGCACAATTTTTCTGGCAAAATGAAGAATAAATACATTTAGAAGGAAAAAGGTGAAGTGCATGATTGACACACATTATTCCCAGGCTTTTGCGGGCCACATAAAATGATGTGGTGGGCCCAAAGTGGAGTATTGCGCTGTGTGAGTTATATCAACAAGTAAGTAAGTTTGATGATTATGTGTTGTGCATTAAGAGTGTTTAATCTTGAAGATGTAATGTATATTGGTATTCCAATCCCTGCACTGTGAAAACCTGTCAATGTACTGTATATGTGTGCTTTATTGCGGGTTGCATATATTTTGTACCTTGGATACTGCTTTATCATGTTTGTTTAACTTTCCCTTTCAATTTGATATCAAATTAATATGCAGATAGCGAGTGCAAGCGGACAAAAGTGAAGCTCAAGCTCAATTCAAACAGAAGGATCTCAACATCCGGCTGAAATAAAATATATGAAGGATGAATACTTAAGTGTCTATCAGTGGTCATGTAAATGTTTTATCAAAATTTGACCTTTTTAAAATGCAAATTTTTTTTTACCAGAATTACTTACTATACAATTAACCAGTTAATCGCGTTCAATATTTCAAGTTAATGAAGATTAAAAAAGGTTTGTGTTTTTTAAGTGAGCAGGAGTAGTGTTCATGGCTTCAGGTCAAATGTCCGAAGGGGTATGCGACTGTGAAAAGTTTGCGAACCACTGGTCTAGACCAATACTTTCATAGTGTCTATAGTCATAGAGTCTATGTCATAGTGTCAAGTGTCTATACCCTAAAGTATAGGGTATATGGTCTCAATACGGTAACCTACCGTATTGAGACCATATCTAATGCCAAATGCTTTTGCTGTAGGTTAGATATACTGTAGTACTGGTATTTTTTGTGCATTTTTAATGCAGTGATTGTCAGGCTACGATATCAGATTTGTATTGCCTCAGTCTGATCACCATTTTTATGCATATCCCAACTGTGCCACTTGAAGCATAATGAAACTGAAATGTCTCTTTCCTCGCATTTTTTTGTCTGAATTTGTCCGACTTTACCAGAGTACTTTGCAAAATATAATTTGATGAAATCACTGTAATGGGGGGAGACTGTAGCATTTTATCCTCCAAATGTTAATTAAATTCAGACTTGCCCAAATGAAATGTCAAAGAAAAGCACATCTACCTCAGAGGTGAGTATATATCCAAAAATGAATCAAATTAGTTTTTGTTCCATGATGGCTCTTGTATTCTTTCTGTGTAGTGATAATGATCATAGCCAAATGAGCCTGTTCCGGGAGAAGAGCGTTTATGAAACAGTCGACTCAAATGAGCAAAGGCTTGATTACCTTTAATTTGTGGCTGCCCATTTTACACTCTATTGAGGACTTTATATAAATCTTTTTTTATGTTTAGTGCCCCTGTTTTGTAGAGGCATAAGAGCTCCGTATAAACATAATAATATAGAGATAATCAAGTCAAAATGTACAGCATTCTAAAACTAAACTGTTGTACTGGAGGCCCACAATATATAGTGTTGCATTACAGTTGTAGGAGTAAAGGACAGAGAGTAATTAAGTCATAAAACCACGGTGCCCTTTTCTAGCCCATTTAAAAGATAAACTACAATAACAAGAGTCTCAGCTGGAGCTGTAAGTGTGTTGTCTGCCACAATGTGAGCTACATTTGTTGAAATGTCATGTGGCTAACTGCCTCATGGTGACATCCTGCACATCATTAACTTAACTACAGTGGTGTGTGGCATCCCTGTGAATGGAAGCCACTGTATCGCAACAGCGTTTTTTTGCCCTTTATTAATATGAGTCATTTTTGCATGGCCTAAGAAGTGTATGAATGAGTCAGAGTGAGCATCAGTGGTTATCACACGTATTGCTGTAAGTTGTCCCCATCTGGTTTGCACCGAATTCTGACTAGTCGTAGAAGCTCCCAGAGAAATCTGTAATGGAGACAAAGAGAAATGCTGCAGTGCTACTTTACTTGTGTACAAATACATTTTATAGTATATGCCTTCTTTTCCGCACTATAAATTACACTTTTTTTTCCTGTTTTGGCTGGTCCTGCGACTTAGAAATAGTCAGGTGCGACTTATACATCAAACAACAGTCGTCCCTTGCCACTTTGCGTTTCAAATTTCACGGCTTCGCTCTATTATGGTTTTAAAAAGATAGATTGAATGTTGAAAGCGGCCTATTACTCAAAAAATATGCATATCGAAGCAAATTGTACATATTTATTTGCCTATATTAAGCATTTTCAAGCACAAAAAATGGCTAAATGGACTAAAATACATATTTATAAGGCATTCAGAAGATGCATTCAAAGATGCTGTGAATGATATGTCGTATTCTACACTGGTCACTAGGTGTCAGTAATGTTACTGTAATGTTCCGACTTGATCGCCGGAACAACAGGCTTTTATTGCAGGTTTGACTCATCTAACAACAGGCACAATAAATGCTTATAAAAACAGAGGCTACTGTTGCGGCTGTAACCTACGCCACGGTAAAACTTAACTCTGAACCCCCGACGTCACTTCCTCTCGGTGCACCACTTAGCTTCCCAAGGGGACGCATTTATGTGTACTATATTGGGTAATACGAGTGTAAAAGTGACTATAGGGATGTTATTTCATGCCTAGAGGGCTCTAATAATGTTAAAAACTGTATTTAGAAGGTCGTAAACTGGTTTTCTATGCTCTAACCACAAAAACATTCCATGTATAAATAAGGAATCCTACTTCGCAGAAATTCACTTATCGTGGTCAGGTCTGGGATCAATTAAACGCGATAAACAAGGCATTACTGTATACAGTAAATTCCGGTGTATAAGCCGCTATTTTCCTTTGGCTCCCTCTGTTGGCCAGGGGCAGCATTGCAGTGCCATCCAGCCACACATTTTCAATGCTGCTTGTCCTCCAATGAAATGTATGCTCAGATAAAATGCATTACAGGAAAACTTTAAATGTTTTTTTTTTGTTTCATTTTTTCTTTCATTTCTTTAATACTTGCACTGGTACATGCTTGTATATTTTGGAGGTACACCTTGTGAGTGTTAAGTTGTGACACCGTGAGCCATTCTACTGACCTCCTGTCGTTTCCAAAGGGTTGACAGGCTTGTTGTGCGTGCGATATGCCATTTTATGACATGGACATGTGCAGTTTATGCACTGGTGTGGCGTATATATGTACAAATCTGTTTTTTCCTATAAATTTTGTAGGTGTGACTTATACGCAATTAATATCTGCTAGCTTCTTTTAAGTGTGGCTGATCTTCTCTTACTTATTATAATTTAGATACTGGCAATGATGAGGACAGATATAGTTGAGCGGATGCACACAATGTGCAGATAAAATAATTATGGAAATGAGGCAAAGGCGACTCATGGAGCGGGTTACTGTGAATAGGAGGGGCTGGGGGTCATGGATGATGAAGTTAGTTTGAGTGACTCTGATGTCGTACAAAGGTTCAAAAGCCAGATTATCCTATTTTATGCTCACATGAACAAGAAAAATGGTGCAAAGAAGATATGCAAATTGGCGTCTAATTGGCCTGTCAAGATACAGAAGCCTCATCAAGTCACTGTAAACGCACACAAGAGAGCGAGAACACACTAGAGAATATAGAGAAATACTGGATTAGTTTCAGATGATTTTTGCAGCATAATTCATTGAGACATTTGAGCTCATGTGGAGTTTGCAGACTATATTTAAAGGGCAAGTTCTTTCAGGAATCATTTTGTGGACTGAAAGCCATTTGTTTTTTATTGTTATGAAGCATTTTTTCAACACAAAGACAGTTATTATCTTGTTGCAGATTGGTTTGAAAGCACATTTTGTAGCATTACTGTTGTTGTATTCCACTCTGTCCTGATTATTTGAAGGGGACATATTATAGAAAATTGACATTTAAATTTCTTGTATACGCATATAGCATTTGAGTTCCTGAAGTGCCTGTCCAACCATCAAATGCAAAATTACACAACCAAGCAATTTTCATGTTAGCGCCCTATGTCGTTCACCCAATCCATTTTCTATGCAGCTTCTCCTTTTTAGGGTCGCGGGGGGGGGGGGGTGTGCTGGAGCCTATCTCAGCTGACTTCGGGCGAGAGGCGGGGTACACCCTTGACTGGTCACCAGCCAATCACAGGGCACATATAGACCAACAACCATTCACACCCACGGACAATTTAGAGTCTCCAATTAACCTAACATGCATGTTTTTGGAATGTGGGAGGAAATGAGGGTACCCGGAGAAAACCCACGCACGCACGTGGAGAACATGCAAACTCCACACATAAATGCCCCAGGGGAGAATAGAACCCAGTTCTTCCCGATCTCCAGACTGTGACTGTGTGGCCAACGTGCTAACCACTAGACCACCGTGCGGCCCATTTCTTTTTTGGCTGTGTCAAAGCCAAAACTAAGCAGAGCTGCGGCGTTGTTGGATGCACAGATCACACATCCTTACATCACCTCCTATCCACAGAGAACATCAGAGCAAAATGAATTCATTTTATTTACGATTGTTAGTAAAGAGCTCAGTTTAGTGCTTCAAGGTTGAGATCTGTTGTGTCTTGACTTCTGGGCTAATCCCGTTCTTTCCTTCCGGTGTAGAAATAAGACTTGGCCTGTAGTTTTCTGGGTGAAACTTTAATTTCAATCTGCTATTGCAGTAGAGGGGGCAGTGTAAGCAGTGGCTCGTTTGCACCATACTGTATCCCCAACGTACAGTATGTTGTAATGGTAGCCCTGTGGGTCTCCTGCAAACAAACTTGTATTATTATATCATATGATTTTGTATTACTATACCTTTCAGGGGCATTTCCTCTCTAATACCGTATTTATCGAGGAATAAACAGTAAATACTGATAAATATCGTGTTGACCCAAATATAAAATAAGCCTTCTGTTGCAAAACTGCTCTTTTAGACACTTTTTTAATAATGGGGGTCTGTCTCGTGGCTGCATCTTTCCAGTACATTGGTGTTTATGAGTGACAGGAAGAAAAGCTCCGACCTACTTGGAGGGAAGACACCACCTGTTGGTTTGTATGTATACAATCTCCAGACAACCCACGATTTTTCAAGGGAAAATATATATTGGTGTCAATATGATAAATTTTAAAATTGGTTTAATCACAATTTTCAAATGAATTAATAGATTTTTCGCCATGTGCAACTATGTTTGAAAAATGCCCATTTTTTAACTGTACTTTATTAAAAGGAAGAAAAATGACAGGACAGAATTACATAGACAGTGTTTGTATGTGTTGACCGCTCCAAATGAACTGAAAATTTAAATTTAATGCACCACTTAATGATTAAAAAACAGTAAGGCATTTGTACACTAATGACAGGGTGGTTACAATAAGAGTTACTGAGAAGGATGAGTCTCTGAAGTGTCTCTCACAAAAACCTGCCTTTTGCATTGCAATTGTGCTTCTATAATCAATAAAGATGCACATGCACGAATTCAGAATTCAGTAGACATGTTAGTAATCCACATTTACAATGAACCATTACTGCAAGACAAATGGAAGTAATCAGCATAACATGATGAAATAGAGTCACAAGCAGCAGATCATTTGTATAGGTTTATGTATACAGCTGTTTCTCTCTCTCTCTCTCTCTCTGATGGATGTCTTGCTGTTTCCTGTCAAGGTGAAAAAGACAAAACAGTAATGTTTCAGATGGAAAGACCTTGAGATTAACATCTGTTTTGCAGAAAAATAGATACAGAGATAGAGAGGAAATGCCAAGATAAACGAGGACAAGGCGAAGGGGCTATTTAAGTGATCCAGGGCTCATAGCGTCCATGGGTTCGGAGTCATTTTATACTTAGATGGAATCTCTTGAGGGGTGCATTGTGCAATTGCGTGGCCTTCTGGCTATCGTGTGGGTGAAAACCTTTAGGCTTAAGAAACAGCAGCAAGTGTGTTATCTGCGTTGAGAAATAGTAATACCAGTCCGCAACATTAGGTACACTCACACAATCTAATGTGGTCCAATACAACAATTCAGCCTTTGCAAAGATAGTAATACTCAGTTGTGCTGATTTTTACTTTGATGAACTACACACACAATAACAAAGTAGCTGAGCTTTATGATATTTTTAAAAGTATGTAGAGGCATAATACACACACTCACTCACAACTCATCAGAGTTGCGTGACACAACAAAGACTCACAATAGATGCATTCTTGTCACTCACACCAGCTTAACTCTCACTTTCACTTTCCAAGTTTTACTTTCTAGACGGGTGCAGCAACCTCTGTGTACGTCATCATTCTCGGCCCTTGCTCGATCTTCCTCACTGATGACGGAGTCCAGCGCTGTAACCAAATATATTGCTCTTATTTTTTAATACAGTTTGAAAACCTTTTAAACTGTATGATCATTGACTACCTCTCTGATAGCAATGCTGCCCAAAGAGCCAGGAAGAAAAGCTTAGGAATATCTATTACATACAGTATATACCGTAAAAATGCTTTTCCCTGCTACTCATATTGTCCGTTTTTCCTTTCAATGGAATGGACCTCAGTAATTCACCTCTCCAAAAAGGTTGCCTGGCAGCTGGTAGATTGTTTCTATTATATAAATTACAGTCCATCCTCTAGGTCCGATCTACTAATTACAGGTCTGAAACACCAAACCACACGCGCGTACACACACATGCATTCGAAAGGCAGTGTGTGTATTACTAGACAAGGGTCTCCAGGGTCAATTATGGCAGTGTAATGATAGTAATTGGCAAATTTTCAGCACATTACCCTACTTTATATCTCATTCAGCAGGCTGTAATTTACTGAGGGAGTGAAAGCTCATCTGGCTCTGGATGATAGATAACGGTGAGGGTCTGAATGAGGGGACCTGTGTCATTAATTGTGTGTAGGAATGAGCTGTCACGCTATCCGGCTGACATACAGTGACCCAGTGGAGCGTAAGGGGCTGTCTTTGCAAGGCTATGTATCAGTCATATTTGTTAGTCAGCCCATATGGAAACTACAAGGGTACTCGATAGAGCGTAGACCTCCACCAAGGTCAGACTTTTAAACACAGTAGGTTATGTTTATTTGTCCATCTGTCTGGCTACTTCCTGGTTCATAGATGGTGATGTTGCGAACAGACAATTCTGGACACCATAGATCAACCTCGGTCCGGCTACGGACCCAGTGATGGCCCTTTACGGACCCGTGACCAATTCAAGTGAATGAGAAATAAGATAATATAACATATAATCATGCTTGCGGACGTAATTACTTCAGTTATTTCGGTTACATGACAGCAAACGTGGGGACATCACTCAAAATGAGCCAGTAAAATTGTTTGTTTACTTGCCGAGTAGTGAGTGAGAGAAATTGCTGGAGAAAACAGAACATTTAAAAGTGAGTGGATGGACCAATATATATGTTCATTCTTCCAGAATCCAGGGCCAAACCGCTGTGTCTCATATGCACTGAAACTGAAGCGCTGGTCAAAAGCGCAAATGTGGAGCAACATTACCTGGGAAAACACAGATAATTCGAGGGGAGGTATCCACCGAAGTCTGATGTGAGAGCGCGGAGAAAAAAATGTCGCTTTAAAGCCTCGTATGGAAAATGGACAAGAGTGATAACACATTCATTTACAGCACAACGTGTAAATGAGTGTTCACTAAGGATTGTATGGATATTGGAGCAAAACAAAAAATCCTTCACTGACGGGAGAGTTGTGAAAGAGTGCTTCTGCTGCAGAGACCTTGTTATTGTTATTATTTAGTATTATTCCTTCAGAGAAACTGACACAGTTTTGTTTACCTTAAAAAATAAGCCTCTTGTGTTCATTTCATTGTTTGTACAGTCAAACATTTCATTATTGGTGTGAAATTTGGTCCCATTGTTTTTTAAATGCAATTTAGGTGGCAAGATAATTGTGTTGTATTGAAACAATAGGGTGATGTGCGGGGTCTCCTTATATTTGATATTCACATGAGCTGGTCTGTTGGATGCAATTTCAGGCAAAATGAGGTTCGGACCTTCACTGTGAAAAAATTCGGGTAAACGGACCTTACTCAATTTTAATTAAGACCCCTGCCATAGATGGCCCTATTGACCTATTGATTTTTTTTCTTTCTGTACCCGCACCTGTACTAGGATCTCCACCAAAACTGAATGGCATATTCGTTGTACCGAGCAACAAAAATTGGGCTGGGGGCCTTGGCTATATACAGTGGTGTGAAAAAGTGTTTGCCCCCTTCCTCATTTCTTATTTTTTGCATGTTTCTCACAGTTAAATGTTTCAGGTCATGAATTAAATTATTAGCCAATGACAACACAACTGAACACAAAATGCGGTTTTAAATGAAAGTTTTTATTATTAAGGGAGAAAAAAAATCCAAACCTACATGTCCCTGTGAGAAAAAGTGATTACCCTCCCGTTAAGACATAACTTAACTTAATTGAGATTTGTCAGTCTGGAAAAGGTTATAAAGCCATTTCTAAAGTTTTGGAACTCCACAGTGAGAGAGCCATTATCCAGGAATGGCAAAAACATGGAACAGCAGTGAACCTTCTCAGAGGTCACAAAAGACCCCACAACAACACCCAAAAAACTGCAGGCGTCACTTGCTTCAGTTAAGCTCAGTGTTCATGACTCCACCATTAGAAAGACTCTGGGCTCTGGACTATGAGAAACGGCCTGCATGGCAGAGTTCTAAGACGAAAACCACTGCTGGGCAAAAAGAACATTAAGGCCAGAAAGCATCTTGATAATCCCTAAGACTTTTGGGAAAATACTCTGTGGTCTGACAAGACAAAAGTTGAACTTTTTGGAAGGCGTGAGTCCCATTAGGTCTGGCATAAAGGTTCAGAAGAAGGACATCATACCAACAGTAAAGTATGGTGGTGGTATTGTGACGGTCTGGGGCTGTTTTGCTATTTCAGGACCTGGAAGACTTGCTGTGATAAATGCAACCATGAATTCTGCTGTCTACCAAAAAATCCTGAAGGCGAATGCCTGGCCATCTGTTCGTGGCATCAAGCTGAAACCAACTTGGGTTCTGCAGCAGGACAATGATCCAAAACACACCAGCAAGTCCACCTCTGAATGGCTGAAGAAAAACAAAATGAAGCAATGGAGTGGCCTAGTCAAAGTCCTGATCTGAATCCTATTGGGATGCTGTGGCATGACCTTAAAAAGGTGCTTCATGCTGGAAAACCCTCCAATGAGGCTGAATTACAACAATTCTTCAAAGATGAGTGGGCCAAAATTCCTCCACAGTGCTGTAAGACACTCATTGCAAGTTATCGCAAACGCTTGATTGCAGTTGTTGCTGCTGCTAAGGGTGGCCCAACCAGTTATTAGGTTTGGGGTCACTTTTTCACCCAGAGCTATGTAGGCTTTTCTCCCTTTATAAAAGTTTTATTTAAAACCTCATTTTGTGTTCTGTTGTGTTGTCATTGACTAATATTTAAATTTGTTTGATGATCTGAAATATTTAAATGTGACAAACATGCAAATCAGGAAAGGGCATTTTTCAAACCACTGTATGTATTTATCTTTTTGTAGGTGTAAAAGGTGCGTAGAAAGCTTAATTGCTTCCATGTTTCTCCGTCACATACTCTCGCTGCTTGTCTGCTGTGTACACAGACCTCCACCCACTCTGCCTCATCTCATTGCTTTATCGTCCTTGAGCTGCTGTGACCATGATTACTGCTGTGTTCATGATTACCATAATGACTCATATATCACTAGAAAGCTCACACTCTCACACTTCAGGAACCAACGGCATAATTTTGATAGTTATCTTTTTTGAGTTAGTTACGGTCACCGGCAGGGCTTCGGGGGGGCTGGGAGGGCGGCACACCCCGGGGCCCCAGAGGGATAGCTCTTTCCGTTACCATTGCAATGTCTGAGCGCTCATTCTCCAAGTTACAACTAATTAAAAACCACTTGCGAAGCACAGTGGGACAGGAGAGACTGTGTGGCCTTGCCATGTTGCCCATAGAGAATGAGAGAGCAACGAAAATACAGACATACAGAGCATCATGGACGAGCTTGTGGGCCGCAAGGCTCGTCGTATGCCCTTCAAATAGTGGTGAGTAGGCCTATAATACTTACCATTGAAATAGTGTTTGTGAACACGTGGGCTGCTGTGCCAGTTTTACGAAACTAGCTACTGTTGAGTTGAAATAGTTAAAGTGGGTGTCACAATGATGCGGCCGCTATCCGTGGTCCTGAACTGCTACAGCTTCAATGTTAAAGGTTTAAAAATAATCATTTGGAAACATCCGGTGGGCTGGATGGAAAAGCTTAATGGGCCGGATGTGGTCCATGGGCCGTATTTTTCCCAGGTCGGCCTTAGACAATAAATGTCTCATACCATCAGCCCTACAAAAGTAATACAGGCGCTCCTTGTTTACCACAGTTCATGGGCTCCAGACCCCACCGCAATAAGTGAATTTCCGTAATGTAGAATTCAATATTAATAAATGGTACATTTTGTGGTTAACAGCATAGAAAACCTGTTTATGACCTTCTAAAAACATTTTTTTAACATTAGAGCCCTGTAGACATAAAATAACACCCATATAGTCGCCTTTAAACTCGTATTACCCAATATAGTAGACATGATAAGTAGGGATGTCCGATATTGCCTTTTTTAATTTAGTGTACTACAGATTTCATGTGATCTGTTCCGTATTTATGTATTTATTTATTGTTATTGTATTTTTTTTTCTTATCTCTCATATCTTGCCTTGGTTGTTTTATTTTGTGATTAAGTTCATTATGACATTTTCGCAGAGCTGCTGGAAATATTAATTTCTCTTGGAGATTAATAAAGTATCTATCTATCTGTCTCTCTGTCTATCAATCTATCTATCTAAACACATATCTGTTGTGAAGCTAATGGATACAGCATCAGCATTAGCTTCTCGACATGGCTGTGAACAACAACTCGTGTAAGCAAACACCTGAGAAATACTTGCAATTGGGCATGGCAAAGCGTGGCTGAGGAGTCTCGTACCGCGTCTGCCTGCTGCTATTTCCGTGTTTTTTTTACATTCCTGCTACCACCCGCTAATATCGGTGGGCCGATGTTATCGGACATCCCTAATGACAAGCGCTAATAACACATAACTCACACGTTAGCAGTGGGAAAGTTGCTTGTTGTAGTATCTCAAATTCAATGTGAGTCAATCTCATGGCATTAAAAAAAAGAAAGATAGACATCCGCCTGTCATCCATCCTCACTATGACGTTTGTTATTTCATTGATATACAGGCAGCCAAACTAGACGTACACTCCGACACTACTGCTAGCTTTGTTTACACCACATTGCGCAACCCTTATGCACAGGCTACCGGCTCTTTGAAGTGACACAAGACTAGGGCCACTTTAAACATAGCTACCAATCTACCAAGCTAACTCCAAGCCTCCAAAATTACCGTAATTTCTGTACTAACTAACTATAGAGCACACTGGTATTTAAGCCGCACCGACTAAATTTAAAGGGAAAAAAAGATTTGTACATATAGACCTCATCTGTCTATAAGCCGCAGGTGTCCACATCGTAACATGGGATTTTTAGTACACAGAAAGATGTTACACACAAACATTTGATTAAATAAACAAACTGTGTATGTGACACAGCAAGTTAAACAGTTCCTGTAACATGGCTAAGTAAACAGTCGAAAGAAAAGAAAAGCCATTCATCGCCATCTTCCTCCTCCTGGTAACAAAAACCACTCAAGTTGTCTTTTTCAGCATCACAATTGAACAGCCTCGTAATTCCTTCATCACACACTTTGTCAGTCTTTCTCTCTTATCTCTCTTTCTCTGTCGTTGTTGCTCTTTGTGTAACTTTTATCTTGAGCCATTAACCATTCTTCAACACACATTCATCTTCATCACACAGTAGTCCACCCTTTCAAACCCTGTTGGTGATAGTGGACGGTTGGCGGTCCAAAGTAGTCCACACAGAAACTGTAGTAGTTTGACACATGATCAAACTTACTTAGGATGTGTCAAGTCGCTGCATAACACTTCAAAACGTGATATTAGCTTCCACTTCACACGTCCATGTCGCTGCTTCCTGAAGCTGCACTCTAAGCATTATGGGAAATGTTGTTTTTAGCCATAACTTAGCCGCATCACTGTACAAGCCGCATGGTTCAAAGCATGAGGAAAAAGAAGAGGCTTATACACTGGAAGTTATGGTTAATTTAATTTAACTAACTTTAATTTAACATAGTCAATCATGAAACTGCAACCATTTATCAATTAAGACATTTTTGAAAAAACACAGTAGAATGAGGGAGCGATGTTCGAACTGCGATGTAGTAAGGGACACCTGTATATCCTTGGAAAATTAAAAAGGAAAATAAGAGCACAAAAAATATAAAAAATATATATTTTTTATATATATTTGAATTAGGGCTGTCAAAAATAACCGCGTTAATAGCGGTAACTAATTTGTTTAATTAATTACGTTAACATTTTTTGTTTGTGGAATTGCCTACCAGAGCAAGCATGCCTCTCTGTTATGACAGCAGACGGAGTTCCACGCAGTCACACAGAGTCGGACGCTATTTTATAACTTCATTCTGACCTGAACACATCAACAGCAGTACAGTTCCAACAGCGTATACTGTATGTATCTCCAACTCACACATGTCTCTACTTCCTCATTGTCATTACAAGAACATGAGATGCATTCAGGGACACTCCGAACATCACAAAAACAGCTTTATAATGCGTGTTCGTGTGTGTGTGTATAAATAAACAGGAAGATAAAGAAAAACATGAAGTGGATTTTCTTATCACTCACTTTGTAACTCTTCATTCGGAAAATACACTGAAAACAAGGAAATTTACCTTAAATTACGTGATGCCTTTGAACGCAACCCCTCATTGCTCATAATAACACAGTTTAAAGCGTGATTCAAATGTTCTGCTACTATTAAAGAGACTAGTGTTAGACAAATACATTTTTAGACTTGTCTCATGTATCTTTTAGCTTGATTGACGTATTCAGTTCATTTGGATCTGTTAATCCATACAAATATACATAATCCTGTCCTGTTTTTGTCTTTCTGTTAATTAAATACAGTAAAAATGGGCATATTTCAGACATAGATGCTAATGGTGATTAATTATGATTAATTAATTGAAAAACTGTGATTAATCAGATTAAAGTTTTTAATCATTTGACAGCCCTAATTTGAATATATTTTAAATATTCGAGTTCTGAAATGCCTTTCCCTGAAATGGGAACCTCTGTGTTTGAACATGCTAGGTGCATTTGCATCAATCAGGCAAACAGCAATAATATGTAACATCACCTGCTTTGCAATGCTCAATCTGCATAAGAACAGCAGCAAACCTTGTTGGTGTTGTGCCAGAGGAAATGTACCTTCATAGAGTTGATAAAAAGTCATTTTTTCTGGCATAATGAATCAAGAGACGTTCTCGTTAAGACTTGTGTGGAACTCCACATGAATTGACATTGCTAAATGAATTGCCTTGTGAATGGCAGCTGACACTAATGCAGTATTTCTGTCTTTCTATACGGAACCACTCACAAATGAATTTCTGGTTATTTACAACAGAGACATTGCTGTTTTTACATTATTTTCTACATATATTTGTGCATCTCTCCAATCATGCAGCAGTAGATCACTTCTAATGTTGTGCAACAGAATTTGACGGCATGTGCATGTGAAATGAGAATGTTTGCGACTCCGCCTGCCACTTCCACTGCTCTTAACTTTTTGGACCAAAAGGCAGACAGTTCACTTTTACAAAAAGTGCCAGAATATTTGAAAGGCAATTTGAAGTGAGTGACAGAATAATGGATGAGTGTAGCAAGGACCGTCAGTCAACAGCCAAACACAACCAAGTCAAAGGTACCACTAACGTATACTTACACATACTCTTCCACCTCTGCACTGTAGCTGAAAAATGACTTATTCATATGTGACATTCACTCAACTTTTTGCCTTTAAAAACATTCACTATAGGGGTCCAGACTAGCGTTTTTTTTACTAGGAGCACAGTGGGCCCCGAATTTAAAATTTTAGGAGCGCAAGAAGAAAATTTAGGGGCGCACACCTAAATGGACTTGCAAAGTAAATATTCACATTTCCTCTCATTTTCACTGTATTACTGATACATACTTGAACAATAAATGGCAACTGTTTTCTCTAACCACTCTGTTTTTGTCCCTAGCTTCTGGAAGGCCTTGTTGCTGGCATCATATAGACCTTAAAATTCTTTCACTGCCTAAGACGTCTATTGACGTCTTTTCAAAAAGTAACGTTGACCGCCAAAGACGTCTATTGACGTCTTTTGCCTTATTTCGCGGGAACAGCAGATCGAAGTCTTATTCATCTTGTGTGTGAATTTCTGGCTTGTAGGCAATGTATTTCTGTCCCAGTAGGGGCAACAGTTCTCTTTTGCTCCAACTGGCAGTGACATATTGTCTATGAAGAAGACAGATTGTGGGTTGAGAGAGGAAAACGGCGAAACACATGCAGAAATCGAGCAGAGACAAAAAATACAGGCAGCTAACACTGTCACAGAGCTTGGATCTGCCTTTTGTAGTGACGCTATCGCAAAAGATAGAGGTGACATGGGTGATGTAGGTGGCGTAGACACAAATGCAGTTGACAATGGCAGCCGAAGCAACGAGCTAGTGGTTAGCATTGCTGAGCCATGTAGCGCGACACCGGAGTCGGGTGACTCAGAGCCCGACTCTGATTCTTCTGACGTGTGACTGCCGTCTGGATAGGTCAGCAGCAGGGACTCATCCCCACATCCAGCAGACCCCACCGTCACTCTGCTTGAATTTGCTTCTCTGCAGAAAAAGGTCGTTTTCTCTGTTTTTTGGTCAAAATCAGGTGTTTTTGCTAAAACTACCCTATGTTCTACCGCCAATGTAAAGACCCAAAAAGGCTACAAAGAAACTGAGAGTCTAAAGTTTCTTTACATAGTTTCAATGTTTATGTAGTTCTAAAACTCAATATTCTGTGGGTCTTGAAAGTTCAGCAAAAATGCCCCAAAAACGCTGGCAGTATGGAGCTCTCTGCTCTGAACATGGCTGGCAGTCAGTGAGTTAAATCACAGCATATGCACAGTTATTTATTATTCCTTCAATATTTACTGTAGACCAGAAACCACCAGCCTGTCATCATATCTAACAGCTTAATCATTATCATTATCATCATATGTTGAGGTTAAACATCGTTTTTAGTTTTAGAGTCAAAACGTGGGTCCCCAACCATTGGTTCGTGAGGGATCGAACCTGGCTTTGAAGAACTTTCAGAAGCATTGATTAAAAAAAAGATCTATCCTGCTTAAACAGGATAGTATAAAAATTCAGTGTCCGGGATTATGAGCACAGGTGTATCCAACTTACAGCTACTTTGATAGAAAGAAAGGAGAGGTGAGCTTTTTCTGTTTCATGTGACTGGCAACTTTTATCAACGATGGAGCGCCGCAGCCATCTTGTTTACGTGAGTGTTCCACGGCGGAAGAAGATGTGAGCGTCGTCATCACATACACCAGAATGGAAAGGTGGCAGTGCGCAGGGACACGGCGGGAGACAAATATAACGCCGAGCGATTTGTGAGGTGTAATTTTTTTGAGGAGGCATTTTTAGGATACAAATGTATTACTCTTTTGAACCCATTTTGTTTAGAGTTAGCCTTGTGAGCAAGCATACGCCAACATGAATGAAGGCACAAAAGCAATTCTTTCTAAGGCGAATGCCACAGCCTTAGTGTGGGAATATTTTGGTTTTAAACAGAGTGAACAAGGTGATGACCGACACCGACGGTTTTCCCAACTGCGGAAAAAAAACTACCGATGGAGGTGCCGCGGGCAGCGTAGCCGTCGTCCCGACAGTCAGTCAGTGTCACTTGCTACGTTGCAAAAGAAATGAGAAATTTTTGACAGAGCGTACGAATTACCTGGGAGAAGGTACATGTCACAAACAGCAATTCCTGAGCTGTATAAAAGCCCCGGTCGCACCGCCCGAACTTTGCTGTAGCGTTCCTGGAGCGGTGAAAAAAAATCATCACCGCTCGTAACCGTTCACCACCGTTTAACAGAAGTTGGCCCCCCTTAAGGCAACGGCGTATACGCTCGGCCACCACTGATGGTCCCTCCTACCGCTCCGAAAGTTTTGAGCTGCACAAAATATTGCGAGCGGTGAGGAGCGGGCAATTTTCCGCCACGGCTAAGTTCATCACCGCTCCAACAACATCCAGTCAAAGTTTGGCGCCGCTAGACGCAAGTTTGTGGACGCTTGGGTCCGCTAGGCCAACGCAGAAATCTTGAACGCTGGACCACGTTGCACAAACTTAGTTGGAGCGGCTGTAAGCGCTTTACGAGCGGACACGGGATTGCTGGAACGGTGTCAGGCGTTGAAGCAGCGATCCATTGCGGTGATGAACTTTGGTTTGGCATTAGTATAGAGGTGTCGGAGGGGGACCAGAATTTGGCTATAAATACGGGGAGAAATGGACCAGGAGCCCATTTGGAATAGCCATTGAGTGCAGACCTCAGTTATATCGAATTTGCTCAAAGTTACAGTAAAACTGTACTATCATGGATGCTGAGAGACTTGCTATGATTGGTGCACTAGTCCAGCAGCAGAATCAGAACCTCCTCAGATTGCAACAAGCTGTTGACAGAAGGAGAAGAGAGAGAAAAAGGAGAGACAGAGTTGTGTGGGTCAGCAGTGGATACTGAGAAGGCCTGAACATGGACTGTATGACAAGCTGATGGTGGAGCTGAGGAATGAGGATCCACGAGCCTTCCAGCACTTCATGAGGATGCCACCAGCCCGCATGCGCAGAACGCCGCTCTACGCTCAACGCTCGCGTCACCGCTAAACCAACGTTCGCTACCGTTAAACCAACGCTAAAGCTTCAGCGGTGCACCGCTAGGTCAACGCCCGTGTTTTCGATTTTTTTCCCCATTTTGTGCACGGTTACGAGCGGTGATAAAAAAATTTTTCACCGCTCCAGGAACGCTACAGCAAAGTTTGGGCAGTGTGACTGGGCCTTAACCGAGTGAAAGAAGATGTGTTGAAGGACATCAGAAACATTGCATTTTATTCCGCCACCACATATGTGGTCCAGCTCAAATATGACCCCCTACATTAGTTTAACAATACACTACATAACTGCATGTGCGTGTGTGTAGTTTTTTTGGAGTGGGTTTTTTTTTCTTAACAGAGACAGAGTCCATTTTTTTTTCATTGAGGGTTTTTTTTGTTTGTTTTTTGTTTAATTTATTATGTTATTTTTAAAATTTATTTAAAAGCTCTTGATATTCCAATTGCAATGTTAAATACTCTTGAGAAATTAAATTGCTTTTGATACAATGTACTCTCATTATTATGCCATATAATTAATGAAAAAATGGTCTCAAAAAATGTTGTCAATAATATCGATTATCAACAATAATTTGTAGGACAACTATCGTCCATCAAAATGTCTTATCGTGACAGGGCAAGCAACAACGGACAATTCAAAATATGCTGAATATTTTGGTGGGGAAGCAAATTATTGAATATGTAATAAAATATGCGTGACGTTTCTGTGAAAATCAGTAATTGTGCTAAAATACTTACATTTATATGCTTCTTTTGGTCTCCGCGCTGCCTCTGGAGTGTGGTATGCGTGTAAACTCTGCCTACCCTTTCCTTTCAAGTCTGGTCCCTGACCACACTTGCTTTCTAGGGTGATATACCCCTGAGCACTTACCCCTTACCCCTTGATTTAAGCAGAATAGAGACACCTCGGGGTAAGACGTAGAAATGAGATTCAGCCTTAAGACATGGAGATGAAGACTGGTCGCCTTCAAAACACAGAATGGTAAGTGTAAATTACTCTGGAGTTGCTTATCTTTAAATTATTGTTTTCAGTCGTCTTGTTAATGAATGTAAAAGGGTTTTCAGAGCCTCTTTTAATTTGTGGCCTCACATTGACGATGAATATTTGCCGCACAGTAAACATATAGCTGTCAAAAGATGTTTATATAACATGTATAATGCTTTGCAGCCTTGTCGCTATCATGGAATAGTGTTTAGAAGACATTATGTAAACAAGACATGACTTTGGCTGAATCCCAATTCTACTCGTTAGCCTTTCGTCTTACCCCTTCCCCTGCCCCTTAAAACCTAGGGCCAAGGGGAAAAAGCCACTAAGAAATGGGACACCACTTGATTCCCATTACATCATCATCCTTCACCACTTGCTGGCTGTGACATAGACAGATGAGATAATTCAATTGTTCATTGCATGTGTCCTTCCATAAAGTCAGGTGCATACATTTCTACATGATTTCAATGTAAAAGCACACATTTTTACAAGCTGACAAGTCGCTACAAGTTGAATAAATAACAGCTTAAAAGCAGCACTGTAACCACATTTATAAAATGAGAAAATGTATGAAATATACATATGAAATAGAAACAACAATATCACAAACTTCATCAACAAATGTGCAAACCTTATCAAGCACCATTTCAACGTTTAAAAACCAACCTGTTTTGGCCTCGCTCTCCTCCTGTCGTCGATCTTCTCCCTCAGATTGTTTTGCAAGATAGTCCAGAATTGCATTTTGTCGTATTTGACTTTTCCATACTGAGATTGTAGCTTTTGAATGGTACTGGAGTGCTGCATTGTGTAGCAGAAGGCTGACCTCAGTTGGCTCAGCATCTCCAGCAGGAATGACACATGTACATGAATGACGGGCTACAACTATTAACTCATTGTAAATACAATAATAATAGTAGTATAGCAGCAGTGTGCCAAAAACAAATTGATGGGACAACGTTAGATTCCAAAAGTTGATAATGTGGTCGCCATAATTTTTACATCTTTTATTTAATCACTTCCTGACTATCCGTACTGTATGCTGAATACAATAAGCATATCTCACCACGACAATCGTTGGTGGACTACGGTGGCTGTAATTCACAGCAAACAGACTTCACTACGATGTGCTGCGTTAGATGAATGATTCGATTAGAAAACGCCAACGTCACTGTACACTGTGGAGCGGGGATTGCCACCTGCCATGGCCGGGCGAGGTGCATTGTAGGCGGACATACGTCCGGGCAGCCTCCACGCTTCCACGGAGCTCGGGGGAACCAGAGCATAGAGCGGGGGATAGCCACCCGCCGTGGCTGAAAAGGGGGCGTTTTAGTCGAACACAAACATGGCACTCTCTCAGCCAGTTCATCAATGTAGATTCTCCTCGCTAGCGAGCGATTTTAAAGTACAACTTACAATTAACAGGCTAATGTGGTTGCTCTCTCTAACTAATCATCTAATCATTTCTGAAATGCAGTAGATTGCAGTGAAGTTAGATGTCGGTGTGAGCCTGGCTAGTTATAACTAGCGAAAACAAACAATTGAAAGCATGGCAAATATTTACATGGAGTAGCAAATGATTGAATGTATAATAAAACATGAGTGACGTTACTGTGAAACTCAATAGTTATGCGTGATTACTTTTACTTTTATATGTTTCTCTCGGTCTGTGCGGTTCCATCTTCTCAGGGGGTGTTGTAGCTGCACCTTCCCCTTCATTTCAAGTGTGGTAACCTACCGCACTTATTTTTAAGGGGTATATACCCTTTGGCACTTAACCCTTACCCCTTGGTTTAAGGAGAATTGGGACACCACTTGATTATCGTGAACGCACAAAACCTAGGGGTAAGGGCTAAGACAAGGAGTAAAGGGTAGAATTGGGATTCAGCCTTACTGTCTTGTGTCAGATTTGAAGATGTGGTCGTTCTTCGTTGTGTTGTTTATTTCCTGTGTACCGGCGGAATAGCACCCTTTTTGAAAATGCGTTCCTCCGAAGCAGTCTTAGGGAAACAAACTTACAATATCACTCTGATAGTATGAACATCCAGCAGCAACGCAAGATTTTAGCATGACTATTTGAAAAATATACTGTAAATAAAAAATATTAATATGAATATACTGAAAAATATACTGAAGCAAGTCGACAAACTACCTCAGGAAGCGATACGGAAGTTCGTCACGGCTACCGCCATGAACTATAAATGTAATTTTTGCGAATTTAACGTTAGCTTTTAACAAATCGAACAATGTAGAACATAATTACAATCAAAATATAATATATTTAAGCAAAGTTGATAAAGAGCACATCCCCAATGAACGTAATAGCCACTTGTAGCTTGTAACAAAAAGCAAACTAACTGCATTGTTTGTATGTTTTAAATACAAAATATCGCTGTTGTAAAAAAAAAAAGTCGCATTCGGAGTCCGATGACCAGAGGCTAGCGGGAAAACTAGCTACTGTAGCTAGCTCGCTGCCACCAGTGAGACAGAGTGACAGGCAAAGTGTGTAAACAAAGATGCCAGAAAAGTTGCATGCCAATGAGATTGAAAGGTGAGCGATCACACGCTGGCATTAATGGGTTTATCCTGTGACAAGCTGTCGTTATTCACTCCACATTTTACAGACTATTTTTCATTCGTACAGTAATAAGGGACAAAGTGCTTCCCTTGTCAACTCAATATAGGACACCTACTTCATGCGCACGTACATGAAAAATGTACTCACAATGTCTCAAATTGTAGTGCAAAATGTGACCATTTATTGGCAGTCTGGTGTCCTGCTATTCAATAAATTGTCAGAAAAAGCTGAACCTCTTCTGTCTGGCTTTTGTGACACATTTTGCCATAGTAAACGAAAGAAATAGAAATAATCTGTTCTATGCTCACACTATCAGTCTGTCAGTAAAAACTCCTGTTATTTTGTTCTGTCTATTTTGAAGGAATAAAGAGCGAGAGAGAAAAAAAAATAGCAGATGATGACAATCTAAGACCAGCCTCTGTCTGACCTACTAAGACCTTTGTTTGACCTTTTTGTGTCATTTAACATGATCACAAGAGGGACTGCCACTCTGAGGTGAGAATTCTGTCATTCTCACTGTCTCTATGCGGGAGCTATCATGTGATGGAGGGACTATTTATAAATGGCTTTTCTGTTTGGTGAAAGATGATGTGGTTTATTGTTGTATGTTTTGTCTTATTGAAGGCTCCGATGAAAAAGTGTTACTGCATATTTGGGCCATTATGGTATAAATAAAAACTGTTAAGTTGCTTGAGCCACATCAGATCCTACGTTAGTAAAACTAATTTCACACGGATCTAATCTGATACATTTCATTGGGATTTTTCATGTTCAGTTTAATTTACTAGATAAAACCTTCTTTTTAAAGTATGGCTTCTGACCCTGCATACACAAAGCACTTTATTTTAGCCAAGAAACACTGAAGATCATCCGTCACAGGAACGTATCAATAAGTGCTTCACTTTCTTATGCAGTAAGATAACAAAGCGTCCTGCTGCTGAAGACATAATTAAACATGACAGGGAGCCATCTGTGAGTTATTACCTGATGCTCTGCCATGACAAACGTTGACTATCAAGTGATTTGAGGCAGACCCCCCCCACCACCCAATACATTTAAAGTGCACATTTTGGAGTGGCCTTTTATTGTGGGCAGCCTAAGATACACCTGTGCAATAATCAGCATCTTGATACGCCGCACCTGTAAGGTGAATGAATTACGAAAGCTCACTAACAGAAATTCTGACAGATTTGTGGCCAATATTTGCGAGAGATGGGCCTTGTGTGTACATAGAAAAGTTTTGCATCTTTGAGTTCAGCTCATGAAAAATGGGAGCAAAAACAAAATGGTTGCAATCATAGTTTTGTTGAGTATGTAATGAGTTTTCAAATTTCAGAAATAACAGGGCCTGCTTCCAATTAACGCCCCGTCCACTTTGTGGTTTAGGTGAATACGCACCGGCTATCATTAGAGCTTTTATAGTAGACAACAAAATAGTCCAAATGATCCCCCGCTCACAGAAAATGATGGCAAAAGCTTTTGATGTGTATACAACAACAGCAGTTGGCAACATCACGTTTTAAGGAAGCTAAAAACGCATGCATTAACTGCGTGTCCTTGCGAGTCTTCGAATGTCTTGTATGTAGGTAACGATTTGATGCAATCTAGTAAGCTTACAGAGAAAAATAACCAAAGTCAAGCCATGTCCTGTAAGCAAATATCCAAAATGACCACATTTTAATTCGTTTTTAGTTCACAGCTGTGTCATTTAATTGGTCCCATAGACCATAATGTATATTGGTTTATATCTATTCGTGTGTGTGTGTGTCATGAAACTCTGGGCCTTGTCTTTGCCTTCTTAGTGAACTGGTGAGGTCATCATCAGAGCCATGGAGATTTAGCACAAACACAGCACGTTAAAGTCTGTGATAGTCTCAGTCAGGCCAGGCTACTCTCCTTGGATATAACAAGATACACAACAAAATGACTACATCTTGGAAAACATCCGCTGTCCTAATTTCTAGATGTGTGTCTACTGTACGTTGTGTAATCAGACTGTGTTTGTGTGTTGAACATTTCCTGGCACGCACATATTCGCCCTGTCAAATTGTGCTTGCTCAAAAAGCCATTTAGCTGTCAAGTGGTGACACTTGGAGAGCTGTGGAGCGTCACAAGTGGCCAGTAGCACATGAGGATGGAGGAGGAAGCGGCGTTGTGAGGTGTGTCAGGGCTAAAGCTGAAGAGCAGTGCCTCTGAGTGCAGATGTTAAGATGTGAATAATTGCTTACCACGGTGAAATCCCCTGCAGAGGAAATGAGGTGACATATGGCGAGGAGAAGATAGAAGAGGTATAGAGTGCCATTTATAACTGTATGAGTTATTTACAGTATTTGCATTCTTGCTTTGCATTTTATAGTACATTTGCCTCATGTGCTATCCTCTTACCCTAAACTGACAACCCCCAAAAAATGTACATTGGCTTAGCATTGCTAACATTGGACCTAACATTTCTGCTCAGAGTTAAGCATTTAACATAATTAGACAATATGTACATCAAAATACGATTATTTTTTGTATTTAAAATGTACATGGCTTGACTTGTTTGGTATTTGAGTATTTGCTGGTTAATGCAGTGGAACCCGTCTATCTCGACGCCTGTCAGACTTGCTGACAGATGTCGACATGTAGTAGGCGGTTATCAACATAACCAAAACCGAAACTAGCCATTCACGTGTGGCTTGCGCTATAAGGACAGTGGGCAGTAATAAAAGACTCTTTAACCTATGGCAGTTTGTTGACGTTTTCCTCCATTTGTCCATCCATCTTCTACCGCTTATCCAAGATCGGGTCGCGGGGGCAACAGCCTAAGCAGGGAGGCCCAGATTTTCCTCTCCCCGGCCACTTCGTCCAGCTCCTCCCAGCGGATCCCGAGCTGTTCCCAGGCCAGTTGGGAAACATAGCCTCTCCAACGTGTCCTGGGTCTTCCCCGAGGCCTTCTACCGGTCGGACTTGCCCTGAACACCTCCCCAGGGAGGCGTCCGGGAGGCATCCTGACCAGATGCCCAAGCCATCTCATCTGGCTCCTCTCAATGCGGAGGAGTAGCGGTTCTACTCCGAGTCTCTCCCGGATGACAGTGCTTCTCACCTTATCTCTAAGGGAGAGCCCAGCCACCCTACGGAGAAAACTAATTTCAGCCGCTTGTACCCGTGATCTTGTCCTTTCAGTCACTACCCAAAGCTCCTGACCATAGGTAGGAACGTAGATCGACCGGTAAATTGAGAGCTTTGCCATTTGGCTTAGCTCTCTCTTCACCACAACAGACGGATGTAGAGTCTGCATCCTCCATTTGTGCATATTTTATTTAGATTCTTATGTTTTCATGTTATATCTCATTTGCTTATCTAAAAGAGCTGCAGAGGTAGTTGCATTCTATGTCTTGACTACAGTGCGCAAATCTTTCTTCGGATGACGGATAAGCAAAAAAAAACATAATAGTTGTCGCTTGTTTATCAAAGTCACTTGCTTTCAGACTCAACCGCGATAAGTTAATTTTCGCGAAGTATAGGATTTAAGATTAGTAAATGGAATATAATATGTATATAATAAACCCCTAAAGTGTTTCTGCAGCAAAATAATTTTAAGAAGCAACCAGCGGTACTGAAAATAAAAAATACTTAGCTACCACGACAAGAGACAACCGAGAGAAAAACTAAAGTCAGTCAGTCAGAAAATAATTAAATGCATCGCACTGGCTAACCAGTCCTACTCCATCGTGCAAGACGCCGGATTCAGTAAACTTGCAGAGTTCCTCGAGCCACGCTTCGAAATGCCCAGTTGTAAGTTTTTGTCAGATGTATACAGTCATGTTGACAACTTAATTTCATGATTGGGCAGTATCAGCATGGCGGTAAGAAAGCCAATATCAAGCATCTCTGGGCCTGTTCGGATTATTTTTCCTCATCGTGTGATTTTGAGTGACAAGACAATTTCAAATGTGTGCGTCTAAGTGTGTCTGCGTGTATGTGTGAGGTGTTAGTATGCCACCCTGGGGTCAAGTGGGTGGTGTGACAACTTCCCAAAGGCAATTAATCAGTGACCTACCCCGTGAACTCCTGCATCTCACGCTTTGACTGACACCACACACACAGCGGTGTTGTCCTACACAGAAATGTGTGCTTTTGGGAACATTTTTAGGCGTGCAGGCGATAAGCCACTGTTAGAGTTGAAGTCTGTGTTTGAAGTCATTGTTTAAAAGAAGTTGCTTTATGTTGAAATGTGTCCATGATCTGAATTACAGTGAAGGATGACCCCAAAAACTAGGCCACTCTGCCCGGCAGTGAGATTCGGGTACTCAAATAATACTCGATTTACTCAAAAATGCTTTATAATTCCAACACATTCCAAGGATGCCTCCTCTGTATGGATAAAAATTGGTATCCAGTCAAACCTCATACGCAGCAGTTTTTTAATCATTTGTTCTTTGTCGAAAATTTGTGCTAAAATTGTGCTTCGGTTTTTGTACACTGTCTCGGTTTACGTACAACATTGCATGTAACGAACCGGTCCGTTTGCCAAGTACCGTGTTGTTCCACGAAAACGAGTGTCCAAACAAAGCACTGTACGCGTTGCCAGCTCACTAGCCATGCATTTTTTTATTGAGAGCCACTGCTCAATAACCCACCATGGGGCCAAATAAAGTTGTGATTGCCAGCACTTTGATAAAGAAGAAACAATATTGAATTCAATCTGGCCAGAATGAACAGGAAGTCCACATCAACAATAACTTCCATGCATTCATCATTTATAACAATTTCACATTGGTTTCTGCATTTAAAACTATAATTATTCTCTATCAAATGTATTTTTCCTTCATATTTTGGGGTTTCTGGAACTTATTGATTAGATATACATGATTTATTATGGGAAACATTGCCTCTTTTAAGTTAATTTCTGCAAAGAAGGATTCACTATTACTAATAAATGAAATATATATATTATTAGAGCCATCTAGACATGAAATAACACCCTCTTCATCACCTGTACATTTCTATTATCCAATATACACTGTGTGCACAATTATTAGGCAATTTGCATTATTGATTATTAGTTTTATTATTTAACAATAACAGTGCTCTTGGTGAAATGTTAATAAACCTAAAAAAAAACTCAAACTTGAATATTTGATGTTTTGGCTTTTGTTGAGAATATCTCTGTGTGCACAATTATTAGGCAACTACTAGTGTGCACAATAACTAGGCAACTTAAAGAGAAACAAAAATATTCCCATCTCACGACTTTATTTTCATTTTTTTTTAAGTCAGAATGATAAACAAACAACACAAACTTTACAAATAAATATTTCTGACATTTCCAAAAATAAATCTGTGACCAATATAGCCACCCTTCTTTTCAATAACCCGGAAAAGCCTTCCATCCATGGAGTCTGTCACTTTCTTGATCATTTGACCATCAACTTTTTGTGCAGCAGCAACCAAAGCCTCCCAGACACTGTTCAGAGAGGTGCACCTTTTGTCTTCACTGTAAATCCTACGTTTAAGGGCCCACAAGTACTTAGTTGCGTTTAGGTCAGGTGAGCAAGGAGGTCATGTCATTATTTTGAAAGACCTTTTTAAGACCTTTACTGCTAGCCACGCAGTGGAGTACTTGATTGCATTAGATGGAGCATTGTCCTGCCTAAAAATCTTGGTCTTCTTTAAAGATGCACACTTTTTCCTGTACCACTGTGTGGAAAACAATGGCAGTAGGTTTGGGAGTTGAGTTTCAGTCCATCTTCAACCTGAAAAGGCCCAACAAGCTCATCTTTTAATAATTCCAGCCCTTTACCAGTAGCCCACCTCCACCTTGCTGGCGTCTGAGTTGGAGTGGAGCTCTCTGCCCATTGCTGATGCAGCCACGGGCCCATCCCTCTAGTCCACCAAGAGTCACTCTCATCTCATCAATCCATAAAACGTTTGAAAAATTTGTCTTCAGGTATTTCTTGGCCAAGTCATAGCCTTTCAACTTGTGTGTCACGTTCAGTGGTGGTCGGGTTTCAGCCTTTCTTACTTTAGCCATGTACCGTACTTCTGGACACCCTCGGTAGATTACAGTTCTGGAATATGACGGCCCTGGAGGATAATGGGTTCCTGGGAGCTTCACATTTGATTTTTTTTGGAGACGGCATGGCTCAGGTGGTAGAGTGGTTGTCTCCCAGCCTGAAGGTTGCATGTTCAATCCTTCGTCCTCCTGTGATCATGGCCAGGTGTCCTTGGGCAAGATACTGACCCCCCAGTTGTTCCTGATGCTGCGTCATCAGTAGGTAAATGTGCTAACAGTGTCAAAGCCCTTTGGTGCCTTGGAGGTGGAAAAGCGCTACACAAGTGAAAGATCGTTTTTCTCAAATATTTGGCAGCTAATTTGCAATTTTTCTGTCGACACGTTTCTTGCGCCGCTTTTGTGCACTTGTAACAAAACATTTAATGGTTCTGTGGTCACGTCCTAATATCTTTTGGCTGTTTCAAGAGTGCTGCCTCCCTAAGAAAGATGTTTTACAGTTGTTGGCTTTTCAGTCTCCTTTCTCTTTTCTGGCCCAAACAATCTACTTAATCTGCATTTCGGCCTCGGCCTATCCAAGGTAGCTCCTCGACAACAATTTCCCCCTCTGACCCCTCCTACTGTTCTTCATGAACACATGTTGTTTATTGTCTCTGTCACGGGCTCGTTTACGGACATCTCCATGGCAACTGCTGCGTTATCGCGATGACACCCTGCAAACTGAGGCTCCAAGGTTGGGCACCTGTCGGGGGAACTTCTTCGGGCCTGCACACTCATCCATCCAAAGACACTCGCACACACATCCCTTTGCCCAACGCCTTTGCCGCTATATCCACCCCGTGCTGGCTAGACGGGGAACACAGCTCGCGGCGATAATGGCTGCATTAGCTGTGACTGGCTGCTGGCCGCGCTGGGATCGCTTCCACTCCTCTTTGCCCTCTCCCCTGGTGCAAGTCTTGTGTTCATGTTTAAAAGTGTGCTTATTTGTGCCTATATATGCTGAGGTTTTTTGACAGTCCCACATTGTACTCCCCATAGGAGCTTAGTTTGGAATTGTCTTTTTTTCCCCTCCTCTCTCCTCCTGTTGTTCCCTTACCTCACCCTCCTTCATTTCCCAGTCGTCCTGTCCTGTCTAGCCTCACATCTTATTGTATGTATGTTGTATTGTATGTTGTATATGTATGGACAGATGACTGCACAATTCCTCTTGTACCCCTGTATAAGTGGCAAGTAAAGGCTGAATCTGATTCTGCCAGAGGAAAAGAAGCAGCCTAATAATTGTGCACACATCTCCTAAGGCCACACCCTCCCTCAGTACACCTGGTACGCTTAAACCCATTAGGCATTCAGTTTGGGGTTGGAAAATATGCATAAAAAAGAGAATATGGTCAAAATACTGAATTGCCTAAAAATTGTGCACACAGTGTAGCAGATGTAATCAGAGAAAATAAGACATATTAGGCATAAATAAGATAACATAGACTCACACGTTAGCAGTTTGTTGTTTTTTTTCCGGACGGTGTACTTCCTTTGGTGGCTTTTCTCTCATCAATGTATTGTAATGGCGGCTTTAAATGGCTTTACACACTCGTATTACCCAATATAGTAAGCATAATAACACTAAATAAGCCATTTAAGACATAATTAAAACTCCTGCTCGTGTGTGTCACAGTAAATGTGTTCCCTAGGGGACCTTAGTGGCGGGCGGACAGATGCGTGGAGTGACATTGGAGGTTTAGATTTGAGTTTTAGCTTGTCGGGGGTTATGGCCCGAACAGTAGCTTGTGTTATTATTATGATCATTATGTTATTATTATTGTGCCTGTTGTGAGATCATTTAAACCTGCAATAAATGGTGGTGATCACATCCAGTGCTTCTCTCACCAAACAATTACTGACACCTAGTGGCCAATGTATAATACTACATTAACATTTAGAATGCTTCTTCTGCCTTGTATTTGTATTTTTGTTCATTTAGTTAGTTCATTTAGCCATTTTTATTCTTGAAAATGCAATTTGCGCTTAACTACGCATATTTTTTTTACTAATAATAGACCATATTAAGCCGCGAAACACTGATCATTTATTAATTAATTTATGAAAAACAAAAATGTTCCAACCGCAGAGTTGTTCTAACCACAATGTAGTGTGGGACGACTGTATTGCAAAATACTACCTATAACCAAACACAAATTCCAAAGAAAGAAAACCAACAGGGTTAAAAACCAGCATGGAAGTGATTAATTGTGGTTAATTTGTTTTGGAATGTAACCAATATTTTTGGGAAAAAATTCAAATCAGCAAGGACCATAGGATTATGTATGTGCATACGTTTGCTTTTTCTTTGTCTTTTTGCAGCTTTTTGGTAACACGTATTTAAAAAGCCACCGACACGACAGCCTCTAAGGGATTATCTCACATGCAACAGAGTGCCCTAATGCCGGTCGGTTTAATGGCCTAATGAAAAACACTGAAAACCAGACATTTTCATCACTTCCTAAAAAAATGTTTAAAAAACAGGATGTTTGGTCACCCTAATCATTGTGCTTTTAGAACGTGTACAGCCTTATAGAACCCAACTGTACTGTATATCAGCGATCCCCAAGACTACTACTGTATTTTTACCATTTTTCTTTCACCTCATATTTGGTGTCAAATGCTGATACTATGTGGGAATGCATAAAGGTAAGTTTTGATGACTTATTGCGCGCTAATGTGTACATTTGTCTCAAGTGAATTCATGCTAGCACACTGCCTTTTACCACACACGTCAAACAGCGATGTAATAATTTTCTGGAAAAACTCCAGGCTTGAACTGGTGGATGGTGGGTCGGCATTCATTTTGTGCTTTTAATTTGATGTTATTCATGTCTTAGTTTTACACAATACATAATAAATAAGATCAATTCGATCGCTATAATGGACGAAAACACCCCACCCCCGCACCCCCCGCCTCCCCCCGGTCCGCGTGAGATTTGTGGGAACACAAGCCGGTCCGTGGGTCAAAAAAGGTTGGGGACCACTGCTGTATGTCACATAAGTCTGGGGCACACCCCCTAATGAAATGATTAATGAATCATGGATCAGGCCCCACAAGCAGATTATTTTCATTAGTGTCCCATTGCATTTGCCAGTACAATGTGTCTGATTGACTGCTGACATTTGAGAATACGTAGGCCAATACCAGGGAATATAATGCGATGGAGATGCAAGTAGATAATATAACCACTAGTCGGGCAGTGAAAAAAATCCCCAGAGCCATTACTAACTTTTTAAACACATTATCCTTTAGTTAACTTAATGTCCTCATCACGACCTCAGCAAAACCTTGAGACAGGAGAGAAAATCCTGTTTAAGCCCACAGTTGAAGGGCTTAGTAAAAAGCCCTCATTTGTTTTTAGTCTTCCTTGCATCTTCAAACCTCCTTGCAAAAAAACTGAGAATCAAACATAAGCAAAGAAGCTTGTTTTGTCAGGGTTTTTTTTGCAGGAAATTACATGCACAATTGTGTTGATTCTTTGTGTGTGTACAGTAGCTGGAGAAATACAGTGTGATATAAATATTATCAATAATTACAGACTGGAATACACACTCAAACATTGAAAACCCACTTTTAATATATGAAAAAAATCATAATTCAGGATATAACCAAGCAAACAAATAAATGTGCCCCAACAAATGTATATTTTGTCCAGAGTCTATGTTACTGTATGTACAGTATGTGTCTTGATTGCGTGCGTTCAGTAGGAGTGAGTGTATCGTGACTGTCAGTAGAGAGATTGTGCTGGCTTGTCATTAATTAAATGAGAAGATGGGAGCTTAGTTCAAAGAATGAAGGAATCAAGGCTTAAGACCGTCTGATACTCTGCTTGGGAAATGGAATTTAATCACACACACGCACACACACGCACTCGCACACACACGTCATCAAATATTAAGACGTGTGTTGTAAAATCTATATATGTATAGTACAATGCAAAAATGGGAAGGAAGCATTATTACATTTTTCATTATTACTATACATATATTATTATTTTATTCTCTTTACAAGTTCACTCTATTGCCCCCTACCCTGAAGTTGGTACAGTCCTGCCTGGTCCTGACACAATTAGTCAAAGTAATCCAGACCGAAAAGTTGTTGTGATTAGTATTATGAAGTGAAGTATACTCAAGTCCAAATGAGTGCGGCACAGTGTGAGTGCGAGCCATTTTTCTAAATGATTGCACTTTCACTTTTATACGTATACACACTCCTGATTGAAATTTAACACCATTTTGAAAAAATTGCACAAGTTTACATTTTGCACTGTTGGATCTAAAAGAGGTTCTAAATAGGTCTTCAAAATGCAAAAAGACGAAATAGGTGTGAGAAAAAATAATTTCAGGAACCAATTCATTGCAACCGTTCGACTGAAATAGGCTGTTCATCAGCTGATCAAAAGTTCGAGACTATACCTAAAATAGAAATAACATTTTCAGAAAAGGACTCAGTGATGAGTTGCTCTGCCTTTCTTGTTCATCACCTCAAAAATGGGTTTGGGCATGCTTGATGCCAGTGTTTCAAGTAGGCTAGTGGGAATGTTGCTCCAGGTGATGAAGATAGCTTCATGGAGGGCATCTACTGTCTACTTCCCTTTCCATCCATCTCCAAATGTTCTCAGTTGGATTTAGATCAGGGGAACACGCAGGGTGTTCCAAAAGAGTGAGGTTATTCCTCTTGAAGAAGTCCTTTGTCAGACGGGCATTGTGACCTGCAGCGTTGTCCTGTTGAAGAAGCCAGTCATTTCCACACAGATGAGAGTTTTCGGTCATGAGGGATGCCCCGTGCAACATCTCCACATAGCCACCTCCCGTTTGACGCCCCTGCACAACCCGAAGCTCCATTGTTCCATTGAAGGAAAAAGCACCCCAAATCATGATGGCGCCCCCTCCACTGTGCCGTGTGGAAAACATCTCAGGTAGGATCTCCTCGTCATGCCAGCAACGTTGGAAGCCATCAGGACGGCCAAGGTTACATTTTTTCTCATCAGAGAACAAAACTTTCTTCCATCTTTCCATGGCCCATATTTGGTGCTCTCGTGCAAATTCCGAACGGTGGCGTTGAAGGAGACAAGGCCTTTGAAGATGTTATTCTTCCTAAAACCCTTCTCTCACAGATGCCGTCTGATGGTTCATGGACTGCACTCGGCACCAGTAACAACCTTCATTTGGGCCGAGGATGGTCCCGTGTCTTGACGGACAGCCAATCGGATCCTCTGATTTAGGACTGGTGAATTTTTTTGGGGTCTACTTCCTTGTTCCATAACCCTCAGGATCTTTGAAGAAGTTGAAAATGACTGTCTTACTGCGTCCAACCTCAGCATCAATGGCGTGCTACGAGAGGCCTTGCCTACGCAAGTCAACAATCTGACCGTGTTCAAAGAGAGAAAGCTTTTTTACCTTTGCCATCAAGAGATCATGACAGTGTGAATACCTGACAGAAAATGACATTGAATCCACATTTTTGCCAAGATCATGGCTTTTAAAGACTGTGGTCTTAAAATTTTGAACAGGCTATTTCACTTTAATGCTTGTTTGCAATACATTGCCTACTCAAAAATGTTTTTGCCACCCTCCCATTTCTTCTTTTTGGATTTTGAAGCTCAACTTAGAACCTCCTTAAGATTTAACACTGCAAAATGTAAATTCATGCAATTTTTCAACTGGTCTTAAAATTTTCATCAGGAGTTTATACATTATATTTAAATTACACAGTTTAATGCTGACCACAATCTTTCCCCAACCACATTTGTCTCAGAAAAAACACACTGACTTGATCTAGTATTTCCAGCCAGAACTAAAAGGGTAGTCTCCGATGAGGCTTTTTCACTCCACTGCTGTTTCAGCACAGTACAGGTCACAGCATCACTATCCTGATGAGAAGTGATACCTCACATTGTTAACCACTAAAAGCTGATTAGAGTGGATGTGTCCCACAGGCAAGGCACTAATTGGCAAAGTAGAGTGTCACTCCACATATAAAGTCAAGGCTTCATTCTTCAGCCAATTTGTTTCCATTATGTTACCAAGAGAGCCTGTCCATGAACGGTGCGACATATTCATTTTGCTCTAATGATACATTCATGTACCTGATTAACCCAAAGGACTCGAGGACCCTGTCTATTTTCAACATCCAAAAGACATGCCTCTTAAATAAGGCTTTTTATTTTTAAAGTGCTCAACTGTGTAAATGTTTATTTATTGAAATAGTCAAATAAGGGCATCCACTCTAATAGACGCCCGGTCTCAATTAATTACTCTACATTTTCGCTATTATAGTCCTACTATATTCATGTAATTTGGCATTAGTATTTTGGCCTCCTCTTTAATAAACACCGTACCACTAACAGACAACTGATCCTCTACGCCGGGGGTGCTAATTACGTCCATCGATCGCAAAGGTGGTGCGGGTCGATCGCATGTGTTACGAACATCATAAACGTCTCTTTGTAGATGTCATATGACGTCCATAAACAGCTGACATTAAGCCCACCTTCTGATTCCCTGTTACACCCCCGCGGCAAACATTAAGTAGCGAACAGAGGTCTCAAGCGACACATGGAAATGCAACTGACTTCAACTTGACTTCGGCTATGTTGTCGGCCATATTGTCTTTTGCATAATCATTTTCATCTGTTGTATATCAGTAATGTTTACATAGTGTTACTGACGTAATACATGAACTGTGGATGCTATGTCGCTATGTTGACTGGCATATGTAATGTTATGTGTTATGTAAGTGTGGGCACCCCTGCTGTATGCAGTTGAGTAAATAAATGTCCCCGGCCACTATATGAATATATCTATATGTTTCCATTTCATTTAGATAGTAGTTAACTTTGTAAAGTACAGTCGTAGAATAGGAAAGTATACTGTAACTACTGTATGTGTGTGTGACAAATAGAAGTGTGGTGTAAGAGGAGGTCATGCTAAATACTTTGGGTGTGATTTTAGTATATTTTATTTATTTATACATATGGTAAATATACAATCGCAAACAAATGTAAGACATTCATTTTCTTTTGCACATAATTGTGTCCTTTGGCCAATTCTTGTCACTTAAAGCAAGACTTACACTGAGAATACTAACATTTAGGTCAGATCTTTTCAACACCATGGCTTTGCAATTAATTGTATTCACACTCACACTGCAAAGCGAGTTCAGTGGGTTAGCGAGGTGTGTTGAGTCTAAAGGTGGCTCTCTTTTAAAGCTAAACTCCAGACTTTCAGCTTAAAATTGGCTATGAAAGTACCGCTGTTTCACTGTAACTGATTCGGTGATGGTGTCACCATTTATAGACAACCCGGTGGACGTGGCAGCAAGAATTTGAGCAGCACTACGACGGGAGTGGCTACTTGGAGATCACACTGATTCACTAGCATTCCCTGATGGAATTGCGAAGGGAATACGCTACATTTGTTCATTTTTTGAGCCGAGCATCAGGAATAAAATGCAATATGAAATCTTAATTGGGCCAAAGTTAGCAGACGTACGTGTCTCAGTAGTCTGTCACTTGTGTGAGGACTCAGACCCGTTAGTCATCTTATATTACAGTACAATATTTTCTGGAGGCATAAGCACTCTGAGGCATCAATCAACTGCAACAAAACACGTCCTTATTCGAACAAAAAGGAAAAAATTTGTCACAAAGGAAAAAGTCGCCACAATACAACACGCCAAAACTGCCACCTAGTGGTCACCACCATGTACATGATTTACATGTATTTATTTTTGAAATGGTGTTAAGTGTTAATATGTTAAAGTTGTACAGTGTTGAGCGTCCGTAAATGAAAAGACTAGTAGGGTATGGGTAGTACAATAACCAGTGTTAACTTGTGCATTGACACACTTGGCATTATACTGCCAGCGGTCCTCCCTCGCTCTGGTGGCGACAGTGTTGCTGGCGGGGATCGCTTAGTTTTTGTGCGAGAGTAGAATAATATGACATCAAACACCCCCTTTTATTTGAACACGCACTGAGCCCAAAGCAGAGAACCGGACTTGACAAAGGAAGTTGATAACCACCATTGCAGTACAGTTGAACTTTTTTTTTAGCTGCATCTTGAGCACAAAGCCTGAGTTTGTTGAGCCACTTTTGCCGTATACCCCAACTGTCAAATTACCCTAGTTTGAAATGCATTCGTATTGACAGCATGACATTTTTTGGCACTCTAGCTCTTTGAGGGGCCATCTATTTGACATGATTGCTGGATGCTGTTTTCTCCCTGACTCTGTACATATCAGTAAGCTCAATCCCATCCTTCCATCTATTTTCTATGCCGCTTATCCTCATTAGGGTCGTGGGGGGATATGCTGGAGCCTATCCCAGCTAACTTTGGGCAAGAGGCAGGGTACAGCCTGGACTGGTCACCAGTCAATCACAGGGCACATATAGACAAACAACCATTCACACTCACGTTCATACATACATTTAGAGCCGTCAATTAACCTAACATTCATGTTTTTGGAATGTGGGAGGAAACCCATGCATACATGGGGAGAACATGCAAACTCCACACAGATTCGAACCCAGGTCATCCCAATCTCCTGACCGTGTGGCCAACATGCCAACCACTTGGCCACCGTGCGGCAAAGCCCAATCCCAAAGGGCACAATATAGTATTTGTTTTACTTACTTTAAAAAGCAACCCTTTACCTTATGATGTGTTGGCCCAGAGATTAGACCTGCTTTCATCCATAAATTTCAGCTGAGTGAATTTGAAGTGTTCCCTCAGGGGGGGTGGATGCTGAGAACCAAACTTAAGTGGCAAGAAATGGAATGTACAGGTATGTGTGTGTGTGTATGTATGCATAAGTACATGTTTGCTGACTCAGTAGAAAGATGAAATTACTGACATTACCATTTACATATACATCCACACATTTCCACCTACTCCATTCTTTATCTCCTCCTCTGCTTAGCTACACAAAAAATTTGCAACAACGGATGAAGCGGAAAATGGATTTGCATCCAACCACAAAGTGTGAAGTTGAAGTCCCTCTTTACTGCTCTCCACTAAGTTTATAAACATGAGCACTCGAGTTGTGTCGTTGTCACTGCTAACAAACATTTTACTCTCCTTGGTCCCATCTGTGTTCGAACATGTTGTATGCACAGGTATGTGCAGGCTGGATCACACACTACAGTACATACAGTAAAAATGAGTACACCCCTCACCTTTAAGCATCTTCTCAAGGCACAGTACTAAAGAAATGAAAGTTGGATGTAACTTGGAGTAGTCAGTGTACAGCTTGTATAGTAGTACTGTATGAATGCCCTCTGAAAATGACTCAACACACAGACATTGTTGTCTAAATAGCTGGCAACACAATTGAGTGCACATCACAGATGTCCACATTGTGTCCAACATGTCATTATGTTGTGTGAGCACCACTTTTATTTAGCACTGCCTTAATCCTGCTTTAGGATGCCCCACAGGTGCTCAATTGGGTTCATGGCTGGAGACATACTTGGTCAGTCCATCACCTTTACCTTCAACTCCCTCTGCAAGGCACTCGTCATCGTAAAAGTGTGTTTGAGGTTGTTATCATTTTGGAAAAGTGCCAGTTTGCCAAGGGAAGGGATCATGCTCTGCTTCACAATGTCACAGTACATGTGGAATTCATGTTTACCACCATGCTCGATTGTAGGCGAAACACCTTTGTACTCAATGGTGTTGCTAGCTTAGCCAAGGGTGGGGCGTGAGGGGAATGGGGGAGGCTGACAGCTCATCTCCGTCCACTTTCCAGGCACTAGTTTACTCATGATTGGGCATGGGACGCAAGCTCAGGCTTGATCACCCTGTAGTTGGCCGCCTTTGATGAGGTTGTCGAAAAACACACACTGATTCAAAGTTACACTACTGATGATGTGTCGCAAAATTTACTTAGATATATCAAGAGGTTTTTTGTATTTAAAGAAAAAAAAGCAGCCTGCAGCTCATCTTTCACAAGGGGTATCATTAATAGGAAACTTTTGTCCTTACATTACACTTTTTTTGCTTTTTTTAATTTAATTTTTCCCTTGTAATGTGTTTTTATTATTATTATTATTATTATTATTCATAACAGTTGGACTTTATTATCATAATATTCTTACTTTCAACCAACCTAATTTTTCTAAGAATGCAACTGTATTTTTTTAATATTACGAATTTTTACATATTTTGAATAAAAGCACATATTTTAATCTTTATATTTCAACTTTATGTTATATTTTCTGTGACTATTATGACTTTATTCTCCTAATATTTAGTTTTTATTCTTGTAAAATTACTGCTCTTTTTTTTCCCCCCATTTTTTTCTGTTTTTTTTTTTTTTTTTAGTTTTCTTTTTTAATTGTATTTTTAGAATGAGCCGCGGGCCAGTAAAAAAACAGCTCCAGGCAAATGACCCCCGGGCTGCGCTTTGGACACCCCTGGTCTATAGTATTTTCCCTCCAGAAGATATACTGTAATAAAATGTTTTGCTGAAATATGAGGGCTGTATTTTAAGACTACCTAATGTTGTGGCCAGTGAGTGCAGTTTTTTTTTGTCAAGGAAAATACAGATTAACATGTTCATTAGTTATGTTTTCACATTATACTACAGTATATCTCCTCCCTTCTACAACTACAAATGTATATTCTCCATGATGTTGATGTCCTTGACCCTCAACCTTTATGGTTAGTGTCTTTCCTATTACATTGTGATCGTGTGGCGTTTGCCTGGAGGGGATTTCTTCAATATGCCACAGATGGATTTGGTCAGATTAGATATGGTGTTCAAAGGTCAAGGTTACAATGACCTCTACTCCTCTCGTGTCCTGTTCTCGCTTCCTAGATTCAATATAATGACCAATTTGCAGCATATAAGTGTCAGAATTATGGCAAAATATGGTGTTTTCTGTACAGTGTTCCCTTGTTTATCGCGGGGGATAGATTCCCAAAATAGCTTGCAATAAATGAAATCCGCGAAGTAGCCTACTTTATTTTACAATTATTATATATGTTTTAAGGCTGTAAAACCCCTCACCATACACTTTACACACTTTTCTCAGCCAGGCATTAACATGTTCTCACATGGCTCTCTTGTTTGCGAATGGTAATTGGAATGGTTTTACAGTAATCCCCACTTTGTCATGGATAATTGGTTTACAGACCTGAGATAAGTGCATTTTCACGAAGTAGATTTATAAATAGAATATTTTCATCGTTAGAGCATAGAATACCTGTTTAGAACCTTCTACATACAGTATGTTTTTGTAACATTATTAGAGCCCTCTAGACATGAAATAACACCCCTACAGTCACCGTTACACTCATATTACCCAATATAGTAGACTTAATAAGAATAAATAAACCATTAAATACGTTAATAATACTCTTGCTTGTGTGTGTTGCTATAAATGCCTTCCCAAGGGGAGCTGAGTTTGTCAGAAAGTGATTTCAGGAGTTCAGAGTTCAGTTTCAGTTTTGCGTGAGTAACGGCTGAAACAATAGCCTGTTTGTTTCTATTAGGGATTATTGTGGCTGTTGTGAAAGCATTCAAACCCGCAATAAAAGCCTGTGCTTGTGTGTCTCACCGAACATTACAGTAACGTTACTGACACCTAGTGACCAGGGTAGAATACTTACATATCATCAGTGTCATTGAATGCGTCTTTTGAATGCCTTATATTGTATTTTACTTCATTTATCCATTTTTATGCATAAAAATGCTTAATTGAGGCAAAAAAATATGTAACGTTTGCTTAAAATATGCATGTTTTTCACTAATGATTGGCCATATTCAACCATGAAACAGCATGATTTCTTCATGGATATATTTTTGAAAAACCATGAAAGAGTGAAGCTGCGAAATTTGAAGCGCAAAGTGATGAGGGACACCCATATTTGTTTTGAAAATTAAAAGATTAAAAATTACATAAAATAAAAAAAAATAAATACATAGAAAAAGTAAAGGTAATTCAATAGAAATAATAGAATAGAAATGTAATTACTATAAAATGTTTATTTGTTTAGTTTAGTTTTACCTTTAGCCTTACAAAAAGTCATTTCTTTTCAAAAAGGCCCTATTTTATTTTGGTGTTGACAAAAATGAATAATACCTGTAGCTATACTAATGAGTTTCACATGTATTATGGAAGGCCAACGTTTATTTTCTACTTGACTTGTTTAAATGAATATTTTACTATTTTCTAATAAAGCAATTTCTCATGTTTGGTCCCTCACCAAAAATATATATACTTGACTCTCAGGTTAGTGATTACTTTGTTGCAACAATCCTTGCAGAGTAAAGCACTGTTCCATAAATTTCTTTCCTTGTCTTTTTAGGGGAAATTTGTGCCTTTAAGATTTATGGTCAGGAGGCTCCATTCGAGGCAGTGGTGTTGAATCGCACGTCAGGAGAAGGCGTACTGAGAGCCAGCGGCCCTGTGGACTGTGAGAGCCAGAAGGAATACACATTTATTATCCAGGCCTATGACTGCGGAGCTGGACCCAGTGGGGCTGACTGGAAGAAATCCCACAAGTGAGTGAAGCTGTGTGTCCGGGTGTAGTGGGGTGTATTTGCTTCAATCCTTACTTTAATTAATCAAACGTAAAGCATTTTTAAAACTTTATACCTCCGAGTCAACATGATAATGCAACACAAAGACCGAAACCGTGACTTCATAATTCTTACTAACTAAAAAATCATCTTGAGACTTGGAGCCATACAAAAAAACATTTCAGTGCAAACTACACACAATAACTGCAGTAATTTGACATGAATTGTGCAAATTGTGTAATTATCTACATCCATTTTGATTCAGTTTGTTCTTTGCCCAGTTTGATGGTGACGTGGCCTCCTTTGTCTAGCTGTCATAGATTTTCTTTGCAACACAATAGAAGTTACAACAACGAGGACTGCTGTTAGAGCTGTCAGTTGCTTCTAATTGTTCTGTAACTCAGTATGAGTCACTTGTGCCGCTTCTGAGGTGGAATAAAGGAACATAACATGACTTGTGGACAAAAAAATGAATTTGTATCAAAGCTACAAAGACAGCTACACAAGTGAGTCACCCCCGTTTAGAATTTAGAAAAGAAAGAAAAGTGTACTGGTCATTACAGCAGCCTGCAAGTGCCATTGTTAACGTTTATTATAGAGAGTCATCCCTCTCCACATCGCGGTTTGAATTTTGTGGCTTCACTCTGTCACGGTTTTTCATATTAATTAATAAATCATGCTGTTTCATGGTTGAATACGACCTATTGTTAGTCAGAGAATATGCATATGCATGAATATGTATATTTTAGCAAATTGTGTCCCGATGCTCCTCCATGAGCTTATCGTAGTGGAGGAGTTTGCGTGTCCTGATGATACTAGGAGCTAAGTTGTCGGGGGCTTTTATGCCCCTGGCAGAGTCACCCATGGCAAACAGGTTCTAGGTGTGGAACCAGATAAAGAGTGGCTCAATAGACCCCTATGAATAAAAAAATAATAGGGCCAAGTTTTCCCTTGCCTGGATGCAGGTCACCGGGCCCCCCCCTGGAGCCATGCCTGAAGGTGGGGCATGATGGCAAGCGGCGGGTGGCCGGGCCTACACCCATGGGGCCCAGCCTGAAAAAATGACATGGGTCCTCCCTCCATTGAGCTCACCACTCATGGGAGGGGTCAAAGGGGTTGGGTGCAAAGTGAGATGGGTGGCAACCAGGGAGGGGAGGGCAGGTGGGGACCTTGGCGGTCCGATCCTAGGGACTCCACGGTGGGATCTCCTATCTCTGGGGCTGAGGTTGCTGAGGTTGTCAAAAAACTCCACGAGCCCCGGGAGCGGATGAGATCTGCCCGGAGTTCTTTAAGGCCCTGGATGCTGTGGGGGTGTCTTGGTTGACATGACTCTGCAGTGGACATCTGGGGCAGTGCCTCTGGATTGGCAGACTGGGGTGGTGGTCCCCCTTTTTAAGAAGGGGGACGGGAGGGTGTGTTCCAACTATCGTGGGATCATACTCCTCATCCTTTCTGGTAAGGTCTATTCAGGGGTTCTGGACAGGAGGATCCACAGTTGAATCTCGGATTCAGGAGGAGCAATGTGGTTTTCGTCCTGGTCATGGAACTGTGGACCAGTTCAACACTCTCGGCTGCATGGGAGTTTGCCCAACCAGTCTACATGTGTTTTGTGGACTTGGAGAAGGCATTTGACTGTGTTCCTTGAAGAATTCTGTGGGGAGTACTCCAGGAATATGGGGTATCGGGCCGGCAAATTCAGGCTGTTTGTTCTCTGTATGACCGGTGTCAGAGTTTGGGTGGCATTGCCAACAATAAGTCAGACCCATTTCGAGTGACGGTTGGACTCTGCCAGGGCTGCTCTTTGTCACTGATTCTGTTAATTACTTTTATGGACAGAATTTCTAGGCGCATCCAGGGGGTTGAGGGATGTGGTCCTGCTGGTTTCATTGAGCTGTGACCTTCAACTCTCACTGGATCGGTCTGCAGCCAAGTTTGAAGCAGCTGGGATGAGAATCAGCACCTCTAAGTCCGACTCTATGGTTCTCGCCCAGATGGTCATGAGCTTTGAGTAGGGACCGAAAGGACAAGATCGTGGGTACAAGCAGCCAAAATGAGTTTTCTGGGCTGGGCTCTCCCTTAGAGATAAGGTGAGAAGCACCGTCATCCGGAAGAAACACGGAGTAGAACCGCTGCCCCTTCTTATTGAGAGGAGCCAGATCAGGTGGCTTGGGCATCTGGTCAGGATGTATGACTGGTAGAAGGCCTCGGGGAAGACCCAGGACACGTTGTCTCTCAACTGGCCTGGGAATGCCTCGGGATTTGCTGGGAAGAGCTGGACGAACTGGCCGGGGAGAGAGAAGTCTGCTTAGGCTGCTGCTTTCGTGACCCGACCTCGGATAAGCGGTAGAAGATGAATGGATGGATGGAAGCAAATTGTACATATTTTTTGCCCAACTTACGCATTTTAAAGCATAAAAATGTCTAAATGAACTAAAATGCAAGCATAAGGCGTTCAAAAGACACATTCAAAGATGTTGATAGAATGTAGTATTCTCCACTGGTCACTAGGTATCGGTACTGTTTCTGTAATGTATGATGAGGCACACCTGGACCAGACTTGATCGCCTGAATAACAGGCTTATATTACAGGTTTGAATGATCTCACAGGCACAATAATAATAACATAATAATCATAATCTTAATAAAAACATGGGCTACTTTTGCGGCGCACACAAAACTGAAACTCAACTCTGAACCCCCGACCTTGCTTCCTGTCCGCCTCAGTCTTATTTATGTCTTAATTGGCTTATTTACTCTTATTTTGTCTACTATTTTGGGTATTAAAAGTGTAAAGGTCACGATAGGGGTGTTACTGTATTTCATGTATAGAGGGCTCAAATAATGTTACAAACCGTATTTAGAAGGTCGTAAACAGGTTTTCTATGCTCTAACTACAAAAATATTCCATTTATAAAGAGGAGTCCTATTTTGCGGAAATTCACTTATCATGTGCGGGTATGGAACCAATTAACTGCGATAAACGAGTGATTACTGTACAGTATACAGTACAAATTAAAATACTCTTTCTCAAGTTTTACATTTTAGTTGTACTTATTGTGCTGCTCTCCTTCCGGATCTGTCCTGCTTTTGGCTGAGATCTGTCACTCCAGACGGGATGACGACTTCTGTTGACAGGATAGCGTGCGCTCGTGTTTGTGAGTGACAGTGACAGATGCGGCGACTAGCATTGACAACATCAAATCAAAGTCTTTGCAGCTTCAGTCACACACAACAAGCTGCGAAAATACGGACGCTGCTGGCTCAGTGCTAAAAGTATGACAGTGAGAGGGAAATTTATGAGCTTGGGGATCTGGGACGAATTTCTCAGGTGGAAGATGAATGGTGTAGTGTGTGAGTGTGTGCGCGCACACTTATGTGTGTCCTTATCACTGCATGACATTCTAAATAGGCCTCATTAAGCTAATGTCATTAATTTGCCAGATGTGCTTCCTCGGATACAAGTTACAGCGAAGGTCACTGAAAAAGAAAACTTATGTGAATTATTGCTTTATTTATATACTCCGCTACAGAGATTGTATCACAGGATATTACATTGCATTGTTCGGTTCTGTCTATTGTGGTGGTACGGAAGATTTCACTGTATGTTACTTTAACTGTCCCCTCCTTTCATTTAGGGTTCTTTAGATAGACCGTGAAATAGGTTTTAATTAAGTTTGATCATCTCTAATGAATTCCTCGTTTCCCTTTTCCTCCATCCATCTCTTGGCTTCCTGTCTCGGCTCTTCCTTTTCTCCATCAATCACCTCCAAACTAATATGTATGTCTGCGTGTCCCCGCGGTTTCTCCTTCATTCCCTCGCTCTTCTTTCCATCTCCTCACCCAGGGCTGTGGTTCACATTCAGGTGGATGACGTCAATGAGTTCTGCCCAGTGTTTCGGGAGCCTCTATATAAGGCTTCAGTCGTTGAAGGCAAGATCTATGACAGCATTTTGCAGGTATTTTCTTAACACTGTGTTTGAAGTTTGTGGGAGCTACTTGTACAAAATGAAAATGGCTGAGAGCTACTCATTTTTGTAACATTTATTTTCATAGCTTATTTCAACCCGAAGTGAATATGCTTGTCTTAGCAAAATGTTGGTATCCACAGCTCACATTTTCACATTTTCTTTCTAGTGTATCTCACTTTATTAAATGAAAACCAAGCTCGCAGGGCCTCGTGGTTGTTCGGGGCTACCTGGTGCCTGCGGGCACCACATTGGTGACGCTTGGTCCATAGTGTATGAAAATGTGACTTAAAGGAAAACTACTTTTTTTGGGAATTTTGCCCATCCTCTACAATCCTGCGTGAGACAAGAACACGTCTTTCTCTTTTCTGTGTGTTTTATACTGTATGGCCGACTCATGCTGCCTTTTTCACTAACAATGCAGGTAAAGGGGATTCACCTCTTTCGCCTATAAAGCTGTCTACCTCTAAAAGAACATCCAAAAATTGCCAACAATGCTCCATTTACCAGCCTTGACCTGCATATTAACTCCTTCAATACCAAAGACATAATTATATATGTCCAAACGCCCGATCCCAAAGACATTTTTATACGGCTTTTACGTTTTTTTGTGTGAGAGACAAAAAAAGAGGTGATGAGGCAACTGCACACTAATAGATGTCACTTTTACAGCAGTTTTAAGCCAGAAAAACAGCCACAAGGTGGCAGAAGTGCATTTGATAAGAGCTCGGCATGGATCATTTTCCTGTAAAGAAGTGAGTGTAGTGCACAGAAGGTTACGCATTGTAGGGAAATTTTAACGCATGCACACACACGCACACGCGTGCACACACACAGTTTAGTTCCAAAAATGGCTGGGATTGGATGAGTAAACCAAGCCATAGCGACATTGTTATTGTAGGAGCTAACACCGAGGAAGTACTTTTCACCGCCAAGTCATGCCGGTCCTGACTGTCTCGGCCCCTGTCAGCTAAGACGTTTCACCCTCTCATCTTATCCGCTCGGCTTCTAAAACCTATAGCTCATCCTCCGTATAGTCAGGCTCAAAAGGACAATGTTCTGGATATTTATTTGTCCCAAAGTAGTCGGCGGCATCGGCACATGGTTAGTGGCAGCAAACAGAGAATGCGTGCTCTATGCTGTTTTTGTTGCTGGAAGTAGCTAAGAGATCTGTGAAATGCGCCCAGGAAAGAAATTACGGTAATACTTAAAATGACCAAAATACTTTAAGTATTACATGTTATCATGAATGTACCTGGTTCTACATGGTTACAGCATGTACTGTACGTACGCATGTTGGAGGTTTTTGGATGTTTTTTTAGAGGGCTTTATAGGCAGAGTAGGTGAATCTCCATTACCTGCATTGTTAGTGAAAAACTGCCAGCACGGGGTGGCTATCTAGAACGCACAGAAACATGGAAGACGTGTTCTTGTCTCACTTTCAGAAAAAAAGTGCAGTTTTCCTTAAACGCTTCATCATAATATTCTTAACTCATTCTTCCGAAATAATTTGTTGACAGAAGCAATGACTTCAATTAATATTTTCTTATTGACTGGTTATGCTAAATTGTATTATAAATATTATAAAATCTATATTTGTCAATTTAAATATAAATGTAAAAAATAACAAAATTGTTTAACAAATGCAGACAAAAATATTAACTTTCAATTAATTTACTCACTATTATTTTATATAAAAATGATTAACTTAATAAAAATGATTAACTCAATTATTTTATATTAATTACAATTAAAATAATGTATTATAAATAGTACCTTAATTATGCTACTAGTCTAAATATTAAATCAGCATTGTTATGGTTGCGTGCCATGTTCACAAGTTAATTAATGTCCAAGTTTGTGGGACTTAATCTAAAAACACAAACAATAAAAGTGAGGCCTGCTGAGTAGTTGTTTTTGAATAGTCATCGCACTCAAATTAGATCCTCAAATGTTCAATCAATTATAAACACTGGTGTTTATAATTCATTATAAATGTTGCAGTTATGTGTTGTCATCATTATCAGAAATATATGTGCATACTGCTTCGATGACATACCGAATGATACGTGTTGCTGCCTGTCATGCAGTCAGTAAGAGTCTGATTCTTGGCCAGTGCCCCAACATCCAGCTATTTGAGCACACCACTGCCAGTCCCAAGCCCGGATAATTGGGGGGTTGTGCTAAAGACGGCATCCAAAAAATGTATCCCGATAAATTATTAAAGTTTATATAAATTTTGTAATATAGCATTTTAGCCTTGAGAGCTGTATGATGTGTATTTTGTACCATGACAGGTGGAGGCTTGGGACCAGGACTGTTCTCCACAATACAGTCAGATCTGCAACTATGAAATTGTGACAGCAGGCACACCATTTGCCATTGACCGCAATGGTAAGTGTGTTTACATGTGTGTTTGATTGGAGGAGAGATTGCAGTTTTCATGAGGAGATATAATATGCCTTTATTAGTTAAATTAGTTAAATTAAAAATGAATTAATTAATAAATGATCGCGGTTTTGTGGTTGACTATGGCCTTTTGTTAGTCAAAAAATATTGAAAACCAAGTAGTATAATAGAATGAAAAAAGTGTTCTTCTCCTATTCTGTGTGGAAGTGGTACATTTTTGGCTTCTTACTTTGTCCTTCTTCCCCACTCCATTTGAAACACTTCAGTTTCGAATAAGTAAATTGGAGAGGCTAACTAGTTAGCTCAGTAGCTTGCTATGCTAGCGGCGGCCATCTCTTGTGTCCCATGATCCCGTGTGGTGTATGTGGTGTAAACAAAGAGTAATAGGAGGGTAAAGGTGACTATAGGGGTGTTATTTCATGTCTACAGAGCTGTAATAATGTTAAAAAACGTATTTAGAAAGTCCTAAACAGGTTTGCAATGCTCTAACTATGACAATATTCTGTTTATTAATATTGAATCCTATGAAAATTCACTCATCGGTCTGGAACCAATTAACCACAATAAACGACTGTAAGCACTACTCTACGTGGGCCGCATGGTGGTCTAGTGGTTAGGATGTTGGCCACACAATCAGGAGATCTGGAAGACCTGGGTCGTATCTGTGTTTGGGTATGTCTGTGTGGAGTTTGCATGTTCTCCCCGTGCGTGCGTGGGTTTTTTCCAGGTACTCCTGAGTGTGAGTGGTTGTTTGTCTGTCTGCCCTGCGATTCGCTGGCGACCAGTCCAGGGTGTACCCTGTCTCTCGCCCGAAGTCAGCTGGGATAGACTCCACCATACCCTCGCAACCGTAGTGAGGACAAGCAGCACAGACAATGAATGAATGGATCTTTGTGTAGTTTATTATAGACACTACTATTTCTATAACTCCTAATTCTAGTCGAGGGAAAGGCTTCTTGAGACGTCATCTGTACTTCTGTGAAGAAGGTGTCGGCTTCGTCAGCGAACTAACAAGTGCTGGTAGCCTAGGCCTTAAATACAGTAAGGCCTCGGCTACCAGCACTTGTTAGTTCGCTGACGAAGCTCTTTGGATGAGGAGCGAAACGTCCGACACCTTCTTCACAGAAGTACAGATGACGTCTCAAGAAGCCTTTCCCTCGATGGACAACTCCTGTACGACTGAGAGCCTTCACAGACGCATTCCTAATTCTAGCATTAGGAAATAATTCATAGGATCGCAAGGATAAACTAGCACCAAGATCTATTTAGGCTGTGCTCTCTGCACACATCCTAGATAACTGGAGGACACAATTCTGATTGATTTCTTCATTGTTTGCTATTCTGAGCATGTCCAAAGTTTCAGCTTTGGGCTATTTGCTTGCTCCTCCATGGACATCCATATCCACACTGTGTTGATCTGAGTTCAGTGTAATCCGAAGTAAAGAGGCTGGAGGGCTAATGTGTATGTGTGCACTTTATGTGAGTCTCTCTCGCTTCCTCTTGGGGTTTTTTGAACAAATCTAAGAGACAAATCAAATTAAGTGGACCAACCTGCCAGAATGATTCTAGCTGTACACTTGATGTTAAATGGCTGTAAATGGGGCTAATAGTGTAATGTGGAACCCTGCTGCCAGCAGTTATAGCATAATAAAAGAGGCAGTAAATTAAACGGCATTTAACTAACATCCCTTGTTTACAGTCATGATAATAAACTGACTGATAATCAACATAGGAGTGCAGATGTTAATGCCAGCACTGATACAAAGTAAACATGAGCTTTTTGAGGTTGGCTATTATTTTAGTATTTCCTGTTTATTTTAGTTTTTTCTTCTCCCTTTGTTGGCAAAATATTTTATATTATATTAGACATTTATTGTTCTGCACTTTTATCTTATCGGTGTAAATAAATAAATAAATAAATCTAATGGGTGTAAATAAAAAAATAAATAAAATTAATAAATTGTGCGTCTCCAAACATTATAGATTGTGTTTGCTATACCAACAAATACTTTAGTATTTGAGGTTTTTTAAGAATACCCCTTCTTCCCATCCATTACTGTCAAGTCATTCATACCATATCTTTAACATCTTTACACTCACAATATTTAGTTTGCTTACAATTAGTCATTTACATTTTTGTCACCGTTTATAATTACGGTAAAAACAAAATCTGCTGACCACCCCATCCTTGGCCAAGCGGTTCCTCCTGCAACATGGTCTGTTATGAGTCTTCTCGATGCTTTCAGACTAGGTCATGTGGAGCACATACCTCTATCGCACTGCTGAAGTGCATTCTCAGTCCAAGGGCCAGGAACCCTTGCGCCACTCGACAACTTGCTTGAAAACCTAAACTCAGGAGAATGGCACGTGTGGCTGGATGACTCATTGCATTCTAGGTCAATCACTAGGCTTACTAGAGCACTTGTGATTTATGAGCTGGCTGGACTCGATCCTTAAACTGACAACTAACAGTGCAGTGAGGCCTGGTTCAGGTAGGGCTTAGTTTCCAGCCATGCATGCTCTCTCCGCTTTTGTTTTTCCCATCTTTTTGTCACCCATGATACTCTCTTTCTGAGCAGCAGCGAACCATTTCATAAGCCTAATTTGAAACTCTAAGCAGGGACACCTGAGTTAGTTATTGTTTTCTTTTGCACAGTATAAAAAAAATAAATAAATAAGTAAAATAAAATTCTAATAAGCTATGAGGAAAAAAAAAACATTTGCCGTCTGCCCAATTGCATAAGAATGTGTTGAAAGGTACACTCAAGGAAAAAAAGAAACGCAACACGAGTTTTGGAGGGGCAGAATAATTTTATTTGTGAGATCTGCCAGTTTTATATGAACGCTACATCCATTTCTAATCCTTAGGCCAACTCACACGGCGTTTGCACATTTTCGAGTCCACTAACACAACCAAACAATAGAGCACACCCCCAAACCAAAAGTTACAGGAATTGCATTATACTGTCAATAGTTCACGACACTGTGTCCCAATGGTCTCGGCTGCGGACCTGGTGGCGGGCCAGAACCTGTCACAGAGATGTGCCGGCCGGTTGGCGCGGTCTTGTACAGAGGTCGTTACACGGGGGCGACCAGTCTGAGGGCGGTCGTTAGAGGAACCAGTGGCGTGGTATCGCTCAGCAAGACGAGTAATGGTAGAGCGGTGGACTCCAAACACCCTGGCGACAGCAAGACAACCCGGTCCAGCTTGGAGCATGCCAATAGCTCGATCGTCTCTGGTTGCGACACTCGTGGCTTCGTGAAGAAGTGTGTTTTTGGCTTCATTCTGGTGCCCTTTTAAAGAGAAGGCTTGAGCACAGTTAACCAGTGGTAAAACTCATCTCTGAGTTTCAAACACGAGCTTGTGTGCATAAACAAGCCTGAAATGCACTCTTTTTTGTCCTCACAATCAGTCGAGCGGAACCAAGAAATCTGTTCACCTGTCTTCAGCCTAATTTGGAGTGAAATCCTGATGCTAAGTCATTTTTCCAAATTCACCCGTATTTCTTAGGAATTTTCGAAAATTAAAATGTTTATTTTTTTCTTGAGTGTACTTTTAAGTCCTCCGAGACCAATCTTTTTTCTTTTTTCAGTCTGAACTGTCTCTGCAGTTCATTGAGCACCTGATATAACACACGTAAAAAAAATCGGTATGTTATGTTGTTTGACTGGCAGTGACTGACAGTGACAGATCTATGCAGAGACCGCAAAGACGAGTGAGCAGCAATCCCTGTTTAGGTAGCCTTGAAATTTGCCATGAAAACCCATATTATTATTCCAAGATTTGTAGAATATATCTAGTAGAAAAAAATCTGAATATATTTCCTGCCACCTTGGCACTCTTTTCCACGGTGCAATGTCTTCTGAGTTTTTAACTTTTTGTTTATTTCCATCTGCATCAGTACTTGTGATTTCCCCAGGCTGGGTCGAGGAAAGATAGTCGGCACAGCTGATAGGAGAAGCACCCTCCGGAAATACACATTTAGTCACAAATTTTTCTTTATCTATGGCACAGTAGCAAAACAGCTGTCCTTAAAATGTGCTGATCATAATACAGAAGAATCTGATTGGGTGAACGGCTTCTTTTGGAAATGTAAACAGGCTTACTCTGTGTGCCCGAGTGTTTCAGAGAGGGGGTATTCTTGAAGTCACATCACTTCCTCCTTCTGCAGTGTCAGACGGGATTGTTTTTCAGCGGCGAAAAATGTAAAAAAGGGTAAATACTGTATGTCAACGTTCGTGCTCACATCAAACGCAGGAAATATGCCTTTAATGTTACATTTTTTTTATTTTTTACAGCAAAAAATAAGATTGACTTGTGTTTTGGTGTCATGCGCACTTTAATATTTTTAATACATGGAATAATGGAATGGTTTTGGTGATTTGTTTATACCCTAGTAAAACTAGAGGTTGAATGAGCCAGAATGCCCTTCGAAGTGCAATCTGAGTGCACTCCAAATATTAGAGCCCATTCCTGTGGCTGGCCCTCAAAAACTCTTGAGATGGATTTGAAGTGGAAAAATACAGAACGGCATTTGAAAGTTGTTCTAATTGAACTCTGACTGCATTCTAAATATTCTTATGGTATTCTAAATATTCTTAAACAGCATTCCAAACATTCTGATCATAGTCGGAAAAAAAAACTTCACGATTAAGCGTCGCCTTATTTACAACACATCACATTCACATAACCGCCAAGGAAAAAAGAAGCTGTCGTGGGCAGCGCAGAGGTGCTGAAAAAGGATTGAAAGCCAGCAAGCCCGCTGAAGCGTCGCTCACCTTCCGCGTCGCCAATTTACATCAGATCATGCCGCCAAGAAAAAAAAGGAGCCAAACTATCCACTGGCCGCCGGTAAGCAAATTCAGGAAGCCACTGAAGCACCAGCTCTTATTCCTGATAAGTATTTGGACAGCATTCGTATCCTGTATCAAATGTGGCACAAATTTTACTGTAACTTTTTGTTTCTGCTTGATTCGTGCTGATTTGTGCTTTGCGTCACTTAGTGGGGGCTTTGTGTAGAATTTAGGCATGTTGACTGATGCTCTTCTAAAGATGTGTTTTTGACATCTGACATGGCGCTGCTGCTGGATTAAGGCTGCAGTCTCTTCAGGGCCGTGGGTTTCGAGTCCCACTGCTGTCAGTGCTTTTGGCTTGGATCAAATATGGAATTCCTCTTTGGACAGGACGCACCACCTATCGTGTGGTCTTGTTCTTGGAGAAATGTAATGCAGTATATACAACAGAATGATAATTCACTTTCCCTTCCAGGGAGGCTTATTCGTTTGAGAAAAAAAGAATTGAAAAAGAGGAGAACACTGTGTCTAATCATGTCCACTCTGATTTGGTGGCTTTTAGGTAACATCAGAAACACGGAGCGGCTGAGCTATGACAAGCAGCAAAGCTACAAGATTATGGTTACAGCATTTGACTGCGGCCAAAAGAGAGCAAAGGAGGACGTGGCTGTGCATATTGATGTCAAGCCTGTCTGCAAACCTGGATGGCAAGGTCAGAGATAACCAAACAAGTTTTCTACTGTTCACACATATTGTAATCTATAAATGACATAAACGTATTGGCGGATTTTAATAGCAGTATAAAGAACACTAAGACTGTGTTCTGAAATGTATCAAATTGAAGCCTGCTCTTTTTGAGCACATCCTTCTCCTCAAGGGAATTGGTTTCATTTTAGAAAGAATGTCTCTCGTTGAAATCAAACCCCGAGGTACAAAAAAAGAGAAATGAACCAAAATCTCCAGAGAGAAAGTTGGCTGGGAGTGTTCCCTTCACTGCGAGCCTACCATTGGAAGCAGACACTCTCCTGCTGCCTTCCTTGTCAGCACTGACAGCATCTCACAAGTCCAACTCACCCAGGAATGAAGGAGGAAGTGAGGAAAAGATCAAGAATGAGAACTCAAGGGACGTAAGAGAGAAACAAAGTGAAAGTGAGACAGAGAAGAGTTGGTTATTCCTGCCGCCTTACGGTGAACCATTTAGCACTACAGTCTTTTTGGTGGTGTTTTGTATATCTGCTGAGACGTGAATGCTCTCAGACAGCCAGGAGAAAAGAAGCTGAACCTAATATGAGGGATTCTGTAAATATACTTGTCATGCGGTTTCATGTAACACTGCTTCGGGAGCTAGAACTAAGATGTGGTTTGGAGCAGCACTGATACAACTGAATGCAATAAGACATGAGAAACTACAGTTATGTTGTGTCTGCACAACATAACATTAGTGAAAACTAGAATGGCAAGGATAGATGTGCAGGGAAATAATCAGTGTCATACATGGAAAGTCATCTAAGATGGATACGTAAGTAAACCTTTAGCCATAAAGAGCAAATATTTTGAAATGTTTCATGTAGGACGTAACATAACACCAACGAGAGACTGAATGCTGTTTTCAAACACGAAAACGGCAAAGAAAAAGTGGATCAGAGCCTTTTAGTTGTTAATATTCATCAATTATCCAATCAATTGACAACTATTTTGGTAATCGAGTCCCTGTTTTTTTATTTAAACATGTAAATATTTGATTTCAGCCTCTGAAATGTGATATTTTTAAAACTTTCCTTCGTCATCCATGAAAGCAGACCTATTATCTTTGTGCTTGTGCAAAACAAGATATTCACGCACATCAGCTTTGCATTTGGAAAACATTTCGGCCTCTTTTCTGATCTGTTGTGGACCAAACCAGTAACTGTTTGTGTTTGATTCATATCAATTTGGTCCGTATGGGGCCTAACCGATTACTCGATTAATCAGAACAATAAGCTTCAGCTTAATCGACTAAGAAAATAATCTGTTTATCAAGAACAAATGCATGCTTAAATCTTTTTCTTTGTTTCCTTCAACGATTTTAAAATAAATCGCAGAGGTCCTACGATAGTGTACCAGAGGTGCTTTGCCCAAAATCTAGACAGATTAAAAATGTTTTTAGTCTGCCTTTACTGCGAACACGCTGTTTTGTGTGTCTGTAGCTTTGATGCTAATGAGCTGTGTTTGTCCACGCCTGATTGTGTCTTCAAGAAGTGCATACTTTTTACACATACAGTACATTACAACCTTGGTTTGACTAAACTGATTTTGTGTTTTAAGGCTGGAACAAGCGGGTGGACTATGAGCCCGGGACCGGCAGCAAGCCCCTGTTTCCCAAGATGCACTTAGAAACATGCGGCGAGCCTTTGTCTGGCATAAAAGTGATGGTGGCGCTGCAGACCAGTCACATTGGGAAGGGGTGTGACCGGGAGACGTACTCTGAAAAGTCCTTGCAAAAACTCTGTGGTGAGCAGAAACAACAGAGCGTGGTGAAACAAAGAAATAGGTCGCATTAGAAACTGATTTGGAATGCCTCTTTGAAATACAGAGCTCCGACTTAACAGTGGAGGGTGGCCATGACGTGAGACAATGAAATTTTAATTAAAAGACCACATTACATTTGATGTCTCACTCCTTTCATTTTATTGCAATTTCCAGTATGCCACTGAAATCCTGGAGACTGGAATTTCATTAAATATTCTTAATTAAAGCTCAAAGGCCATTTCAAACTGACATGTGTTCATTAAATGCGTTTCATTAATACTCTGGAATTTCTTGTTATGAAGGTGAACTACTTTGCTAATGGCAACCCGTAATGTCAATACTACATTTTATTGGATAGTATTTATTGGTCTTCATTTTATCATAATTACATCTTTATATTCTTTATATCTGTATATATATTTTTAAATCATATTTTTTTTAATTACTTTTTGGATATTTGTGTTGTAAGTCACTCTGATCATTTAAAACGGTAATGGGAAGGGAGATGTGCGTTGTTAGCGTGACAATACTGCCCCGTAACTTACTGACTCAACCTAGTCCTGAATAGATTTGCTCTTAAAGGTGAAAGGCTGACAATAATGATTACTTTCTGTTTTACAACATCCATGCATATTGCCTCAATGCTCATACAATGTTTGGTTGCACATTGTGATCAGTGCTTCTGCTCTCCATGGAGTTCTCCTCACAGTGTTTATATGTTTGTTCCCTCCTAGGTGCAGCATCAGGGAGCACAGATCTCCTGCCCGCCCCTAGCCCGGCCACAAACTGGACAGCGTCTCTTGTGACCGACAGTGGGCGTGACAGTGACCTGATCTATAAATTTGATGGGCAGCAGGCAGCCAATGTTCCCGACCACGTTGTGCCCCAAAACCTGACCGATCAGTTCACCATAGCAACGTGGATGAAACATGGGCCCAGTCCAGGACTCAGAGCCGAGAAGGAAACTTTGCTCTGTAACTCTGACAAAACTGGTGAGGATTTCACATTTGATAAGGTTTACATAAGAATTCATTCAAATGTATTATCGTATTCTTAATATTTAGTTTATTTATGCTAAAACCAATCAATGGAGGCTTTTTGAAGAACAGTAATCCCTCATCTATTGTGTTTAATTGGTTCCAGACCCCACCGTGATACGTGAATTTCCAGAAAGTAGGATTCCTTAATTATAGGTTATCTATCTATCTATCTGTCTATCTATCTATCTATCTATCTATCTATCTATCTATCTATCTATCTATCTATCTATCTATCTATCTATCTATCTATCTATCTACAGTAACTATCTACTGTATCTACAGTATCTACTGTATCTCTAGACATCAACTAACACTCCTATAGTAACCTTAACACTCATATTACCCAATATAGTAGACATAATAAGAGTACATAAGCCATTTCAGACATAATAACACTTGTGCTGTGAGTGTTACTATAAATGTGTTCCCTAGGGAGTGACGTCGGGAGTTCAGAGTTGAGTTTCATCTTTCCCTGGATTACGGCCACAACAGTAGCCCGTGTTTTTGTTCGTGATTTTTATTAGGGATTATTGTGCTTGTTAAATAAGTCGAAGCTGCAATAAAAGCCCGTTGTTCCGGTGATCAAGTCTGGCACTTCTGTGTCTCACCGAACATTACAGTAACACTACTGACACCTAATGACCAGTGTAGAATACTACATATAATTCCCAGTGTCTTTTAATGCATCTTCTGAGTGTACTGATTAATTTAAATATCTGTATTTTAGTTCATTTAGCCATTTTTATGCTTGAAAATGCTTAATTGATGCAAAAAATACATACAATTGGCTTCAGTATGCTTTTTTGACTAATTACATATAGGGCGTATTCAGCCACAAAACAACATGATTTAGTAATAAGTATATTTTTGGAAGAACGTGGGAGGGTTAAGCTGCAACATTTGAACCGTGAAATGATGAGGGCACTCATCATCTGTATGGCACTGAGCCTTCGGTCAGAGAACACATTACGGCTGGTGCCTTGCTTACGCCACGAAAAACCCCAGACTCTCTCTCCATAGGAACTAAAAAATAATACATTTTGCCTTTAACCATAACCAAGAATGTGTTGCGGGACAATAAAAAACAAGCTGCGGGTCGCAAATGCCCCCCAGGCCACACTTTGGACGCCAAAGGGCGTGGGGGATGCGTGAGAGGCAAGGAGGGACTATACTCATAGACTTGCTGTCTTTCATGCCACATTAATGCTTCAACAATGCTGGTGCCAGCAACTCATACAGTGGTGTGTACAGATACATAAATACATATCAGGTTCCCAGTAGTACCTGACAACAAGTAGTACATACAAGTAGAACTGGAGCCTTGCCCAGCTCACTTCAAGTTGCCAGTCAATCACAGGGCACGTATAGACAAACAACCCACATTCACACCTGTATGGACAATTAAGGGTTTCCACTTGGATTTGGATTGAATGAATAATACATATAGCATATGTTTTGGCCTTGTCCTATCTAAAATCATGGGGTGTGCTGTGAGACAATGACAATATAAAGTTATCTATCCTACTCAATCTGCTGCCACTATCACTTCAAGGCAGATGGAAGAAAATAGATAGCATAACATCTCCGCACTGATTTGAATGTTGTCACGGTGTATGTTTTAAATAAACCCAAACAACATTGAATCCCCTCAGCCTATGTGGAAATGGGATGAGAATCGATATTTTCCAATTCGGTATAGAAATGTTGAAATGTCAGTACATGTGTCACTTCCTATGATAGATTTTTCCAAACATGCTGTATACGAGATGGAAATGTGTTCAATTTGAATATGGCAGGTTGAGTTTACCAATGCACTTACTGTGTGTCATTTCACACAGCTGGAAATGATGACAGAATAGAGTACACACACACACACACACACACACACACACACACACACACACACAAAGCAATGTTCTGTCCAGTGTTTCTATTTCTAACCATATATTTGCTGTTGGCTTTTCAGAAATGAACCGCCACCACTATTCTCTTTACATTCACAACTGCCGCCTGGTTTTCCTGCTCAGAAGAGATTTCAGCCAGCTTGATACTTTCAGACCTGCTGAATTCCACTGGAAGCTGGAGCAGGTGAGGTGTGTGTGTGTGTGTGTGTGTAGGTGTGTGTGTGTGTGTGTGTGTGTGTGTGTGTGAGAGAGAGAGAGCGAGCATAGATTCAGGGTGATTTTGCACAGTGGGTGAAAAGCTATCAATTTTTTGTGTCGTGAAGGGAGAGGTTGTCTATTCTCATTACCGCAGGCCCTCACCTGCCCACATTTCTTCACACTCTCTTCTGCTCATTGGAGGAAAAGGCCTCTACTTTGTTCACTAAATCCGCGGTGTAGCCACAGTGAAAAGACTGTTTTGTCACGGGGAATAACTTTGCCAGGAGCGGTGCACACATTTGGACTGTTATTGTCAGTGCTTTTATGGATTGGGTTGTTGTCGTTCAGGGTTGATGCCCTATAGATTGTTGACATTTCCTATATTTATCTGGCTGTTTTTCCGTCATGTCTCTGTGCCATGCTTCTCATTAATTAGTTTTATTAGTTCTGCCAAGCAAGTAACGTAAGAGTACAGTCGTCCTTCTCTACATCGTGGTTCAAACATTGTTCCTTCATTTTATTGCAGGTTTCAAACATTTACTAATAAATGATTGCTGTTTTGTGCTTGACTCCAGCCCAGCATTAGTCAGAAAATATGCATAATTAGGCAAATTGTACGTCTTGTTTCTTCAAATTAAGCCTTTTTGAGCATAAAAATGGCTAAATGACGTAAAAAAACAAATACAGTATTAGCCATTAAGACCACCAACTTGTGAATGTAATAAACTACATTGGTCACTAGGTGTCAGTAATTGTTCGGTGAGCCCGCACCAGACTTGAACAATCGGCTTTTATTGCAGGTTTCAATTATCTCACAACAGGCACAGTAATAATAATAATAATAATAATAATAACAATAATAACAAATGTGAGTGTGAATGGTTGTTTGTCTATATGTGCCCTGCGATTGGCTGGCAACTGGCAGTCCAGGGTGTACCCCGCCTGTCGCCCGAAGTCAGCTGGGATAGGCTCCAGCATGCCCCCACAACCCTAATGAGGAGAAACAGCATAGAAAATGGATGGATGGATGGATGGATGGATGGATAATAATAACAGGTTACTATTGCATCCATAGCCCACAACAAGCTAAAAGTCAACTCTGAACTCCCCGACACAAACAAAAAATGTTCCCCTGATGTGTCTTCATGTGCTGCTTAAAATTGTAGCCACGTTTCTCTCTTCGTTTCTCTGCACAGTGCATTCAGTTTTTCTTTTCGGATTGATCATACTTAAAGTGTATCCACAAATTAGTGCGTTGTTTCCCACCAAAAGTGCTCCCCAGCGTGGATGCACTGCCACGTTTTATCCATCCATCCATCTTCTATGCCGCTTATCCTCACTAGGGTCGCGGGTATGCTGGAGCCTCTGCTACGTTTTTGTGTTTGACTAAAAGATTACATGCACTACAGGCAGACATGTCATGCATTTTTGTCCAGTCTTGTCTCGTCAACGAAAACTCACTCATGGCTCGTCACGCTTTAGTCATCAAAAAGCCACCTTTAGCTCGTCACCGTCTCGTTTTCTTCATGAAAAAAAGCTCTGTCAATGAAATAATGTCGCTATACGAAAACAACACTGCAATGACGTAATCACCGGTTGACTCTGTAGTTTTTTGCTAACGCAATTACACCACAAGTCACTGCTGTTTTTTGAGTACGGATGCAAAATAACCCACCATTGGCCCAAAGAAAGTTGCAAGTGCCAGCACTTTGATAAAGGAGCGAAACACTACTGAATTCAAGAAATAAGTCATATCAAAGTACGAAGGTGCCGTCCATGCCGCTCTCTCCTCCCCTCCTCCCTCCCGTCCTCTCCAACAAGAGTCTTCAGTAAAGCTAAAAGTGACGTTAAATGTTCAGTTATCCCTTTCAGTTGCCATTTATATGCATTTCAAATTGTTTTCTACTTGTAAAAATATAGTTGTTTTATAAAATTGTTTGTTTTTGTGCAATTCAGTTTTAGATGGACCCTTTGTAATGGATTCATAATGAAAACCAGTGTTAGATGTGTTAAGCTATTTAACTGGTGTTTGTTTTGTTGGGTTATTGCAAACTAGTTTATCAACTTTGAAAGTGAAGGGGTTTGAATAATTTCAAGCGCAATTTATAAGTGGAATGTCTTTTCTCTTTTTGCCATGCTTGTGTCATACAATTAAAAAAATGGTTCAGTGCCATCATCTTATGTCAAGAAGTGGCCTACTAACATACAAACCAACAAATGAGCATAAATATGCCATTTCACAAGTTGGTTTCTGTGATTTTAGTCTATTGGATTACACTCATTTAGCCACACAGTGGCCTAGTGGTTGTTAACATTGTCGTTAACACACAATCAGGAGATCTGCAAGTTGGAATCTCTGTTTGGGCATCTCTGTGTGGAGTTTGCACGTGGGTTTTCTCCGGGTACGCCAGCTTTTTCCCACATTCCAAAAATATGCATGTTGGATTCATTGGAGACTCTAAATTGTCCATGAATGTGAGTGTGAATGGTTGTTTGTGTATACGTGCGCTGCAATTGGCTGGCGACCAGAGAGGCCTAGTGATGAATTGCATCTTTCAAAATCGTAATCAGTGGGGTTTATTGAAAGTAAATATATTATCTCTTCAGTCACTTTTCTTTTGTCTGTTTGTTTACTTTGTGTCAGTGCCTCTCTTCTCATCATCTGTGCTATGTTAGACATAAAAAAAGACGTTTCTGCTTGTCTGAGCTACTAAAAGGCAAATGTCACGATGTGATGCTGAGTGCTGCAGTCATTTTAGGGCTGTAGATCTACACTACAGTAATACCGTAATGAGTTACTTGAAAGACAAAGTGTGGAGTGGCAAGTATTGTTTAAGAAGCTAATTTAGAGAAGTGGATGCTGAGAGGTGCCGAGCACAGCCTCACTCACTGTAAGCCAATGAGTATTCACTGTCTATAAAAGTGGCAATGAAGTGTCTGTGGCGTTAGAATGATTTGGACATTAAGGCCGTATAGTTTAGTGATAATGCCCAGTACTATCCATCCGTCCATTTTCTATGCCGCTTCACCTCATTAGGGTCGCGGGGGTGTGCTGGAGCCTAGTCCCGGCTGACTTGGGGCGACAGGCACGGTACACCCTGGACTGGTCGCCAGCCAATCGCTGAATGCACAGTACTAGTACATGTAAATAAAAAATGTTTAGCAACCTTATTTTGTAACGATAACACATTTTCTCACGATAATGGCATAATCCAACTCAAGAGTTTAGCAGATTATGAAGGATTCATAGGAATGCCAGGAGTGTGTATGTGTTTGGGAGCTTATACAAATGTTATCGAGTGTCTGTGACTGTCCGTGACTTTTAATGTACCGCGCACCATAATAAATCCTGTTCACATTTCCATCAGTTTTCTGTATCCATGAGAATATTTGAATGCATTCTGTGCTATCTCCTGCACCCATGTGTGCTATTTCTGGTAACCCACATGTGCAACCTGTGATGCAAGTCGCTTTCATGCGGGAAATATTTGTTTCGCACTACACTTATAGGGAATGTAACATTTATTTCTCTCAAATGTACTTTGCAAGAAGGCAGCTAATGCACTGGGTTTTTTGTTAGTAAGATTAGTAACCGAGACACACTCTAAAGTTATATTTTCTTTCTCTTTTGTGTCCTATAACATCTCATACTCTCATCCGCATAGATAAATAATACTGATGGTATTCATTTGCTGTCTCAGAGGCAATTTAGGATGGACCGTGGAGGAATCATGCATGTTCATCTTAAATGACTGTGAAGCAATAGACAGACCATTTTCCTCCGTTTTTGTTTGAAGACCAGGCGGATGGGTTGGAAATGTGTGAAATTTAAACTCATGAAAACATTTCAGTCTTTAAATAGGTTTATTTAAACGAGGGCTGTCAAAGTTAACGCGGAAGTTTCCTTTAATGGCACTACTTTTTCTAGACGCGCAATAAATGTGTGAATGTCCTGTTTGACCCTCGGCCCACACCATAGCGTTAGGAAACACAGGGGCATGGCAGCTGATGTGCAGCCAGAAGCGGGAGCAAATATGGAGCACAAATGGGCAAAGAAAAGGGAATTTTGAATGGTAAGTTTAGCTTCAAAGCCCTGGCAGATGGCTCTCTCGACAAGACCAAGACATTTGTGTCGCTGTGATTTGAGTTGTCACGAAGTCCGTCACACCTCCGTTGCCAGGGAGAAGTGAGAGGTTAGCGTACTGCAGGTATTTCTTTAATTGTTGTAAATTATTTTTTAAATAAAAGAATGGACCATATTTCCAAAATTGATATCTATTTACAAAAAAAATTGACGTCATTATTTACAATTTATTTTATTTTTATTTTATTGGGGGGGGTTCATCATTGCATCTGAACCTTTCCCACGACCCGGTGGTTGGAGACCCCTGCCTTACAGCATGCTTGGGGATATCATGTGCTCTTTTACACATTTGAAAATACTGTATGAATGGCATTTTTGGGGTTCTTTATCACATCGTTCTATTTTTAAAATGTATCGAATTGTATCTAGCTGCGTATCGAATCGTTTACCATAAAGAGATTTGCATTGCTACGTATTATAGATAAAAACTTTGATGTGCAATTCATTGTGATTGAGTTTAACTATGGACAATATGATGTGATTCAATATTTTAATCGATTGACAGCCCTAATTTAAACACAAAACTCTTAAGTGTGGTTAGCACATGGCACATTTGGCGACAATTTAACAAATGTAACATGTAAAATTAAAATCCCATTTCATTCAGACACATGTAGGGCAAACTAAACAATGAATGTTTAAGCCTTGGTGGAGGTCTGCGCTCCCTCACTCCTCCTGAATGGCTTTTATTTTTATTCATTTTCAGTGCAAAATTGTTAGTCAAGCACTTCTTTTTGGATCTGAGGAAAAGTGTGTACCCTGAAGCAAAGCAGGTAAGGTCAAAGAGAAGTCAGCACAGTTTACAAACCAATATTTTTGAAGGTGAAATACTGTAGTATCTTGGTGAAAAGGAGCCTTGTGTCTCTTTCAACTATCAGAATGAGCGATCTTTATGTGACAACATAATGTCTGCATTACTCATTTGAAACTAAAAATGTGTTATGAGTTTTACTCAGCATCATCATTCGGCTATCATTGAAATGCTGTTCAGCCCATTCTGCACAATATATACCGTAATGTGCAGAATGTTACAAAAACTTGTAAAGGAAGTCTACTGATTATTGTATGCCTGTTTTACAACTTTGAGGACCTCTGCTGGACTTAGTTTCCCAATGTATTCAGCCCAATGCCATTTTTAGGTTGCCCAACAGGGGGCACTACACATGTTGGGCTCATGTTGACAATAATGTGTGCTACGTTTTGACATTTTTCTTTATTTTGCTGATTTTCCCATTAGTGTATAACACCAGGGATTATATAGCACATACATGTGTTTACTAAACAATATAATGTTCAGTGTTGAAAGGAAAAGCAGATACACAATCGCCTTTTTTTTTGCACACCGGAACCTTGGTTAGCATCATTAATCCGTTCCAGAAGGTCCGACTCAAACTGAAACGTACTCTAACCGAATAAGAAATAATATAAATCCAATTAATTCGTTCCATACATCCAGAAATGTTAACACAAAACGCAATTCTAGTTTTACTTGCAGACAACTATTCAAAATGCATATAAATGCAGTCGACCCTCGCCACCACATAGTTCGAATTTCGCGGTTTCGCTCTATCACAGTTTTTCAAAAAGATATGAAATATTAAGTCATGCTGTTTCATGGTTGAATACCGCCTATTATTGGTTTAAAACACATGCATATTTAAACAAATTTGTACATATTTTTGCATAAATTAATCATTTTCAAGCATAATGAATGGCTAAATGAACGAACATACAAATAATATATATAATATAATAATAATACATAATGTTAGTTCATTTAAGGTCATCAGAAGATGCTGTGATGATGTGATGATATTCTACAATGGTCACTAGATGTCAGTAGTACTTGTATTACTGTAATGTTAGGTGAGACACACAAGCACCAGACTTGATCGCTGGAACAACAGGCTTTTATTGCAGGTTGGAATTATCTCACAACAGGCACAATAATAATAATAACATAATCATAATAATAACAAGAGCTTTAGTGTCACGGCCGTGGCACAATAAAACTCAACTCTGAACCCTCGACGTCACATTTATAGCAACACACACGAGTATGACGCTTATTTATGTCTTAAATGCCTTAAAAGAAACACTGACCTTCTAACACCAATTCACATCAGAAGTTGTCGGTTTATTGTAGGTGGGGGCAGGGTTTTAGGGAAGATCTAATATGGTATTTGATGGAGATGGGGGTCGGGAAGATGAAGACCCAGGCTGTGAGACCCTGACATGGGTTCATCAACTGCCTCGCTGGACCGGGCTTGTCGCTCATCATGTTGATGCATTATTGGACCAAATACATAGGCGTCAGTGACTTTTTATTTGAAATCCATACAGATACAATCAATATTTTGTTCAAATGTAGTGGAGTTCATTGGGAAGCAGGCCAATTGGGATTATTTGGAATTATTGTCTTGGATTGTAAAGCGGTACATTTTTGGTGGAGAATTTCACTGCATTGAGAAGTGTTTCTAACAAGCAAACAATTAAAATGATCATATTGAATGATGTTTTTGCAATGAGTAAGCTACATGGTGATGAGCCCTGATAAATATTAATTAGCAGTACTGTAGAGAGCTCCGGTGCTGGCATGTGTGTTCCACGGACAAGGTCAGTGAGACTTGGGAAGAACGTTAGCGTGGCGAGAGAGACGAAGGGAGGGAGGAGGTGATGATACTGCGTGTCAGAGCTGCCTCTCACTGTCCTCGTTCCTCTTGCACTTAGGAAGGACACTCAATGGCTTCCGCTGCAACTCCATTTAGCTGTATTGATTTTTCAATTCTCACCCTAGAGAGGAGGAGCGGAGAGCCATGAAAGAAAGTTGGCAAAGAGAGAGAGACAGAAAGACAGAAGCCTCCATTTGCCAAGTAGATCGAACACTGTGAAGGAATGTCACATCTGATAGAAACCTTTACACACACACACACACACACACACACACACCTATCTACAACAAACTTATGGTCCCCCTTTCTTTGCTGCACACGGTAACAAATGACTCAGTCAGGCACAAGGCCAAAAACAAATCCAGATACACACTTTAAGCCTGTTAGAGGAATAATGCACATACAAAAGACACCTAAAAAGGAAAACATCTTTTGTCTGTGTTTGGGTCTTTTTATCTGCAAAGTTTGAGTGGAAAGTTTGCCAAGCTTATTCTTGTGTGGCCTTGATGCTTAACTTTTACAAATGAGGGCTGCTTGGACCAAGAAGAGAAGACATTGCAAAAAAAAAAAAAAAAAGAAGAATCCGCACTAGCAGAAGTGTGGAGACATATGTACAGTCTGAGATTTTTTCTTTTTTTTTTTTTTTACAAGTTAAGCCAAGAGAAACGAACACTTATTGGAGCTGGCAGCTGTTTGGAAGCTCAATTAGCACTCTGCGATGGCGATCACATGTTGTGAATCGCAGATAAGCATTCCAATTTTACTCTCTTGAAAGCAGCTGCACGGGCCTCACGTAGTTTATCATTATACGTCTAAGTTCAATTAGCGCTGCTGAAGGTTGGGAGTGGTGGAAAATTAACCCCCGCCCTCGTCTGCAAGGAATCTTCATTTATCTGCTTTATCTACCTAGCTTGCAAGCGCTCGCTGTTCCCTGTGCTGTGCTGATTAGAAGCATCCTGTTGTTTCCAAACAGATGGGATGGATTGTTTTGGTGCTGGAGTTAGGCTATTGAATGTGCACGTACTTGAATTGAAGTCCATTATTTAGTCCCATCTCACGCTTAACAGTCTTACTGATGAAAAAGTTAACTGCAGAATTCTTAAGTGTCATTCGTTGCACAGTTGTTTGGAATGCTAACATGTGCAAGTACAATATTCACTGTAAGTTTAGAAAGAAAAGTCTCTTCACACAACAGAGCTAGAAAAGCATTCTGAGAGTGCAGACCTCCACCAAGCGCCACAGTTCCCCCCCATGTTGTGATTTATACCAGTGGTCCCCAACCCCCGGGCCGCGGCCACGGACCACGGACCCGGGCCGTGGGTCATTTGGTACCAGGCCGCACAGAAAGAAAAAATTATTTCCATTATTTCATTTTTTTTAATGTTTTATTTTGAAAAGTGGCCAGATTCTCTCTGTTACATCCGTCTCACTTGACGCATGTCCATTGTGCGTGTGCTAACTTTATCTCATTTCGCACAGATAGACTACTAATGTATTTTTACCATTTTTCTTTCACCTCATATTTGGTGTCAAATGCTGATACTATATGGGGGAATGCATAAAGGTAAGTTTTGATGACTTATTGTGTGCTAATGTGTACATTTGTCTCAAGTTAATTCATGCTAGCATACTGCCTTGCACCACACACGTCAAACTTCTTCAAACTTCAAAGATTTTTGAGAATACAGGCCGGTCCGTGGGTCAAAAAAGGTTTGGGACCACTGATTTACACCATAAATATCATCTGAGAGGATAGTGCTTTGAGTGTCAAAATGTACATGCATGCTAAAGCGCTAGGTGCTATAGTATCGCAACCTGCCGATATTATCACATGTTTGGATAAATGTCTTACACACACATGTGTGCAGATGCTATTGCACTTGTTAAATGTGCACAGATATATTTGCGTACACACTATTCACAGCATACGCCTACATCGTTGCAGTCGTCGCTCTTCACTTTGCAGTTCGAATTTTGCGGCTTCACTCTATCACGGTTCTTCAAAAATGTATGGATAATGAATCATGTTGTTTTCTGGTTGAATGCAATCTTTTATTTGTGAAAAATTGTGCATATTTCAGCAAATATTACCTGTTTTTGGCCGAAATTGCCTCCTTTAGGCACTTCCTTCGTGCTATGTGTTGTGGAGAGTTGTTGAGCTTGTGTGTGTATTTGTGTGTCCCTGGCAAAGGGCCATTTTATGGCATTGCCCTTCACTTAGAGACCACTCAGTGCATATGTTGTTTATTCTGTAAGTACTACATCAGCTTTCATTCAACATACTTAAGACTCGGTGGCTTATGTCTCCCTCTTGTATTTTATCTCTCCATCCCTCTTGCCTCCTGCCTCTGTACTCCAGGGCCAAAAGTATTTCCAAATGAATTCAAACTTGCAATATATCGTTATACATTAATTAAGTGACACAAGTATAGGAAGATGAGTCATCATTGGGAATGAAAGGCTACTTCAGGGTAATTTTATGTCCGCTCCTCTGTACCTCTATCGTAAATATGTCTGGGAGGATCTTTGCACAAGATCAACGATGCTATCATTGCTGTTTTATTTTGTGCAATAAAACATTGCTATTGCATGGTCACACGTCCTACAAAGGCATACTACGGAAAGGGTTTTATTGTTTTTAGGTTTTATGTGAGGGATAGAGGGAAATAACCTGAAAATGTCTTCATACGAATTAAATCCCTGATCTAACATAGGCCAAACTTAAAGATCTCATAAAATCATATTTTTCTACAATTTCAAATAAGTCCCAGAGGTCCCCTAGTAGTGTATTGAAAGCGTGTCGAGTCTTTATGCTGGAATTTAGACTGTTTAAAAGTGATTTTTGTAATCCCTACTTGGAATACGCTGGTTTGTGTGTCTGTAGCTTTAATGCTAATGAGCTGTGTTTGCCCAGAGTGTGTGGCTCCAAGAAGCACTATTGTGCACTTTATCCACTTACACTCTGCACTTGTTCAACATAATAGATGCCATACGTCACAACAGTGTAACATTAAGGAATGGGACAGGAAGACACATATGTTAGCACTGTAGCTCACATAGCTATGCTAGTGTTTCCAACATGAACGCATTTAAGCAGCAACATCATGCTAGGTTAGCCTGCTGGCTGACGAAAAACAAACTTATAGCTCGTGACTGACTGATAAATGGCAGACTCTCGGGGTTTTTGGGGAATTTTGCCCATCATTCGCAATCCTTATGTGAGGCATGAACACACAACTTTCTCTTTTTGGGCTTTCTAAAGATATAAAAACAGATAAAAAGAAGTAGCTCATTAATGCACGTAATGGGACACACCTATTCCCCCTATAAAGCCCGCTATTAAAACACCTCCACGTTTTATCATTTTATATCCATGTTGTAACAATGTACATTCATAACATGTAATAACGTGTAATACTTACTGTAGTTTGCCGTACTTTGGTCGTTTTAAGCATTCCCGGAACGTCCTTCCTGGGTGCATTGCTTTCACATAGCAACATAGAAACAAACGCTACACCGAGTGTGAACTTTTCCAAAGTCAAAAACAAAAACACAGCAGCAGTGGCGGCAGCTCCAATATGTCACGTTACCTTTTGGTAGTGGCCTGAGGAATTGTGAGCGCGGCGCTGTGAGTGTGTGTGTGTGGTGAAGCTAGTCGCTAGTAGGTGTAGGTGTCAGTACGCCATAGGGTCCGCCACACGGTTCACATGGATATAACCGTTTCGGTTCTGCATGTTTGGTTCGGTCCACTTGCGTGCCGTTATGGTTATATTTTATGCCATTTTTCTCATTAAATTCTTTACTAGAGTGATCTAAGCGGAACTAAAGTCCTGGACGAGTTTCCGCACGGACGCCTCTGAGTGTCATACACTACTGACTGAGGAGGAAGAATGCTGGTAGCTCGCAGGCGTGACAAATGGCATCATGGCAAATGAAAGCGAGAAGCCTGAGCTGGAAGACCCTCCAATCTCACTACGGTCTCCTGTTTGGGAACACTTTGGCTTCCCTGTTAGAATTACGGATGGACAAAGGCAAGTAGATAAATCCAAAGTTGTGTGTCGACATTGTTCCACGGATATTGGGTATGCTGCAGGAAACACATCGAACATGTTAGCACACTTAAAACGGCATCATCCAGCAGTGATGATGATGTTACATCTACAAGAAAGAAAACCAGCTTAGTGCAAACACCGATAACTTCAGCATATAAACAACCTTTAGCAAGCAACTCTGACCGGGCAAAGCAGTAACACATGGTATTGGAATTTTTTTAGCCGCGATATTACGTCCGTATTCAGATGTTGAGAGCGCTGGCTTTAAGTCCAGTCATGGAAAAAATGATTAGACCACGTTCATTTTAATGCCTAATACAACTAAAGTTACCTTTGTTTGGACAAATATAACAATAACAACAAAAATAGCTCAAAAGACTTCCATCGTTTGGTAGTACAATGCTGTCGCTATTCATGTAAGAACTTAAGTGATTTTGGTTATTATCAAGAAAACCATGGAAGTTGCTAGATATCAGCTCTTATATTCAACTCTTATGAGCTATATTTGTTATCATCATTATATTTGTCCGAACAAATGTACCTTTAGTTGTACCAGGCATTAAAATGGATCAATAAACTGAAGAAACAAGGGTGGTCTAATCATTTTTTCCATGACTGTATGTTGTTTTGCACAAGAGATGATCATCAATGAATGTGTATACAAACACTGCATCGAGGCAGAAGGGAGTCTTTGAATTGAGCTTTGTGCTGTAATGTTCTAATACCTTCATAAGAAGATTATCTTTTTTCCTTCTTCTTGTTTGTTTGTCAGTTTTACAGGATTATCCTAAAACCACAAAGTCAGTTCAATGTATTTCATGGTGCCAAACTTACTTACGTTATCCTTTAATTACTGCAACTCCTATGCCCTCTTTTCCACCAAACAGTACAGTTTGGTATGGTAGTCAATGATTTGGCATCTTCACTAAAAATTCTTAAAAAATTCAAAATAACAGATTATCACAGCATATTAGCATCCTTCCTTTAGGGTTGCACTTTCTAAAGAGTGGAGCTGGACACAGAGAATCAGAGCTTCCACACAATGGCATGCAATGAAAGGAACTGTAAAGAAGACATGCTGCACTGCACGTTTTGTCAAACTAAGTGTGTTGTGTATCATTCGTCTTCTTTGTGGAATTCCAGAGATGCCTCGCATTGTGTGACGTCACTATGACGTCACACTATTTAAGTAACTGGAGCACCGATCATCATTCCACCCAAACAACCCACAGTGGACACTGAAACCAGATCACAGACCAAAGTGTGTTCATGTAACACCAATGCAAACCAAGACGCGCTCGCTGAGATTTATTTTTTTAAACGCACTGTTTGAATCTAGGTATTGGAATATACTGTATCTTGGCATGATATAATGTTAATTATGAACCGTCCTGTTGGTGAGTCAGAAGAAAAACAGAGGACATACTGCCGAGCTGCGTGTGCAAAGACATCCAAGACTTGCAGAGACACACAATTTAGCAGTCATTTCCACCGGCACTCAGCCAGACAGCTTTTAAAAGCCAATTAATTCTGCTTGTCTACTCAACTGCACATCCAAACCCTGAGCGTGAGCTGGTGAAACTGAAACACAGCCATCTAAAGTGACATTAGGCCTCTGCATTAGCTTTCTGTACATCATTTGATCAGGGTGCACTTAATACCCAACTTTTCACCTTCAAGTTCAAGCAGGTAGTAAATAGAAAATTCTTACAAATCATTCTTATATTGCTGCCATAGTTAAAGCTATGGTTGAGAAGGACATGAGGAAAAGATCATTTACTTAGCAGACACGTTCACAGAGAAAAAAAAACACACTCTAGGGCGAGGTTTGATTGCTCATGTCCTCTTGGACTTTTAGGACAATTTTGTGTGAAGGACTTTTTCTGTTCTAGTGTGATTGAGTCCCATTACCCATAAATGTGCGGTTGGATGAGTTTAGTGTGGAAGAATTTGAGCGTATTGACCTCAATCCCGTCAAATGCCTTTGGGATGAACTGGAACACAGGTCCAGCATCAGTGAGTAAATGCTCTAATTTTTAAATTAACCACTGGGTTTTAAGGGAAAGTAAACAGTAATCCCTCTTTTTTGGAGGTTAGTTGGTTTCAAGCCCGACCGTGATAAGTGAATTTCCGCAAAATATGATTCCTTTTTTTGTAAATTGAATAATGATTAATAATAATGATTAAAGCCCTCTAAACATGTAATAACACCCATATCACCTTTATACTTGCATTACCCAGTATAGTAGATAGTATAGAAAATAGCATAAATGTAATGTTTGTTGAAATAAATGTTTTCCAGACGTGTGGAGGACTGGAAATGACGTTGAGGTTTCAGAGTTGAGTTTCAGCTTGGCATGAGTTACAGACACAAAAGTAGCCCGTGTTATTAGGATTATTATGTTATTATTGTTGCCCGCTGTGAGATAATTCAAACCTGCAATAAAAGCCTGATGTTCTGGCGATCAAATCTGGCGCTTGTATGTCTCACCGAACATCACAGTAACACTACTTACACCTAGTGACCAGTGTAGAATACTACGTATCACAATTCGAATGTTTCATCCGTATATACGGTATGTATTTTACTTAATTTAGCCATTTTTATGCTTGAAATGCTTAATTTAGGCAAAAAAATATGTGAAATTTGGTTAAATATGCATTCCAACTCAAAGAGTGTCAAAGCACTTTGAGTACCTTGAAGGGAGAAGTACTGTACATTTACCAAGTCCACTATACAGTATATAATGTGTAAAATTCTAATATATTCCAATATCAACCGTTACTGATGCCGATATGTATAGCATCGCATATCTTCTGTCATGGAATTAACACATAGCTGTTGTGAACCTAATGGATACAGCATCAGCAGTTAGCTTCTCCACGTGCTTGTAAACAGCATTGCACCACTTTAAGTAAACATCTGAGAAATACTTGCGATTGGGCACGGCAAAGCGTGGCTTGAGGAACTCCACAAGTTTGCTAAATCCGGCAGCAGTGGATTTTCTGCCAAGGGGTCTCTCGGAGTCTGCCTGCTGCTATTTCCGTTTTTTTTTTTTTACATTCTCGCTGCCCCCCTCACCATTAGTGGTGTTTTGATAACCCACCACGTCCTGCCACCCCGAACACGGTTGAGCAGAGCATCGGCTCAAGTACAGTATGTGCTGCGTGTGGACTGTTATGGTGACTGGACTCACTGCCGCACGCACACCGGGATAAACTCCAAAACTTTGCATAGAAACAAGCCTACAAATGTTGCTCAGATTGAAGTTACAGATGTCCGCCATCTGCTAGTGTAAAAAGTACAACTACATGGCATCATATTAGCAGCAAATTCAGCAATGTTGCTCGTTTGCGACTTTGGTGCTTAAAGGGCTATATTGGTTTTCATTATAGCGAAAAACCCCAATATATTATTACATTTATATTACATTTTAATGCCAATATCAGGGCGATAATATCGGCCCAAATCCCTAGTTATATTCATTCATTAGCAGCACTGTATGACTCCTGCAATTCCCAAAGGGAGACATCCACTGATTTTACTGCCAGGATAAGCATCCATTGGTATTAGGTGTGTGTGCGTGTGTGTGTGGCCGCTCAGAAATACATTAGTTCCTGCAGTTTTTTTCTCTTCGCATGGCAAATCAACAGACATTTCCTCTGTAGAGCAAATAAATTCTTTACTGTTAAATCAACCAAATGCTCCACAACGTGCAGGGGGGGGGAAACGATCAAAGTGGCCTTACAATCCCCAAAGCCTCTGAAGCTGCATTTGCCAGCAGCAGTTGAATACAAGTCCATTCCCTGTTGAAGTGGTTGAAGTATAGGTTGTCTTTGATTGAGATTATAACACAACATACAATATTGTGTGTATGGTAAATGGCAGCCTCCCAGGCGGCCTGAAAGGATCCTTTTTAGTTGATGTTAACGCATCTCAAACCTGCAAGTCTTTTAGCAGTGTGGAGGTTAGAACATGTTGTGTACAGCGGTGATAGCAACTCCTTGTCAACAGACTGATTTTTGCACCGCCTTTCTCATCCTAATTTGGGATGCAGACATCCATGCGGCGCAAAGCTGCCATTGAAATGACATAAGTTCAAGTTGGAGTCGAGTGAAAACCCATTAGGCATCGCAATCAGCTCGTGTGGATTCTCAGCAGTGTCTGTCACTCATTTTATACCTTTTAATGAACAGCGCATTAGATTGAAAGCTCATTAGCTGTCAGCAGCAGCCGTAAGTAAAGGATCCATAAATGATAAGAGAAATTTTCAGTTGGAAAGGAGCTTCAAGGATGTACTTCTATCATCCTTGGAAAAAATTATCCTCCACTCCTATGCTGACCTATTTCAGCAACTACCTTTTGACGTAATAAATCACGGACACTTAAAAAGAAAGTCTTGTTGCCTAGTGACCGACTCTTGATATCCTCTTCTCCTTCCCCTTCTGCAGATCTGTGACAAAGAGTGGCACTATTACGTGATCAATGTGGAGTTTCCAGCTGTGACTCTCTTTGTGGATGGAGTGACCTATGAACCCTACCTGGTGACAGATGACTGGCCAATCCACACCTCAAAGATCGATACGCAGCTCACAGTGGGCGCCTGTTGGCAAGGTTTGTGTGTGTGTGTGTGTATTTGTCCATCAAGTTCCAGAAACTACAATCTGGTTTATTGCTAGAAGCAAACATTCACAGGGTTCTCCTTAACAGTAGTTTGCATCACTATTCAGGATTTGACATTTTTTTCATTAGCTCTTATAGTTTTGTTTACTGCTTTGAGCGAGGCTCTGACTTACATACAGCGGCCACACTTGCTTGTTCGGCTCACTAAAAGAGACGGATATTCAGCTCGCAGATGTCTCCTCATAATTTTTTGTTGCTTAAATTGATTTCTTACCAAAATACAAATTTCTAATGTAAAAATGTAATTATATCGATTGTTTATTGTTTATATGCGCAACATGGAATAGATTGCAACACAAAAACAAAGACCCATCTCACTTAGACAAAAGGTCCAATCTGATCTGTGTGTATTGTTTGTAAATTTTTTAACTATTTACATCAACATCAAGAAAACGTCACACAACGAAATGTAACTTAAAATATGGAAAACTAAATGAAAAAGCAGCATCCAGGTAACAGCTTTGGCTAGTTTTTAGTAAAGATTGATCAAGATTTCAGAAACACAAAGTGCTTCAGCTTTGTTTCCTGCTGCTCATTTTCCTCACCTTTCCAGCTTGCTTGCTCTGCTTAGCGTCGACACATATGGCATCACACATTTTGCACCAATCACGTGCGGCTTTGACAGAAAAAAACTACGAGAAAAAAATTACGGCTCCAGTTGTTGACTTCAAAGTGCCGTTTTGTTTGCAACCAACACATCAGCGCTTCACTGTCACAGACATAATGAAAACAAATAAAACCAAAAACATGTCAGTAACACAGTCCATATGTTGGCAACAGTACCTAATGTTTTGTCACTAAAAGCATTGTATTCATTCACTGTATATAATTCGATTGTGTAGGTCAGGGGTGTCCAAACTTTTTCCACCACGCAACAATCAAAGGATGTGAGGAGCCCTTTCATATTTTTACAGATTTTTTTATTTTTCGAAAAGGCTAAAAAAAAACCTATTTACATATATGTAAAGCCAAATCTATGTGTTATTAACTGTGAGTGTCGGCATTAATTTCTACAACGTGCCATGAGCCGCACTTTGGAAACCTCTGGTGTAGATGTACCCACAGATGTGGCCACAGAGCATGCACAAAAACGGGACGGGAAATACTGTAGGTTTAAAGATTGAGTTGATATTAATACATTACAGGTAGCTATATTTGTATTGAGCCGTTCTGACCACAAATGTAACTAATAAAGGAGAACAGCATCGTATCTCATAACATTTGACTACCAACTGCTCTGCAAGTAGATTATAAGCAAGTAGGGGTGTCACAAGATCTCGTGAGATTAAAACAGGATTTCTTGTTCAGAAAAAAAAACTGTCTTGTGGGCTTGGGATGATCAATCACACACAATTTTTAGGGTTGTAAATCTCTTTGTGATAGATGATCCGATTCACATCTAGATCATCTAGATACAGGACACGGGTTACGATACGATTCAAAATCGATATATTTTAAAAGCAGAACGATTCGATATTGTGTGCAAATGATAAGATTTGATTCAATACAATTTGAGGTAAGATTTGATGACGTTATTGCGTGCTAATGTGCATATTTGTTCGGTCCACAACCTCAGGTTAATTCAGGCTATCACACACATCCAACAGCGACATATAATCTTTCTAAAAAACAATCGCCAGACTCATGCTGGTGGATGGTGGCTCTGTATTCATTTACTGCTTTTAATATTATGTTGTATCTGTTTTAGTTTGATACAATACATAATAAAGAAAAATAAATTAGATTGCTGTAATGTACATGCTGCTACTATTTACATCCATTCTCGTCTTCAGTCATGCTATGCTAGAGAGTAAGGGCAACAATCCTTTCACCGGCAGCCAAGGCTGTCTGGTTGCTTAAGAGACTTACTGTCAACCGGTTGCTAGTCTTGTGATACCCGATGCATGTCGATTAATCCAAGGATTTATGGCTGATTGTTATCGATCGAAGAGGCTGCTACTGATGCAGCCGTATCTCTCGCTTGTCAAACCGGATATCCAGTCGCATCGGTTTATCATTCACAACCCTATTCATTTTTCCAGCCTCAGTATATTGCCATGTGCGTACGTGTCTGTTTTCCTCCCTGGCCGCCAAACAGGCATTGTTTGCAGACTGTGCATTGGTTTCAGCACCTTCGTGCATTTGTTCTATAGAACAGCATGAACGGAGTGAGCCCTTATGTCAGTCATACAGTCTCTTTGTCTCGGTGGGTGGAGGCGGGGCCGGTAGCATACACACAGAGTGCCGAAGAGTGTAGCCTTGTTAGAAGCAATGGAAGGTAACATAGTAGAAATTAAAGTAGTACATTTCAATATATCGTCATATATTTTTTAAATATTTTTTCATTGTACTTTTCTTAAGTCATGTTAAAATCTTGTCTCACCTCATTCTCCTAGACCTAATCTCGTGTATCGTCTCATCCCGTGGCACCCCTCTAAACAACAAATAAAAACTTTATATATATTTATGATTTAAAAATCTAGTCACATTAATCCACAAAAACATTTCTGTTTTTAGAAGCCAAAGGGAACAGGCTGGAAAATGATGACATCTCATGACAAACATTGAGCTCCTGCATCAGCTACTGCCAACCAGTGAAAATTATGTTTGAAGTACACACACACACACACACACACGCACACACGCACACACACACAGTGAGAGAACGTAGGAGAGAAAAATAAATAGAGATTAAGATGTATGCCTTGAGGCTGCTAGCATTTCTTTTGATATGGAAAGGCATGAGCGAAGTGGGTATCAAACAGGAAATGGTTGGTACCAACAGCTGGGAATAAGTAGACATGATCACATTGGAGTGAATGGGAGGTGCCGTGCAATGGCTGGAATCATTATAAAAATGTGCTTTGGGGAGGGGTGCGCAGAACAACAGCAGTGATCATCCGCTCTGCAGCTCGCTTAAATCACGCTTCTCACCTCCCTCTGTATCTTCAAAAAGCCTCTGTCCCGATGACATTTTGCTTGTCGTTTGAAATTCTTTTCATTCTCTGCTTGATTCTAATTTTCTTTTTGTCATCATCGCTTTTTTGCTGCTTCATACGGTCTGATTCTTCTCTCTGTGAACCTCTGATTGTGAGAGAAGGCCCTGAAGGAAGGATTAGGCAGAGTGAATGGGCCACAACTTTGCCAGCTATTACATCCCAATGAAGCTGCCTTAAGCCTCACTAAGCTGCAACTGATAACTTTGCAGGCCATTAGTGAGCAAGATTGCCTTTCAGAGTCTCTCATTTCACGACCCCCCGCCCCCCTCCCCCTTTTACTCGCAATCAACATCACAATAATGAAGTATGTGGAGTCAAAGACATGCAAGTTCCTTTCACCCCCCAACAGCAAAAAGGAATTTGTCGCAGCATAATGTGCACAATATGTGGTTTTGTAGGTAGAATCCTGTTTGTATGGAAGCCTTATTGTCATTCTCAACATGGAAAAGACCCAAAGGGATTGCTGAGGTCTCTGTATAGTAAATATGTATTTTGTAAATGAATAACTAGAAAAATCTATAAAGTTTATACCATTAAAATGCATTAGGGGTGCTCCGATCACAATTTTATGCTGCAGATTCCGATACCAGTCATCCATGAGTGAGATCGGCCTATATCGATACCGATCGCATGTATTAACTGTACATTTTTCAATTTTACTATTGGCCAGGGGAATGGTATAGGGGAAAATGTTAGGACAATTTCAAGACCCCCTGACTGCCAGGGCCCTTCCCAAAATAGGCAATAATTAAAAATTAAAAAGGGGGATGCCAACATGATTTTTTTTCCATGGACCCAGCATTCCTGGCTGCACCCCTGCTATTGATATATGATCTAAAAAAGAAACCATAAAATCACCTTAATTTAGACAAAAACATATTTCACTTACTTCTTCAAGAGAACATACAGTATAGCACTAGTGCTGCAACAATTAATCACTTAATTGATGGTTAATCGATTATCTAATTGATCAACAACTATTTTGGTAATCGGTTAATTGTTTTTTGATTTAAATATGTAAATATCTGATTTCAGCCTCTCAAATGTCAATATTTTTTACATTTCATTTGTCATCCATGAACACAGACCCATTATCTTCGTATTTTCGCCAAAACAAGATATTCACACACATCAGCTTTGTGATGGGCATTTTTGCCTCTTTTCTGATATGTTGCAGACCCAACCACTAACTGTAGTTGTTTGCTTCATATTAATTTGGTCCATCTATGGCCTAACCGATTACTCCATTGAACAGAACCAAGCTTCAGATTAATCGACTAAGAAAATGATCACGATTATATTTTTGCGTACATTTATTGTTTTACTGAAGCTGTTTGAAAAAACATTTAGATTTTTAGTATTTAACATTATTTTAACACATTATTAAAGCGGCAACCTGGTGTTTGTGCACTTATTTGCTCTGAAAGTTCCAATCTTCTATTTCTGAATAAAGAGACGGAAATTAATTGTTTTGTTTTTTTCAATACAGTTAATCGGAAAAATAGTTAACTGATTAAATCTGTGATTAAAATAATCGGTAGTTGCAGCCCTATACACCACTTGTGAAACTTAGAGGATGAGACACCTTCTTTAAGGAGAGTACATTGTTTGATGGAGCGCTTCATGGCAGGACTTCCAGTAGCAGTAGTGGAGCTCCAAGTGAGAAAGCAGTCGGCGGAACTCGGTGTCTTCCACCGCCGGCTGGTCATCTAGTCCGATGAATTCAATTATTGTTGACTATGTTAGCTGCCATTTGACTGGCACTCGCAATATGCCGTTAAGTGTTTGTTCTTCAAATGCCTTATTAAAGCAATTTAACGTACTACCCCAGGCTGCGGGCTGCAACATAAACATAAAATAAAAACAGACATAAAATTTAACGCGCACGGATTTCCCGTGTCACATGGCTGGACAGAGACTCGCAATAATCGCATGTTTCATTGAAAATTAATGGACTAAAGGCGACATCGCCTCCCGTGTGTGGCGCCCATCAATCGGACGTGGTTGCTTGTTCGAGCCCGTTGTCTGCAGGGTATAGGTACTGTATACTACATAGCAGGGACACTACAGCAGTCGCTCTCTGTACTTTATTTATTTAAAATACTCTTCTCTTCCAGCAGAATTATTATAGCTAGAATAGTCATGACTCCCTTTAAAATTGAAATACATTTGTGCTATCTGAGATCACAACACTGCAATTAATTAACATATGTTTTTATTGGTCATTTTACATGCTTGTTGTTAGGTGGAGTTCGTTAGGCTAAGTCATAGCTTATATTTGAATTAACTGAAATTATATCTTAAACTTAAATCTATTACTCCAACAACAGCACTACAGTCGTCCCTCGCTACATCGCAGTTCAACCATCACTCCCTCATTCTATCACATTTTTTCAAAATTAATCAATCAACGATGGTTATTTTGTGGTTGAATATGGCCTATTATTAGTAAAAAAATAAATAAAATAAAAAATGTAAAAATGTGCATATTTAACCAAATTGTACTTATTCTTGTCCTAAATTAAGCATTTTCAAGTGTAAAAATGGCTAAATGAACTAAAATGCAAATACAAGGCAGAAGAAGCATTCGAATTGTGAATGTAGTACTGTATTCTACACTGGCCACTAGGTGTCAGTAATTGTTCAGTGAGACAGGCACTAGACTCATCACTAAGGTTCCCTTGTCTACTATGAGGTCATTTTCTTTACTCTACTGGGTAATACGAGTATAAAGTCATTTAAAGCTGTGGAAGTACGCTATCCAGAAAAAACAACAAGGATGTTACGGTTGGCCACAGCCGAGAGTGCTGGATCCCAATTGCAGAGACGACTCAGTCCGTGTAACAAAAATGTATTAACAAAAAGTGACCACCAAGTGGGACAAAATACAGAAACACAAAAATGCAAAGTACAACACAAAAACTACCCGAACTAAGGATGCTGCTAGCATGAATAAAAAGCAGGGAAAAAAACTAAAAGTGGTTCAAAAAGGTAGCTGAGAGGAAAAATACAAATTGAAAACACTGCTGAGAACCTAGCAGGAGACTACAGAGATTCAGTACATACATTTGATATAATACATTACAGTAATACTCTGACTATTAATTGAACAATATATTTATACTTGTAGTTTGCAGTGGTGCAGAACTGTAAGCAAAAAAGGGTAAGCAAAATAGTAGAAACAGCTCTCATTGTGATGGATGTCATGAGATGAATTATTCAGCTTTAGCTCTCGTCTTCATTCGGGCCAATCAGCCTACACACCACACTGCAAATGTGACAGCAGCATCTGTAAAATGTGCAATAAATGTCCTGCTGCCCACTGTATAGAACAAAAGTGTGTGGGTTTCAAACACAACAAGGAAGGAAAAACATCCAAACACTATCTCCTGAGGCAGGAAACAATTTAGGCTTTTATGTTAGACACAAGAAGCAGAGCAGAGGCAAAAGAAGAAAGAAATTTCTTACCAAGAAGTTGCAAATCAGGAATTGCTGAGAAAGTGAGGCCACAACATGAAATGCTGGAGCAGACAAACATCGACACATGGCGGTGAATACTTGAAGAGTAACACAGAATATCAACAAGAGTCCAAGGGGGGGTGACATGGATACTTGTTGGAAGTGACACGCACTTTGCACACAGTGTTGCATGTTTGTGTTTGTATTTATTTGCGATGAAAGATGCATTTCCTTGCTGTGACAGTTTGAGAGCGTTCCAGGACAAGCATCCATTGCATCTGTCAAACTTGTGCTCCCAATTCTTAAGAGGAAGAGTCAGAGCGGATGTGTTGTTGTGCCAGATGTTGGGAGCCTGTTATATAAAATGGATGTGATTACTACTACTAGTGTGTGGGCAGTCATAAATCAGTAAAAGGCTGACATCTGTGCACGGTAATTGTCTATGTATTCATACTCATCTATTTGTTCATTTTCATGTTGTAGACATGGAAAATAAAGCTGTTACATTCTTCATAGCCACGTCCTTTGGGGGATTTGTCTATGAAACCTCTACGAGTGAATTATACATAATACATGTTGTGTTTTTTTTTCTTTGCAATTGTCCTTTATTGACCCACTCCTCCTCATTTTCCACAATGTGCTGAACCTCACCTCTCTTATCTGCTTTCTCTACTTTCTCTTCGTCTTCCTTATCTCTTCTATTCTCCTCCCTTCCCGGCGCCTACCTCCTTCCCATTTAGGTGGTGAGGTAGCGACTCCGCGCTTCACCCAGTATTTCCATGGCAGCTTGTCGGGCCTGACAATCCGCCCGGGCCGCATTGAAACCCAGAAGGTTATCTCCTGTTTGCAGGCCTGCAAAGAAGGTCTTGATATTAACTCCCTTGAAAGCCTGGCTAAGGACATCAAGGTGTGTGGCTATTGTGGGGAGCGGGGGCGTTGGAAATACACCCTACACGCACACGCACACACGCATGCACAGACACACTTGAATATACTTACTGTATTGTTATAGTAACTGTAGTTCCTCTACGACGACTGCGAGTAAGACACTGTCTCCTGTACATAGTGTGAATGCTGAAGCGCAAGTATGTGGTGATTGTTATAATATGCTGTGATGTATGAGCCAGCATTATAGTCCTCAAATAATTTCTTAAATAAAATGGCTGAATTTGCACATTTCCTGATCAAATACAGGGCAGAAACCTAAGATGGGGCCGCGGTGAGCTTAGTGCGCAAGCCCTGTCTGCCGTCTGAGTGCACTGACTTGCATCACGGTGCCTGCCAGTTTCTGTTTGTCAGAATGTCACTAATAATAGAATGTTGCAGAAACATTTATTACACACCATGGCTTTCTACAGCCCGTGTAATGTCTTTAATTTAAGTGTGACATTATTATTCTTGCTAATCGGGCAATAAAATACAGAGAAATATCAAACAAAAGGTGCTTGCAGTGCTTCCTGCTGAATGGGTGGGGGCGTGCATGAGCTGGAAGGTGCTTGTCCACTCCGTCCTTCCATAGAGAGGAAAATGCAGTGGGGGGGTTGACGGCAGCACCAGCTGTTTGGCAGAACTCTTACGCTCTGCTGAATGAATGAATGAATTTGACTGCCAAGATGGAGGATTACAGTATATACCCAAATTCACCAGGAGGTGATCAGACTTTTGTAGTGTGACTCTGAAGTGCTGGATGTTTGCGAGTTTAAAAAAAAAAAAAAACACAACGTCGACGAAACATTCTGCACCGACAAAGGCACCTGCGGTTGCTCCCAAAAGCTAACCATCGCACACAAAGTTGGACTTCTGGACATGCTGAAGGAAGGTAGAAGTTACGCGGCTGTAGGGCGCCATTACGGAATAAATGAATCTTCGGTTTGTTACATAAAGAAGGAGGAAAATAGAATAAGGACGACAGCAGCAATAAGTTTTAACAAGGACGCAAAAACAATACAGCGAAGCGGTGCCAGGACGAAGAGGCACGGTCAGGTCAGAGGAACTGTGTAATACGCGTGAGTCACTATTAATAATTTCTTATGTGTCTAACCTTGTACAGTAGGTTGATCATTAAAATTCCAACAAAATTTGAACTTTGAGAGTGTTTAAACAAGAGTGATTTTTTTTTTTCTGTATTAACATAAAAAAAACCTCCAAAGGAGTCAGTGCCTCACCAGCCATAGACCTCACCGCACGTCACTGTTACACATGATGTCACATGATTATGCAAAAACGTACACACTTAACTTCTATGACATTTTGTCATACATGAAATTACATTTTGGATAAAAAAAATTTGGACTGAGGTATTCGTTTTGTCGTTTTTCAACATTTTGAGTCACGGTTTGTCTAACAAACAGTCCAAAATATGGTGGTTCACTTTCTTACCTGTATTTATTTTCTATTTTTTGACATTTGAGTCATAATGGGTTTCCACCCTCCAGCCCCAGAATCTAAAGTGTTATGATTGAGCTAGGCTTGTTGTAGTTTATGTTGACTTATGTGGTAACTTTATGTTGCACCAAGAGTGGCTTTACACTAAAGGCCATTCATTGCCATTCTTGTCAGAATGCAGGCTGCTAATTGCAGAAGCTGCTGCTCACCACAATGTGGTCAGACAAGCACATTCAGCAATTTGTTCTCCATTGGGTGTAATAATAATTGGCGTTTTGTGAATCTTTCAGCTCAGTAATTACAAATTATTTTGTTTTCGTAGTTCCATTTTAACCCTGCACAGTCTGTGCTGGTGGTGGAAGGAGAGGATCTAGACAGCATCAACACGGCCATGACCAAGGTCTCCTACATCAACTCTCGCCAGTTCCCCACACCAGGCCTGCGACGGCTGCACATCAGCACCACTGTACTGTAAGTTCTTCTATTTGTGTTATTACTTATTATTAGACGGTGTGAAAGGTACAATATTATAATATTGATTTTTGAAAAGTCTCAAAGGTCCCACAATCGTGTATTCAGAGTGTTGCCTAAATCTAACCTTGATGTTGGAATTTAGACAGTTTAAAGTACTTTTATTAAGTCCTCCTGGGAATACAGACCTGCCAACATGGCCCGCCTTTTAACCCTTGAATACGCTTGTATGCTTTGCTGCTCTCAGGTAGACATTTTGTTGGTTTCAGTTTCCTTGTTTCCGGCTAAAATAGGCTACCGCATCACGGCAACGCTATTAGCATCACTGGCTGGCTCCGCTCCCTCCACGCCCTGTGGTAGAGCGTGACGTGCACCTCCAAAAAACGAAGGCTGTATTTGGTCAGCTTGTTGTACATTATTCCCTGTGAGTGTACGATAAATAAAAACTAATTTGATCATTTTGCCGGCCTCGCTAAATTGACACGTGCATGCATGTTTGTTGGCACTAGCGAGGCGCTAGCAAGTGTACCCACAGAGTGCTGCAAGTGCGTGTCGTGAGGATTAACAATCAAGCAATTACTTTGAGGGTCATGTTGTGCTGCATCCAAAACATGTACTTTGACCAAACTCCGAAAAAAAAGTTACACCTTATTGAACGTAAACAGCGTTTTCCACACATGTTGCTAAAGTAAAAAGTGTATATGCAAATGACCTGACGTCTGCATTGACAGATAGTGTGAAATTCAGAGTATTTCCGAGTTATTTCTCCGTTTTTTTTATATTCAGACAATAGCAAAAGTGACACTGATTCAAAATTAGAAATATTGTGATTGATTGGCTGTTTTTGTCTTTTTGTTTATTTTATATGTTGTTTGTTTAATTAATTACATTTTTAAATTATTTTTTTATTTGTATTAGTTTTTTCTTTATTAAAAACACTCTTGAGAAATTAAAATGAATTGCTTTTGATACGGCGTACTCGCATTATTATTATTACATTAATGAAAAAATGGTTTCAAAATAATGCTGACAATAATATCGGCCATAATTTTTAGGACAATTATCGTCCAGCAAAAGTTGTTATTGCTACAGGCTTAGTTGTTGTCCTTTTTTTTTGTCCAAGGGTGTCCACTTGATGTTAAACGTTCACTTCTCCATGCCAAACTGTGCATGTTAAAAAAAGCCTTTAACAGACCCTTTTGCATAGATTTTTTGTGGCATGAGTGCAAAAACAGTTAAAAAAAAAAGGGGGATTGCTCTCCGCCCCCTCCATCTTTGCTAGGCTAGGTAGAAGTTATGTTCAGTTGTCCGTTCATTTGTCATTATGTTTGTATTATTTTGTTTTTAAAACTATAATCTTTGTCTATAAGATGTGTTTTGTGTTAACAATTTCAGTGTCTGGAACGGATTAATTGGATTTACATTATTTTCTATGGGAAAATTTGCTTTGGTTAGAGTCCGTTTTGGTTTGAGTTGGACCTTCTGGAACGGATTAATGACGTTAACCAAGGCACCACTGTAGTCGATGCTCACAGTGTTCACGTCACGTCACACGCTCAACCCTGATGAAGAGCTACAGTATAAATGTAAGGGTGTCCAGAGTGCGGCCCAGGGACCATTTGTGTTTGACGCCTCATTTTGTTTTACCACAATGCTTTGATATTTTAAGTTGGCAGGTTTATTTTATGATGTGTAGCGAACAAAGCTATCCTTCGTGAAGTGGTGGGAGTATAGACAGAGTGGTTCAGAGGCAATATCATATAAGAAAGGAGGGTTTTCCTTCATAACATGACAAAATCCCAAAACCTCAGATCCGACCATTTACATGCCTCTTCCTAATGATATGATGATAGATTGTTCTCACGTTTGGTGCTCATAAACAGGCTCTAGGGACACGTATTGCATCACTGACAAGTCCATTTTGCATAATATGGGGCCTTTAATAAGCCAGCAGAAATGCTCTTTTCATTCTGCTATTGTTTGTGTTTCATTCATTCTGTTGGCGTGCAGGCGAGGGACAGATGGTCAACATCGTCGCCCCCTCAAGCCTGTCTGTTTACGTTCACACTAAGTAGTAATAACATGTGTCTTGAGGCATCCGCTAAGTGTGTTCAGATGCAAAATATTCAGTGCAAAATACGTTTTCATAAGCCAAAAAGCTCTGAGAGGTACATAAACGTTCTGTCAACTCTGTCTCTCTCTTGCAAGTCGATAAAGTGATTTGATGATTCTGTGATGATACATTTGTGAAGTGACACTGCAATGCTCTGTGTTGTACTGCGGTCTGAAGCTGGTATCTCTGTGCCTTGAGGGAAACTGGCGACTGTAAACAATCTGACCACGTGGGCAGATGCCAAACACCTCCATACCAACCCCTTGCAGCTTGCGAACACACATTTTAAAAGCAGAGCACCAAGTTCCCAAATGCTTTTTTTTATCTCTCTGCAGGGCTTTTCAAGCTTTGTGAGAGGATGTCCGTGTATTAGGTAATGTTTGTGTTCAAAGAACATGGTCACGAGTGGTCGCCTCGATGTCACACCTGAGTTCTCCTCAGGGCTCAGCTACACCTGTCACAGCAACAAGCTGCTACACTTTCACACACATCAGATTCGTTGTGCTGCTGAGCAACTCTGAACTATCTTATGACATATTTCCACTGGCTCGGATTCAAATCTTTATTCAGGTTGAACAGAAATACTCTTCAGTGAGGACGACCTTTCATCAGAATGGCTGCATTGTGCAATTGTTACACTGAATATGTTTTTATTTTTTGTGCATTACGCACTAGAAATACAACAGAAGAGAAAGAGAAAAGTCTTTATTGTCATGACACAGTGCACAAGGAAAGTGCAGACGTAACATTGAGCTTTCATGAAAAAACATCTGACACATCACAATACAAAACAATCTGGCGTCTGTAACACAGCCTGATGGAAGTATAAGTATTGCACATTATTTCTATTAAACAACAGTAAATCCCCACTATTTGCTATTCAGAGAACTGCAAAAAAAGCATATTTTTGACACTCCCAAGCCCTAAATGTGCCTCACACACTTTCAAATGATAAAATGTATAGGTAGTCACCACCACCAGTTGGACCGCTTCCATCGCTCTCTAAATTTGGCGGGTGGTATGGGGCGCCGCTGCTCCGCAGGTAGCTGGGTCCTCCCAGCTAGCAGTCTGATATGATGCAGGCGTTTCACCACGCCGTGTCTATGTTATCCACACTTGCTTACCTGTTGTAATTCCAGTAACGGTTTACCATCACATATTAACTTGTGCACACCTTCCTGCTAGTTTTGATGCCGGACTGCAACAAAGTTGACTGTCAAAGCTCTTACATCTATGGTATGTCATGATGTCGTACATGTACCTGACATTCTATGCTTTGCCAACACATATTTATAAATTATGACCAATGTAGGGTGAATGAGATGAGCTTCTGCAAAAAATTGCCTATTTTCAAATAGAAAATGCGCGAACGGATGGGTTTTCCCATAAATAAAAATAAAAAGCAAGCGAATGCTGAATAGGTGGGAATCTACTGTATTACTATTAAATCTAACTTTCTGCCTACATTTTGGAGTTGCATCCTTTATTTGTTGATATTTAATGACACATGAAAGAGGAGAAGCGGTATGGAAAATGGATGGATGGATGGATGGATGGATGGATGGATGGATGACAGACGGGGTTCCAAACTTTTCCCAGTGAGGGCTGCATACACTAAAATCACAGGATCCGCAGTCCACTTTGATATTTTCAACTTTATAAACAAACCCATGCTAACAGGTTATATATATTTTAAAGAACAGCATGCATCTCAGTGTTATAGGTGACAAAGATTAATTTTTCACCACTGCTCATTTTTCTATTTTTGCTGTTGTTTTTCAACTTTACAAATATTTCAGCTGTCTTCTTGTAATTTTTTTCATAACGATGTGACTTTAATTTTGTAGATTTTTTTTTCGTAATATCACAACTTCTTCCCAACCTAATACACTACGTCCCCAACTTACGAACATCCGACATGCGAACTTTCGGAGATACGAACACCAGCCGACTGGTCTATTTTTTCATGTATTTCGCCTTTTAGTACTGTAACTCCATTATTTATACTGCTACATCTTGACCAGTAGAGGGCACTGTGACACTGCTAATGGGACTAACAGTTACAGGAAGCCGCTGGGGAGAGAAAGCTAAATGGAAAGCTAAATTGTAGCTGTATGATACAACCCGAACAGAGCGTGTGATTAAAGTTTATGAAGAGTTAATAGGCCTGCTTAATTCTATACCACCCACAGAACACTACCTCTTTTAGAAGAGTCTAACGACGACGACGATTTGTCCTTTTTTTCAATAATTCCTCCTCCAACTCCTCCACGACGACGTATGCTCGACCACTCCTTTTAAAAATAATAATAAAATAGAATAAAATAGAATAGAATAGAATAGAATAGAATAGAATAGAATAGAATAGAAAATAATATAATATAATATAATATAATAATACACAATATAATATAATATAATATAATATAATAAAAATAACATTTATCATTACGTATTATTATATCATTTTTATTATTGTTTTTTTCATGAATTATCCTCGTTTAATATTACTACTGCATCCAAACTCATATTTACATACATACGCATATACTGTATATGTATACACGTACATGTAGTACCTATATCATTGGTAATGACCTTTTCCCCCACTTAAGAACAATTTGACTTAAGAACAGTCGTCTGGAACCAATTGTGTTCGTTGGTTGGGGACTTAGTGTATTCCAAAAATTACAATTTATTATTTATTTTGTTACTAATATTGCAAAAATCATTGCAGTAATTATTGTGAAAATAATTATTTTTCATAGTATTATGACATTACGCTCTTAAAATTTTTAGATTAATATTATGACTATTCTAACATAATACACTTAATTGTATTACAGCAATTCCTCATTTATCGCTATTAATTGGTTCCAGGCCTGACCGCAAAAAGTGAATCTACGCAAAGTAGGTTTCCTTTATAAATGGAATATTTTTGTAGTTATGGCATAGAAAACCTGTTTATGATTGCTATACATGTTTTGTTTTTTTTTAAATTTATTAGAGCCATCTAGACATGAAATAGCACCCCTATAGTCACCTTCACATTCGTATTACCCAATATGGTACATATAATCAGAGACAATAAGCCATTTAAAACTGTTTACCTTGAAGGGGAGCAGAATCGATGGTGGACAGGAAGTGACGTTGGGAGTACGGTTGAGTTTTAGCTTGTTGTGGACTAAAACCGCAACAGTAACGCATGTTGTTGTTATGATTATTATTGTAATTACTATGCTATTATTAGGCCTGTCACGATAACACATTTTTCTGGATGATAATTGTCCTACAAATTATTGCTGAAAAACGATATTATTGTCAACATTGTTTTGAGAGCATTTTTTCATTAATGTAATGATAATATATGGCATAATAATGCGAGTACACTGTATCAAAACCAATATTTTTTTTTATTTCTCAAGGCTATTTAACGTTGTAATTGGACTGAGTTTTTAAATAAAATAAATTAAACAAACAATCAAACAACAGAAAAATTGAAAAACAAAAAAAGACAAAAAAAAAAACCCAATGAAAATAAAATGAACTCTGTCTTTTAGCAAAAATTGCTCTTAAATAAAAATCATAAACAAAAACAATAAAAAATAGACCCAGTCTCTGCTAAGAAAAAAAAAAGCGCTCCAATAAACGCCAACAATAAAAACAATAAATAAAATGCATTATCAAATCTTTATAAACAAAATTGCACTTTAATAAATAATGAACCTTGGGTGTTATTCCTTAACAGGAAGGTTTAACACGTAGCGAAGGACACTGTCTGTGAGCACGCACCATTTTGCGCTGTTTGCCGACCAAACGCCTCAGTAGGCGTTGACTGTTGGCGACGAAGGCTCCGCTGCACCTCAAGCGGCAGTTTTTTTGTTCCAGGTGGGAAAACTAGACAGTATGGTTGTGTTTGAGGTGCGCACGCAAATTGGTCGTATTCCCCTTTTTCGTCGCCACTACTTTCCACCAAATGCGACATATCTGCTCGTCGGTGTTCATGGGCACACCTTGCTAATTCTGTTTAAAACCAGAATATTCCCACACGGGGGCTGTGGCATTCGCCTTAGAAACCGTCGCTTTTGTGCCTTCATTCATATTTGTGTTTGCCCCCTCGCAGGCTGCAGCACTCTCGCTAGCAGTCCCAACCCCCCCCACTGGCGGACAAAGACTGAAAGACTGACAGGGTCCAGCTTTGCACTTAAGATATAGTGCAGTTATACTTTACACATGGCTACTGTCACTTCTTTCATTGTCATTTCAGTAGGTGTATCATAGGAGGATGCCTTCACACAATCATGAGAAACATGCCAAGACATTTCCTCTGTATGCTGTTCCTTGTACTTAAAAAAAATCAGCCACATAAAAACAGCACTAGACATATTGAAAGTGTGTTGCCATGCTCTTCTGTGTGCGTGTGTCAGGTGTTTCGGGGAGGACGCGTGTCTCTCCATCCCAGACGTCAGGGCAGTCGTCATGGTCCAGCCGCCCAGCGAACCGAGAATCACCATTACAGGATCCAATCGACTCGTCAGGCCTGCCAGTGACCTACGGAGCCCTGTGGGCGTGGCGCCCTTCAAGGAGCTTCATATCACCAGCACAGTAATGAAGGGAGACAGCTTCACTGGATGTGAGATGTTGCGCGTGCAGGAAAGTCTCGATACTCTTTGTGAACGTTTTTTTGCTTGATTGTTGTCATTTTTGTGTCTACGCATGCAGCCCGCAGGCCAGGTGTGATGGAGGTGATGCATAACTTGGACTATTGTGATATTCTGGTGATTGGGGATGAACTGGATCCCGAGAGAGAGAGCCTACACATTCATCACAGCGCTTTGCTGGGGAAACACCTAGACGCCACCAACTCCACCTCTGGAATATCAATATATGGTACGCTTGATTACCTCCCTGCAGGCAAAGCCCAAAGGCTCTGACTCAAATGTTGTGTTTCAGTAACTTTGCTGCTTCAGTTTTTATGTTGGTGATTCACACATTGCTTCTATATTATTGTCATGAGTGGCTTATAGAATTATTTAGCTTTTTTTTTTTTTAATAAAAGCTGTGGCTGTGGGCAACCTCCAAAATGGCAGTAGGTGCAAGTGTCACGGGTGTGCTGCATCTAGCAGGCTTTACTATCTCTGCATGCCCTTTAAAATATTGCTTGCACTACTCAGCTGTTTGTGTGTAACTCGTGCGTGTTACGCTTTACAATGAACTTACCAGCCGTATTATGCTTACCATTATTCCAACATTGGTTCTGTTGCTGCTTAATAAATGTCCATGTGATCAAAGAGCACTGCATTGTCCTTTCCACTTTCTCATGCACTCTAAATCATTATCATTAAATGCTGATGCTGCAAAGTGAGTGAAACACGAGATTTAAGCCACTGCTGAAACATGAAGCCGTAGCTATTGCCAAGATGTCCTGATTTAGACCCAGCACCAAACATTACAATGTTAACAAAAGAGAAAAACGGGGGATCTGTAGCTTTTATTTGGACCTTATTTTGCCCACAAACGGCAATGAGCAACACTGCATGGGTGTTCCACTGTGACGCATATTAACAGCTTTTGTGTGTGTAAGGTGTGGACTCCATGGCCCACTACGAGCAGGCACTGCGTCAGGTACGCTACAGGAACTGGCGACCTGCCACCTTGACTGAGAGAAGGTTCAGGCTTACCTGCTCTGAACTGAACGGCCGTTACACCAGCAATGAGTTCATCTTGGAGGTGAGTTAGCTTTTTTCTCCGTCGTCCTTTGAGGACATTCATTCAGCTTCCAAATGATTCTCCATCCTCCGGATGCTCAAGTGGCTCATTTTCTCTTCTATCCATCTCCCACGAGACGCACTTGTATTGTGTATAGCAACACACACACACACACACTCACACACACTCACACGGTTGCCCCAAACAAGTGTTCTTGTGCTTCTCCTTCAGGTCAGTGTTCTTCACCACTCAAAGCCTGTGAAGCATGTCAATCATATGGCTGCTCAGCCGCAGTACATGAGACCCGTTCATCACCCACTCATGATACATGCTCCTAATTCCCACATGTCAGGTAACACACATGCACACACACACTGCAAACTTGTGTTCCAAAAAGTCTGCAACATTAGCTAGTTGACCCATCATGTTGTTATTACCGTGAGGCCAAAAATGAGATCATTAACATCCATTTATTTCCTTGTCTCGTCGCGTTTATTGTATCTTACTATGGGACACAGAACACTCATAATTGTTTTAACTTGTCACCGTTTTAATTGGATCGCTGTCACTTTAGGATCAACTGTTTTCAAATGTAGTGCGATTGTTACTTGAGAGGTCAACTTGAGCCAAAAACGGGTCAGTGTTTCTTCAGTTTTGTTATACAGACTTCCCTCGCTCTATCGCGGTTCACCTTTCGCGTATTCGCTGTTTCACGGATTTTGTAGTGCTTTTTTTTTATTACAGCGTATGAATGCTGTTACAGGCCGAGCCTGGCCCTTTAAGAACAACTGCATTGTGGGAAGTTATTGAGAAATTCCGACATAATCGATCATGTTATCCTTATATCATATCCATAGTGCAAGTGGACAATGTAGAAGCCCTCTTTTCTTTGTTCGATAAATTATTTTACGTTTTTTTTCGCCACTGAAAAAATACAAAAGGATACAAAAGGATTTGCTAAGAAGAAATGTTTGGATGGATGGTATTTTTCCATTTAGAGAAAAATCTCTAGCTCAATCCATCATTGCGCTCTGCGCTCTGCATTTTATGTGTTTTATTCTATTTATTTATGTATTTATACGTAACCGAATATGACGTTTACGTCTGCGCTACGTGCATGGCATACGTTTTTATGTAGCTCAGTCTTGGTGGATGTCATAAGACGATAGGAACATCCGCATCCTAACAAAGTATTTTAACAAGGGTAACTCATAAAATAGCCTCCCGATATATTACATATATGAAGTATGGTTATTGACAATTTATGTTCATGCATTAACAACATAACAACTACCACAGCGCATGACGTCGCAGAAGCGCTGTTGTAAAAAACTGCTAAAGGAGGAGGTGACGTAGTCCTCGTGTATGCGCGGCACCGATTCCGTTCCGTCTGCAGCAATATGCTTTAACAAGGATATCAACAAGGATACAAGGATACAAAACGCTACATTACAGCGGAACGGCGCCAGGATGAAAAGGCACGGTCACAGGAGGGACTTAATCATTTATTGTGTTGATCATTAAGGGTGATCATTAAAATTCAAACAAAGGTTTTAACTTTTTTGAGAGAAATGTGAGAAAATGTTATTGCCTGTCTGAGAAAAGTGTATAAAGTGTATGGTGGAGGGTTTTACAGCCTTAAAACATCCATCCATCCATCCAACCATTGTCTAAGCCGCTTATCCACATTAGGGTCGCGCGGGTATGCTGGAGCCTATCCCAGCTGACTTTGGGCGAGAGGCGGGGTACACCCTGGACTGGTCGCCAGCCAATGGCAGGGCACATATAGACAAACAACCATTCACACTCACATTCATACCTATGGACAATTTAGAGTTGCCAATTAACCTAACATGCATGTTTTTGGAATGTGGGAGGAAACCGGAGTACCCGGAGAAAACCCAGCACGCACGGGGAGAACATGCAAACTCCAAGGGAGAATCGACCCCAGGTCTTCCCGATCTCCTGACCGCGTGGCCAACATGCTAACCATTCATCCACCGTGCGGCCCGCCTTAAAACATAAAATTGTAACAAAAAAAAAATAAGTTGGTTACCTGGAGGATTTCACTTATTGTGGGATATTTTGGGAACCTATCCCCCGCGATAAACAAAGGAACACTGTATGTCACTATTGGGATCTGATTGTTTTGTTGTACATGTTTCATGGTACATAGGCAGCATCAAACAGTGGGATACACTGTGGGTGTCTACAATCAGGCTTTTCTAGTTTCAAGTCATCTACGGTGAAGTCACAAACTATTTATATATATCATACATACTTTTATAACTTATTTGGTTGTGTGGAATAATAGAAAAAGCTTGATGAAGTGATATGACTCAAACGGAGAACAATAGTCAGCAACAGTAGGCATGAGAGGCACTAACCCATTGACTTCTTTATACATCTGAGGCTTATTGCCAATGTAGTGGCAGCCTGGCACAATGAAGTGAGGCTTGAGGTGCTCAGTGAAGCGTTTAAACCCAGTGTTGCTCATCCCCGACAGGGGCTGGCTCTTTTCTTTTTTAGCTAAAGACTTCTTGTTGTCCGGTGGGAGTTTCTCACACTCTGCAAATGTTTCAGACAACAAGACGTGGTCTTGTGAAAATCTGCATACATGTTTTTTTTTTTTTGCAACGCTGCTTCAAATGCACAATGAGGGTTGGTCGTATTAAACATTCCTGGTTCTGTGCCAAAAAATGAAAGGTGTTTTGCAAGTTTTGCACTCAGCCGCAACGTCTTTTTCGGAATTTAAGGACAAATACTGCCACACAGCCGACATTACTCCTACTCCTCGCCAAACATGGACTGCTTGTATTCCAGTGCTGATGTTGGAAATTTTAGATGCAGGACGATATAATCTCATACTCGTGTTTTTGCTGTTATCGGACCAATATCCAATATCAATGTCGAATCGGGACATCCCTACTTGCTAGCTTAGTTAGTCTGCAGTGTGGAATTATTTGTAAAGATGCAATTTGCAATAAAAACGCTGGTAATGCAAGGGAGGGGAGTAAGGTGTCCTTCATGCTGCGTTCATGCATGACGTGCTGAATAAGCATGCAAATAAAGCATACGAATTCACACAGTCAATAGCGCCACGTGTTCTTCTTGTCCAGGACCAGCCCCTCCAGCAGCCACAGTTGTTATCGTGGTGTGCATCGCCGCCCTGGTGGTGATTGTGGTGATTGGCGTGTACAGAATCCACGCTACTCATCAAGAGAGCTCCAGAGAGGAAGAGGAGGGCGCCAAAGAGCCTGAGGTGGACTGGGACAAGTCTGCACTGACCATCACTGTAAACCCCATGGAGGTAACAGAGACACACCACCTTGTACTGCACAACACTCCCACGTGTCGACATTTTCAATGTGTTTTTCCAGAACGTGAAAGGAGCTCATGCTCTCAGTGAAGAGGCGAGCGGAGAGCAGTGTGGAGAGGAGGAAGATGATGATGCTGATGCTGATGATGTTGAAGAACACGTGGGAGGAATGGCAAGCGCGGAGTCGGATAACAGTGACGAGGAGGAGGGGGAGGAGGAGGAGGAGGAGGAAGAGGGGGAGATGGAAACGGCAAAGGAGCGGAAGCTTAAGTGGGACAGTTCATTCATAACATACTGACCACACACACGCTGATAAAAAAAAATACACCTGCACATAAACACACTCTCAATATCCATTCTCTGCTCTCTCTTTCTCTTTCTACACACTCACGCGGAAAAAAAGAAAACACCCACTTACATCCCTGACTTCATTTCCAAGCAAACATGTCCCCCTGCTGGACAAGTCAGTAACTGCAGCCCGACTGCTCCCATCATATGATCAACAATCATGACCCAGCATGGTGTTACAGTTCATAGTGCTTCTTTTTCACCCGATGTTTGATATCTGCAATGAAACACCTTTATTTCAGATTACTTTTGTATGCTTTATTTTTTAAGATTGGTGTTGAAAGACAATGAAATGAACAGTGACATGTATGCATATGTAAATGACTCGATTTAACAACGCACATATTCTTAAAAGAGTATCCTGTTTTAGTCTGTTTCATTCAACATGGCCTGTGAGGAAGTAAGGAGCTAACGTTGGCTTTTAGAGTAGCTTGTAACACAGTTGTCAAATTAGTGTGTCCTAGTTTTCATTTTTAGCTGAAACCTTGACACCCTTTGTGTACGTAATCTATCTCTACACTCCCCCTCAAAAAACAACCCTCTGCATGACTACTGGTAAAGAGGGGCATATTTTTGTTGTGGTACACGAAATCCCGATTTGCAAAGAGGACAAAACCGGACGTACTTTGCAGGGTTGTTATCTTTTACGAGGAAATGTTCGCCATTAGTCCATGGAATACAAGCCCAGTGATAAATAATGAGTCAAAACGAAATATATCACTTTAGGATTGGCATCTTTTCCTTCACTTTCTTCACCTCACCTCTATGAAAAGCAACGTTTCCCTGTACAATAAGATGAATATATGAAACAAGAAACCCCTCATTAATGACATAAGACATTATCGTACCGTAATGATCCGCTGACTGAGTAGTTCTCGTTAACTCCTGGTTGTGATGTCATCATCGTGAGACGGTCCACTTGTCCATAGTTATTTGTCATGTTGTGTGCTTCTGACAGGGCAAATACCTCTTTTACATTGAAACAGGAAATCTACCTTGTGAGGAAGGAGTTCAAGACAGTTGTTTTATATATTTGTTTCCTTTTTTCTTATTTCTAAACAAATGGTCTCCCTCTGTAGTGGTCATCCCACTGCCTTGTGTATATTGACCAATAAAGACTTTAGACTCTACTTATTTGTCTCACTTTTTTTTGTTCAACATTTTCAATCGTGTCAAATGAAGACAACCAAGTTGGCCTCACTTGTTATTATTATTTATTTATTCCGAAATGAACAGGCATGTAAATAACATAATGTTCGACGCCGGAACCGCGATGCAGCGAGGGACGACTGTATAATTTTATCATTTTATTTAGTTCAACTGCTTCTTGCAAAAAAAAGTCAATGAAAAAAAGCTCAACACGTAAAATCAGCAATGTTCAATTGCATCTATCCAACCTCAGTGCCACGACACGTTCGTGTTCCTTGAGAGATCATCAGGTGTGCTGTGGGAATTTATCCAATTTCACTTAATTGGTCCGAAAATAATTATTAATTAGTTAATTATAACGTACAGTCAATCCTCAGTTTTCATATGGCCCAGTTTTTGTATGATTCGGTTTTCCTCAACAATTCTGCCTCAGTTTTTGTGCAATAGTGCATGGAACAAATTAATCCGTTTGCCCTTTGCCAAGAACTCAAACAAAACACCCTACGCATCGCTGATTCACTGCCTGTGCAATTTTGATTGAGTGCAATTGCTAAATAACCCGCCATGGGGCCAAAGAAGGTTGTGAGTGCCAGCAGTTTCATAAAGAAGGAGAGAAGCACTAAGGAAGTTGATCTCGCCAAGATGGACAAGAAGTCTGCATCAACAATTTGTCGTTTATAATTATTCCACATTGTTTTCTGCATGTAAAACTATAATCATTGTCTATAAAATCTATTTTTGTCAATATTTTTGGGTGTCTGGGACAGATTTCCTACGGGGAAAACCTGCCTGGGTTTTCATATGTTTTGTTTTTTGCGTAAGTTTTTGGAACTACCGTCATCCCTCGCTACATCGCGGTTCAAACATGGCACCTTACTTATTGCAGTTTTTCAAAAATGTATTAATTAATAAATGATTGCTGTTTCGTGTTTGACAATAGCTTATTATTAGTCAAAAAATATTGAAAGACAAGTTATACGTAGTATTCTGGTCACTAGGTGTCAGTAATGTTACTTTGATGAGACATTTATATTACATGACCTTCACACTGCAGAGTCAGCCATGGCATGTCTGACATGATAGAGTGGAAAAAAAACATCCCCCTCCATTCCATGTGGAAGTGGTAGGTTTTTGACTTCTCACTTTGTCCTTCTTCCCCACTCTGTTTGAACACTTTCTTGATGTTGATGAGGAAATCGGAGAAGCTGTTAGCTCGGTAGCTTGCTATGCTAGAGGCGGCTATCGCTTATGTCCCTACAGAAATCCCATAGCCTGCACAATGTGGTGTGAACAAAGAATAATTGGATGTTTAACAGTATAGGGGTGTTATTTCATATGTACAGGGCTCTAATTATGTTAAAATACATATTTAGAAAGTCCTAAATATGTTTTCTATGCTCTAACTACGAAAATATTCAGTTTATTAATATTGAATTCTACTTTGCTGAAATTCACTTATTGCAGTCAGATCTGGAACTAATTAACCGTGATAAATGAGGAGTGACTGTAATTAATAACAAAAACTGAGGTTCCACTGTAATCTTTGTTCATCTATATACAGTATGTACTATTGTACTGTATAGTGACAGGCAGAACAATTAAATGGCCTTCCACTAGATGGCAGAAGGTATACAATGAACCTGTGTCTCCACCTGTTGCCATTCACAGAACTGAATAAGCAAGGTTGACATTAGTGTGTTTTTTTTTTCACGGAAGTTTAAAAAGACAGGAACATTCAGGAAAGGGAGGATGCTTATTTTAGTTATATTATTGGGGTCAATTTCATTTCATCCGAGTAAAGTTCAGTTGTTGTTGCTATTGTTGCTGATTATTATTACTTCATTATTCCATTTGTATGTCTTCTCAGTTGTTTTGTGCACATTTTTAGCATTTTAAGTGTTGTCTAGCTGGCATTGGGTTGGAGTTAGGGTTGTTTTCTTTCCTTTGTTAATTGAACAAATTTATTTATTTATTTTTAAAGTACAAATCAAGTAAACCAATTTCCCAACACTATTCTCGCATTTTTTTTTCCATGATATAACCATTTTATTTTTGTAGTATTTCAAATTTATTCTCATCATTACTTTAATTACTTTAACTTGAGTGGATATTATTATTATTGTTTAATGAATATTATTTAATTGTATTTTAATCAGTGTATTTTATGTATTTTTTCAAAATGTACCAGAAAATGTTAACCCCTTTGAAACCATATTTATGAATAGAAGTATTCAATGATCTTCAAGCATCCACACGCATGACCAACTAATGTGTTACTAATGTAACTAATGTGTGTGCTTGCTGTGTTCCTCGTGATGGTCTACAAATCGTGTAGTGCAGGGGTCCACAACCACCCGGCCTGGGCCGAGGAAACCTTTTAGGCGCAATGATAAAAAAAAAAACACACACACACACAAAAAAAATACTTTTATAAATAACTAAATACAATTTTAAGTAAATACATATCAATTTTGGAAATATGGGCCATTATTTTATTTTTAAAAAATAATATAGTTTGAAGTTTTCGCATGTTTATGTTGTTTTATTGCGAGTGTCCCACTTTGTTTGACAGTCCTTGAACGCATCATTGTACGCGCGCTAGCCTTCTCCCACTCTGCACAGATTGTCAACTAAACTTTATTTTTATCGTGTTTCTTTCACTTCATATTTGCTCCCAAATGCTGATACTCTGCGGGAATGCATAAAGGTAAAGTTTGATGACGTTATTGAGTGCTAATGTGTATATTTGTTGTGTGCACAGCTTCAAGTTAATTGATGCTAGCACACTGCCTGTTAGCACACACGCTAGCAGCGGCACTATAGTCTTCTATCTGAAAAACAAACTCCAAGCTTATCGTGGTGGATGGTGGCTCTCTATTCACTTTGTGCTTTTAATTTGATGTTGTTCCTGTCTTAGTTTTACACAAGACATACTAAATGAGATAAATTACATCGCTATACGATCCCCACCACCACCCCCCTGGTCCGCGGAGATTTGTGGGAACACGAGCCGGGCCGTGTGTCCAAAAAGGTTGTGGACCACTAGTGTAGTGTGCCTCCATCTTGATTAGACAAGACTGTGATGTAGAGAGACACATTCTCGGTCAGTGGGATGAAGTCTATTGAGCATTGAGACTGATGAATTGTTGTAGCTCTGCCTTGTTGTTTGTGCTCAGATGCTTGTGTTCTATACAGCTCCCTGAGGATAAAGCAATACCAAACACTAATTAGCAGCTTAATGGGCCTTTAACTGATGAACACTGCATGTTCAATAACAGACTAATGGACCTCAGGCAGGCAACAATTCACTGTTACGTTAGTTTTCCCACTAATTTAATTGTCAATATGCTTTGAAAACACGTTTTTCAGTATTTGTCTCATGTTTTGGTCAAATGGCAGCATATATTCTTATTTGTCTGCTACTGTGAAGGCGATATGAACCACGTCAAACTTTGCTAATCATTGAGTGCATCTGTAGTCGTTGAGTGACTTTCAGGAGGAAACTACACACTTGACAGAATTTACGCTTTTTGGTTTAACGCTTTGCACTGCCAATTAACACTGAACACGTTTCAGCTCGACTAACAGCCGAGCGACCAACGTGCGGCCCAGGGGACATTTGCGGCCCGTGGCTGTTTTTTTATTGGCCCACAGGACATTCTAAAAAATATAATAAACGAGAAAACAAAAAAAAAACAAAAACAAAAAGACAACAACAGCAAACAATCAGCAGTGAAAATCATCTGTAATTTTACGAGAAAAAAATTGAATTATTACGAGTAAAAAGCTGTTCTCTAACGAGAAAAAGTCGTATTTTTATGAGAATAACACGTAATATTATAGCGAATAAGAACAATTTTAGTAGCGTGAAGTTGAAATATGAAAGAAGAATAAAGTTGTAATTTTTGTCAAATTAGGTTGGGCTAAGTTGTTCCTCAAAATATCGCGGTTCGATTATCGCTTCCGTGATATACGGTGTTTTTTCAGAAATTAATTAATAAATGAAAGCTGTTTCATGGTAGAATATGGTTTATTATTAGTCAAAACATATTGAAATACATGTGATATGTCGTATTCTGGTCACTGGGCTGCAGTAATGACACAAAACATTGATGATTGAGACATGACCTTACATTACATTACCTTAACACCGCATGAAGTTATTCAGTCATAAAGGCATGTCTGACATTTTAGAATGAAAAAAGGTTCTCCTTTCATTCGTGTGGAAGTGGTACATTTTTGGCTTTTTAAGTTTCGTAGAAATACATTTGAACAATCCTCCCATGGGACCGTGAGCTCTATGATGTAGACCACCTTTAGTGAAGGGGACCATAGTCTGGCCTGAAGGTGGTGGTTGCAGTCTCTGGTGGACATATTAGCTGCTTGCCAATGTCGACTAGCATTTTCCAGAAAGAATCACTAGTACACACATTTCTTCAAATTCACTTTTTGCTTTTATTCACATTTCATATCTGACAACAACTGCACCGTATCTCCTTACATTCTACATCTTAATGGTCCTGAAGGAAACACAAAGTCGGGCCACCGTTCTCACCTGTAATAACAATAATTATAATAACATTAATAAAAGCAGCATTGAAGAAACATCTTTACATTTTCCTCCCTTCATCACCAGCATCTTTGTCATAAATTTACCTGAATGTAACATCAATGATTAGTTTAAAAAAAAAAAAAAAAAGCATCAACAAAATAACGGAACTATTGTCAACAGAATCAGACTCCACACGCACAATCATCTTAAGAGGAATACAAACTCAGATGTAAAAACAAAACAAAAAAAGTGACTCAAGCCTTTTTTTTTTTTCAGAAATGAAGCATAACTGGTCTACAGTGTGCGTGTGTGCATGTGGATGTATGCGAGTGTTGGTCGGTCACACGCTGCTACGACACCAGTGGTCACGTTTGTATGCGCCGCTCTTGTCTAAATCAATCATAGGTTTGGAATAATATTGTTTGTGTGGTGGAATCAGATCCAGTCTGGTACTTGAAAAGTACAGCAGCTGCTACAACCTCCCTGTACTGCCATTATTAGCGGGCTAGCACTACAATCCACCTAGAGTACACATTCTAGAAACGTACGGTCTATACTGTGTATGCATACTGCATTAATATGCGTGCGTGTGTGTGTGTGTGTGTGTGTGTATTTCCACATGGCTTCTTAGCATGGAATACTTTGGTCATGACTGACATCACGATACATTTAGTGTCTTGTCCAGTGCAACTTAAGACAAAATAGAGGATTTTTTTTTTTTGTTGCTTTTATTGAAGCCCCTTTCAGACATGGGAGTTGGTTGAAACGTGACTATTTAACATGTGCTCGCTGTAGTGCATGAAGGAGTGCAGTATTAGGCTAGAATAAAACTAACATTTTCCTTTTGTTCAAGAAAAAAGTTGTAATATTACAAACACAGTTGAATGAGTTTTTTAGAATTATAAAGGTAAAATTGACAGAACCTGACATATTTTTTCTTGGATTTTTTTTTCAGTGAAATGCTGCAAACTTATAATAATAAAGATGCAATAGTACTTGAAAGAAGTTGGACTTTTTTTTTCATACCTCTGAGAAAAAGGTTATATCTAATGAACATAACGTCGTTATATTATTTGTAAAATTATTATCATTTTTTTTAATTAACACTTTCACAAGAATTTTTTTAAAATGTCATTATCATAGGGGGAAAAAAGTTTTAAATATTGTCAAAAAAATGTTTTGTATTTTTTTGAATTGTTGCAATGTTATGAGAATAAAGTCATAATATTGTCAGAATATTTTTGGGGGGTGTACAAAAGTGAAAAAAAAAATATGAGAAAAAAGTTGTAACAAAAAAAAGGAAAACACTTGTTATGAGAAAAAAAAGTAGTAGGTCAAAGTATTAAAAAAAAAAAAAGTAATTTATTGTCAATGTATTTTTTTTTAAATCTCATAATATGCCTTGTGTGATATTACAACTTTTTTCTTGAAGTAAAGACTTTAAAACAAAAACCTAAAAAAGTTCTTTGTATGTCAATGCATGCCACATCCATCCATCCTTTTTCTATGCCGCTTATCCTCACTAGGGTCGCGGGTGCATGCCACATGTGTTTATGAAATATACCTGTAGATACCCCAAGAGTTCATGATCAAAGCCTCCATCTATTTAATACTTTCACTGACTATGCAATACAACTGCTCTCAAAATGCAGCATGTATTAACTTAAAAGAACCAGTAAATGACGTCAAACTGTGGATTGGTAAAATATGTAAAAAACTAAAAACTAAAATAAAGTAAAATGAGTAAAAAATGCATCATTATTTCCTTTATGTAAAAAGTCTACGCTCCATGAAAGCAGGAGTGTGACATGTCTGGAAAGGGCTTCAGTGCAGATGCGAGCGACATGTTGAAGACAGCTTTTTGGTGGGTGAGATGAAACCATTTGTGCTCCGATCCTCTGTCACCTGTGTCAGTGCTCACTCACTCTTATCTCATCATAAAGGCCTCCAGGGTAGGATTAGTGTGCTTTCTCTGCACAGTTTCTATTCTGAGCACTAGATGGCGATCGTCGCCTGTCGCCACCATACCCTCGGCAATAATTTACTTCCAAATCCAAAACAGGAAAAAAAATAAAAGTAGCTCCAGAACCGTGAGAAGCTGGTGCTGCTGTTCTCAGAGAGACCGGACCCCGTATGTCAGTGAATCCACCAGTAGCACGCACACTCGGGACCGTCCTCCTCGTTTCCTTCAAGCGCTTCCTTGCATCCGCTTGTGGTTTGCCTGCCTGCTGCTTGGCTGTGGTGTCCTTGTAGTGCCAGTGGGCTCTGCTGGTGTCAGTCACTGGTACTGGAGGTAATTCTTGAGGGACTGGGGCAGAGGGAGGCTTTCGATCTCCTGAAGGCGATCCCGACCCAACGCGAGGCGGGCCGCACGCCGACACAGGTCCATTAGAGGAAGAGGCTCGGCTGACAAGGAAGAGGAGGTCAAAGGTTAGTGGGTGGAGTAGATGTCGACTGTACGGTGCATCTTTAAATAGGTCTCAATGAGTGACACAAGTAGGGGAGTTAAGAGTGTGATGTTGCACACTTTTGAAATATTTACACCTCCTCCACAGTCTCACTCATTACACTGTTTTCTTCCACACACTCTTACATTTCATTCCTTTTATGCTTATCCCGTTCAGGCTCACAGATGAGCTGGAGCCTATCCCAGCTGACTTTGGGTGAGAGGCGAGGTGCACCCTGAACGGGTCACCAGTCAATCACAGGATACATAAAGTAACCCCTGCTATTTGCGGGGATTACGGTCCGGAAAAAAAAATGTTAATAATGGATGCACCCATAAAAAGCCTTAAAAATGCCTAATTTTGATACTGTAAACCAGGGGTGTCCAAACTTTCATTCTGAAAAATAAAAGGATGCAAGGGCTTGGATATTTTGTAAACCAACACATGTCAAAATGCTAAGAAGTTACATATATACAGTATTTCAAGAAAAAACTGCAGCTTTGTGATATAGGTGGAAAAGCCTATTAGTAGTAACTTCAGTCTTTGCTCTTTTTCCCCAATTTGTGCTTTAAAAAAAAAAATCAGAATATTTCAACTTTCTTCTTCAATAATCTGTGCACATTTTCTTTTGGATATATTATGACTTTATTCCCATAAAATTTGAACTTTTCCACAACCTAACTTTCTAAAAATTACAACTTTGTTTTGTTTGTTTCTCATAAGATTAAATTTTTTTAGAAATAGTATTTTTTCTTAAATATTTCAACTCTATGCTACTAAAATGACATTTTTCCTCATAATATTACAAGTTTATTCACGAAAATTGCAACTTTTTTTCTCGTTAGAATGACTTTTTACTGTTAATATTTTGACTTTACCCTCGCAAAACATTATATTTTTTTTCCGCAACATAATTTTCCAAAAATTATTTTGTTTTGTTTGTTTCTCTCATTTTGACTTTATTCTTGTAAAATTAATGTTGTTTTTTTTATCAATTTTTGCTGTTGTTTAAAAAAAAAAATTATGTTCTTGTTAAATTATATTTTTAGAATGTGCTGCGGGCCAAAAAAAAAAACAGCATTGGGCCACAAATGGCCCCGGGGTCGCGCTTTGGACACCCGTGCTCTAAAGCATATAGTATGCCTCCCACGCTAATTAAACACAATGTAGTTGTACACATTAAGAAACAATTACTGCTATATGGTACTGTACTTACAAAACTTGCAGTTACACAACATCACATGTTGTCAAGTATCTTCCTGCTGGAAAATGTTGAATAAACTAACTTGTGCGACTTCTTCAGGATTCATAGCTGTAGCACTCTTCACCCCCCCACCCCCTGCAGTCAGCGCCATCAAACTGCTTTCTACTAGAGTTGCCATAAAATTACAAACTGAATACCATTTACAAGTTAAAGCAGAGAATAATGCGGGGGATCGAACGCCGGACCGCGAATAGGCAGGGATCCACTGTCCTGTACTGCACTGAACAACAAGCATTCATATGCACGCTTACACCGACAGACAACTTCCAATTAACCTGACGCCCACGTTTTTGGAAACAACCTTGGTTAAAACCACATTAATCTTTGGACAAGCCTTAGAGAAGAAGGAAAATGTCCTTTTAACAGGAAGAAAACTTGTCGAGGCGGCCATCTGCCTCCACCAGTGACGTTGAGAGAGAGAGAGAGAGTGATGTGCTAGATCCGGTACTTAAATCGTCACAGTTTAATCCCGTTAGAAATTCTGAAGTGTGTGTGTGTGTGTGTGTATGTGTGTACACAGGAGGGCGTGGTAGAACCCTGGAGAGAACAAAAAGAACAAACTGCTTTGTTCTGACATGGTGACGTGTGTGTGTGTGTGTGTGTGTGTGTGTAACAAGTCCTTAAAACCTTCCACCTGATGAAACTCATGCTGTAGTCTCACACACAATAAGCATGCAACACCTCCCCAACACAATGGCCACTGGCCGGGTAGAGGGCTTGTGATGACGACAATGGAGGTCCTTCATAGGGTGGGGGGTGGGGGGGAGACGTAAAGTGTAAAAGCTTCCAAGTCAAACGGCGGGGGCAGAGATGCCGACATGAAAGAACGGATGAAGGTCTTTAAACAATGGCTGTGTAGAATGTCAGGTTGAACTTTGACCCAATGAGCCTGACGCAGGACCGTTAGAGAGATTTTAGAGAAGAAGTGGAACACCTCTACGTACATTACTGGCCTCTAATAGTCTTTCTGTGTTCCTGTGGGGCTCCTCAATAACAAGAAGCGAACATATCAATCCACTCAACTCAAGTGTGCGGCCTTCTAACTTGACGGTCTTCATGTCTAATGTCGCATGTTCACTCCTAATCAGTGGGCTGAAATATACGCTTTAAAACACTAAAATGGTGTTTAAAGTTTAAAAAGTGGACAAAATACAATTTTTTTTGTTGATATGTCGATTGTGGGGCAAGCATGATTGTAACATAACGTGTTTCAAAATGAACATTTTTTAAATAAATACGCGCCATATTTGTATTTGTTCGTGAGTCTGTTTGTAACCTAGCTGATGTACTTCCTGGTTCATGGAGGATCTTTTGGTGTCATGAGCGCTTACGGCAAACATTTCTAAGCTGCAGTCAATACTCTTGTATTCAAGTCCGCTATAGGGTGGTTATATGCACAATACGACAAATCAACAATGACCAAACTAATAAAGGAGAAGAACACACCGCTACTGGTACAGATACATCAGCAGGCCTATATTCTGATATAATGGAAGGGAAACGTCGTCATTTTTGGATCTATTTTTAAATGCTGAGGTGGTGGAGTGTATTTGATATAAGTAGTAAGATGTTTATGCCAACATGACCAAGATCAAAACAAGAGAATGGAGGACAGTCTTACACATACACACCTCAGCTAGGGACCGTCTCATTCATGCTTATAGGAGCACACTAGCGCACAGTCAAGCATAATGACCTCAGTCTGACCCCAAGCACTATATTCTAATGAGAGCTGCAGAATAAACGCTGTGGCGACGTTGGCGTCAAACAGAAAGTTCCAGATGATGCTGCATGCACGCAAATGTTTCCAGACAGGTGACAACACACCACATTAAAGAGAATTATACAGACGAATCTAAATTAAAGCAGCGTATTTGATTGAGTTAACGTTGCATGAAGGGTTTTTTCTTTTTTTCCTCTGCGCCAGAATTGTCAGGAGTAGTGGTGGGTTCATATTTCATGGATTTCAGGGTAAATAATCGTGCTGACACAGGCTGAGCTTTATGTGTTTATGAGTGTATGTAAACAACAACACCACAGGCCCTCATTACAGCCTAAATATAGCGGCAACAGAAATAAACTGCGATGCTTAGCGGGCTTTAGCGCCACCCTGGCTGGTGAACACACTGACATCAGGAGGGAGCAAAAGTGGAAATTGGGTGAAGGATGGCGATGATGAGAGACGATCACATCAAAATGCTTGAGAAATGTCATGATAGTACGCTGTCAGTCAACCTGAGTATTGTCATAAACATTCAGTTCATTGGCATACTACATTACTAGGCCCATAAGATGCTCATTGTGCTGTAAGGTGGAATTATCCTGAGGGAAGTCTTGCACAAACGCCTGCATTTGCCTGCATGAACGAACGAACGCACAAGAATGAGCATTTCCGTCCCCCAAGCACACACTGCAGTGTGGATCATTAGCTGCCCTGTAGAAAAACACTAATTTGCTCTGCAGACTAGTGCTGAGACCAGGAGCTATTTGTGTGGTTCAGCTCCATTAAGAACACAGATGATTGCATCTGAAATGCCGATCCAAAGTTATTTTGGCCAAATGCTGCATTTTGGAATGTATGTGTGTGTGCGTGCGTGTGTGCCTATCAAGGATATCAACAAGTGGAGGCATTTTGTTGGTGGCCAGACAGTATCTGGTCTGTCTTTGTTTTACCTTTGTTCCCCCAAAAGAAGTGAAAAAGCTCATATAAAGGAACACAACACATCAGCATAAATACTGACAAATTCCCTGGCTGCGCTACAGTTTGTGCACTATAAAGTGAGACCTCATTAAATTCCAGACAAAACAGAGAAAAGCAAACATGAAGGGCTTTTTTTCTACGTCTGGCAGACCTACTCATACCGTCCTACCATAAGAGGACTTTGTGACATGTTCAAGTTTAATAATTGCATGCAGATGGGGGGGAAAGTCAGCAGGACCGGTAAGACTGGACAAAATGGTTGTCAGCTTAAGTTTAAGGAAGTTAACCATCATTCTATGGAATTGCTTTATTTTACAGATTGCAACTGGTAGGCTTGATAGTCAAATCAAATAGAACGTATGAAGCCGTACACTTCTACACAACTGCAAACTACAACCACAACAATAAACGTATTGTCAAAAGAATTAAGTGTCTCAATCAAAACTGACCTTTGTTGCCTGCGGAAAGCCAAACTTGTTAATACTGTTTTTGCGCAAGTATACCGCGACACTCGTCCCTCGTTTATCAAAATGAATTGGTTCCAGACCTGACCGCGAAGTAGGATTCAATATTAATCAATTGGATATATTCGTAGTTAGAGCATAGAAAACCTTTCTTACCATTATTAGAGCCCTGTAGACATAATATAACACCCCTATAGTCACCTTAACATTCCTGTTATTCTTTCTTTACACCACATTGCTCAACTGTAATGCGCAGGCTACGGGATCACTGCAGAGACACGAGAGATGGCCATTGTTTTAAACATAGCATGTTACCATGCTAACTAGTTAGCCTCCAATTTGTTTATTCTAAACTTAAGAAAGGGTTTCAAACAGAGTGGGGATTAAGGACAACGTAAGAAGGCAAAAATGTACCACTTCCACACAAAATGGGAGGATAACTTTTTTTCCCCACTATGTCATGTCAGACTTGCCATGGCTGACTCCATGCAGTGTTCAGGTAATCTAATGTAATCATGTCTAAATTTAATCATGTCTAATGTCTAATCTAATCTAGTCATGTCTCATCAATGTAACATTACTGACATCTAGTGACCAGAATACGACATATAACTTGCCTTTCAATATGTTTTCACTGCTAATAAGCCATATTTAACCATGAAACAGCTATCATTTAGTAATTCATTCATTTTTGACATGCCACGGCTGAGATCAATTGGAAAAACAGGTCTTCCTCTCATTCCGTGTGGAAGTGGTAAGTTTTTGGCTTCTTTGTCCTTCTTCCACGCTCCGTTTGAAACACTTTCTTAAGTTTAGAATAAGTAAATTGGAGAGGCTAACTAGTTGGCTCGGTAGCTTGTATCTGTTATGTCCCTGCAGTAATCTGGTAGCCTGCACTATGTGATGTAAACAAAGAATAATAGGAAGTTTAAAAGGTATCGGGGTTTTATTTCACATGTACACGGCTCTAATAATGTTAAAATACGTATTTAGAAAGTCATAAACAGGTTGTCTATGCTCTAACTACAAAAATATTCAGTTTTTTACGAGTGAATCCTATTTCGCGGTAGGGTGTGGAACTAATTAACCGTGATAAACGAGGGATGACTGTATTTTACTACTGCAATGTAACCGGTGTTACATCACTGTTCATATTGAAAACATAGAAGAGGTGCTGTCTGATATCCAGGGTCATCTTATATCTGGATCAATACTGTACATGTCACGGAAAAAATTAATAAATGTGAAAAAATGAATAAAGGGTTTTTCTTCTAAACATGCTAAGATTATGAGCACTTAAGCGCTTGATCATTTTTTGGGGGGGCGAGCCGGGGGCGTAATAAACTTCTTTCATCAGTCCTCTTCAGTGAGTGCCGTCACGGTTTTTATTGTTGTATTTATTATTTGATAGGATATGGTTGGGACAAGGCTGGCTAAGGACTTTTCAGTATGTGAGTGAAGTGAAGTGTCTCACAAAAATACGACACATGGGCGGCACGACCAACATGCACATCCACCTTGTTCTCTACCACCCTTTGGTTAAATTATGCTGCAAAATATAAACAGGTTATATATAAGTAGGTTTTTAAGATAATCGCAGTATGGCCAAATTGACATATGATCGTTATTATGAGCCATGTATCGCGGATCATATCCTACCGTGAGGTCTTCTGAGATTCCCAGCAGTAATTGAATGTTTTCTCTACCGAGTTTGAATGCACAGGGAATCAAAACGTCGAAGTAACTCTTCCTTAAATCATTTACGGACAAAATCCCCTCATCTTCTTGCACTTCATCCCTGAAGAGACGTCCTCTGTAGCTATGAACAGCGTTCAGAGAGCTACTGGAACAGGAAGAAGGAGTAATGGGGGCACACAATGTGACACCACCTTGTAATGAGATGCGCCAAGCGGGATTTATTGTCTGCGGGCTATGCTAATTGGAACCAGGGTGACAACAGGGGTATCAATTTTATGATGAAGGTAAAAAAATTGACAGGAGGGGCGGTGATGAGCAACACATAAAGAAATCAGTACATTATGAACACTACATATGATATACAGCAGCCACAACATTAGGTACAGCTGCACAATCTAATAAGAGGTATTCATTGAACCATATGTTTGTTATTGTGGCAGTGATGTTGATCTGCACTGCTTCACATAACGCAGGTGCAGCTAATATGCTTTTCATAATTCATATGCTACATCTATAATACAAGTCTACACCTCTCTGCCTCGCTTTCCTCTTCATCTGTGATCCTCTTTTCATCAATTACACCCAAGGTCAGCCGCTCTCTGCCACATTAGAGATCAACTCTCTAAAAGCCACATTACCGCCAAAATGCCAATATGACTAAGGGGAAAAGATGGGAGTGCATTCAGCTTGACGATGATGCTTTTTTCTAATTTTTTAAGCTAAAGAAGAGAGTGCAATCATTTAATCCTTTAATTAAAGTCAACAGAAATCAGAAAGGCAGCGCACACACAAACAGTGATATGATACAAGCGTGTGTGTGTGTTTGCTCCAAGGTTAGCGTGACCTACAGCGCCATATAATGTGACCTTATCTTCTACACATTAGCAAGCTTGTTCTCTTCTAAATCCAATGTGACGCTATTGACCAACTGTATTGTGCTTTCCTGTACCATAGAAGTCATGACCAGAAAACAAGATACGCACATTTACACAATGGTTATCCAGCCATTGTCCTGCAAACATGTTGACATGTGCAAACATGTGCGAGGTCACGAGGACAAGAGAGGCAGGCGCCAACACGGCCGGCAGCACGTACACTTTGAACTTCAATACTCTGTGAGACGCCACAAATTTCCATCAAATATTTACACCTGTTAAACCAGAAAAGAGTGGGATTGAATTTCTACGATTGCAAACAGGGGCAAACAGTCAATCGGGGGCCCAAGGGAAACCCGGCCATCGGGGCCCTCCATATCCTTGTTCTGCAAGGACAAAAATGTTGTCATTTGTCTTAATTTCAATTTTTACACAAGTTGAGTAATGTAATTAAGGTCAGTTTTTCCTGCACGTGAAATCTGTTACAGTAATTTGTCAGTTTACGTCGCCAGTTACACTGCCATTTTTATTTAGTCTCTCCCCCCAAAAATGTTAAACATTGATGTCTACTAACAAGTGTGAATATGAGAACATTTTCCTATTTACTGAGCTAGATAAAGTCCTTAAAATCCTCCTGGGGGATTATTATTACATAAGTGAATTATCTCAATGCTTTCACTATAATTGATAAGAACATTAAGCAACCTCTAACAATGTTTTATATACACGCTGTGATCATGTGTTACCAGGTACATTGATGATAACATGTAATACTTACAGTATCTTGTCGTATTTTGATGAACTTCTTTCCTAGGCGCATTGATTTCACATAACCCAGATAGCTAACGCTGCTTCCGTCAACAACAGCGACAACACTTACAATGTCCGCTCTCATTGGGATGGCTGTGTCTTTCAGCACAAGACGTGTGCGCCAGTCCTCAGGTAAAAAATGCTGACAGAAAACGAGCATCAATGTTGAGTCTTTGTAGTGAAATTGAGAGCCAGTAGTATCCACTCTTATCCGCTCGTTCTCTGCACTTGCCTCCTCCGTTGTTGTTTTAAACCTTCCTCTTTTGGAAAAGAAAAGAAACTTACATTATCACTGTGAACATCCAGCAGCAACACAACATTTTGGCACGACTACTATTTTGATGAAAAAAATACTTAACAAAGTCGACGATCTACCTCGAGAAGCGTTTGTTTGCTCCGCTTTAGCTGAGAGGCGTTACACCCGATGGCTTCACTTCCAGCAATGAGGCTGAGCTGCGAGCTCGTTCATGGGGTGCCTCCCATGACGTGCAATGATAGCTGGCTCATACTCGTTTTCTTGCGTTATAAGGATTGTGGATGATGGTTTAAGAAATGTCTGTAGTACTGCAACTGCTCCTTTTTAGCATATTCTAACACACTCCAGGATGAGACTGTTGTGTGGACACAAAATCCCTAAATGAAAGGCTAAAGCAGTGAGAGCACAAAAATAAATGGCAATAGAAGAACAAAGATTCTTTCCTAGACTAATTTACCAAAGTACAATTCAATAAAATGTAATAACCAAGCATTTGTCGCTGGTCAATAGATTTTAGCATCCGTTCCAAAAATGTCAGAAACACACAGTCATGACCTTCAAACAAATTAGAAATAAAGTGGGGAGTTTCTTTTTTTGTTTTGTTTTTTTTACTACCAATTAGATTTCCTTCAAAAATGTATGTCACGCTGAGAAATGCTGTTGTTAAGCTGAAGGTGCCATACAAGAAACAGTTAGTCTAACACACGTTAATACTGTACATCCACAGCATATCATAGCAATCCCCAGACAGCATGTAAATATGCCCCCTAGAGGGGAGCGTGCGGCATATGGGAGGACATATGCTAGTAAGTAAACACTCCGAGTTGATGTAATTTAACCATCGTTGACCACATCGTTGCCTTCTTGCACTCGTCCACATTCTGTATGTGGCGGCACACGTCTGACTCACAGCCAGGTGGTTCGGGATTCGAAAATCGTCTCAGACCTCTTTGAATGCTTGTGTGGGTTCACTCCAGGTACTCTGGTTTCCTCCCACAGTCCAAAACCCATGCATGCTAGGTTAACAGGAGACTAAATCATCCATAGCTGTGAATGTGAGTGTGTGCTTGTACCATGTGATTGACTGGCAACCAGTCCAGGGTGTACGTGGCCTCTCGCCCAGTCAGCTGGGATAGGCTCCAGCTTACCCAGGACCTTGAACAGGATGTAGCAAATGAATAAATCCAATGCACAAACAGTGTCCCCAACCAAGGCAACTGTAGCATAATTCAACATAAAACTAATAATGTTCATATTTCCTGCAAATGTATTCATTCTTTTAACACTGACAGAAAATACTTCTAACTTAATGCTATCTGACGCAACAAGACATTACGGCTCTCTGAGGGCCGCCATCACTCGGATGTGGCCCGTGATGAAAACTACTTTGACACCCTGACTTAATCTCTCTTTTTCCACTATACAGAAAAAAAGGTGATGAATGTCTCAAAGGAGCTGCAAATTTTCCTCTTTATTGACCTTCAATTCCCTATTAAGCTCAAAACAAATTAGTAATAAAGCACTTTCTGGATGGACAATATAGCATTAGTGCAAATGCTTGTCTTTCAACATTCAATAAAAGAACTATAACAGCAGCACAGGGACACTGAAGGAAGTTGGCATCCAATCCTCCTCCGGAATATTGCGGAGTTAAACTAATGCAATGTAAACAATGCAAAAAGGTAGTCAAACTATAAAGGGTTTGCTAAAAAGGCTTTGTATTGTGCAGAAAAGAAAAAGAATGCAGCTCCACAGTGGGTGCCATACGGCTATAAAACATTTACTATACAGGTAAGTGGAGCCCAAACATATGCTTTTCCTGTAATGTAAAATGTTGTTGTACTGTAGAGCAGGGCTACTCAACTACATAATGAAGAGGGGCCATAGTTTCAAAAATGTGCTGCCCAAAAAAAAAAAAAAAAAAATACAGTGATACCTCCGTTAATGTCCGACCCGGTTAGCGTATTTTTCGGTTAATAAACACATTTTTTAGCTAAAATTTTGCCTTGGCTTGCGTTTCCCAGCTTTTTTAGTGTCCAAAATACCGTCCGGTTTGTTTGCGGCGCCACCTTTAGTGAAGGGGACCATAGCACCAAGTCTGGCCTCAGGGGGGTGGTTGCAATCTCTGGGGGAAAGATTAGTTGCTTGGCAATATCAACTAGCATCTTCCAATCCCGGGCCATGGCTAGCTGTCCAGTTTCTGTTTTGGTAGCCGGGTGGTTCATTTCTGGAAGTGAAGCCATCGGGTGTAACGCCTCTCAGCTAAAGCAGAGCAAACAAATGCTTCTCGAGGTAGATCGTCGACTTTGTTCAGTATATTTTTCATCAAAATAGCAGTCATGGCAAAATGTTGTGTTGCTGCTGGATGTTCACAGATCCGAGTGATACTGTCAGTTTCTTTTCTTTTCCAAAAGAGGAAGCTTTAAAACAACAATGGAGGAAGCAAGTGCAGAGAACCAGAGACAGATGGACGCCCATCTCGTGTTCTGTTCTTTGCAGTGATCATTTCACTGACGACTGCTTCAAATGAACACCTTCACAAGAAAGTATGGTAGAAACACATTTTAAAAAAGGATGCTATTCCGCCGGTACACAGGAAAAAAAAGATAACAAAGAACGACCGCTATGTCAAAGTTGGCATATAATTATTGTCTATAAAATGTGTTTTGTGTTAACATTGTGTGACTGGAGCGGATTAATTGGATTTATATTATTGTCTATGGGAAAGCGGAAAGCAGAGCGGTGGAAGTACTGCATGAGCAAGAACTTCTCTAGTCTGACTGAATGGCTTAGATTATTTGGGTGATGTTTGGCGGGCCGCCTATTGAGAAACCAGGCCGTCGATTATGTGTGGGGTCGCATATATTGTGTGTCCGACAGAAAAACGGCTGTTACAAGAGAGGAGCCCGTGGTAACACGAGCCGAGGCGCTGTTTCTTTTTAAAGCCTCGCTCGCTCTCTTTCTCTCCATCAGGCTGCATTACTGGAAATGCTGTGTCCTTTCACTTCAAAGATGAGGCGCAGTGAGTAGAAACAGTAGAAACAACAGTTGGGACGATGGCAGCAGAGCAAAGGTGGAGGGCAGGGGATGAGGAGGAGAAAAGAGCAGCAGGAGAGGACGCAGACATGAGAAGGAGCTGAGAGAAATGATGAGAGGCAGCAGGACGCTCGGACACCCAGATCCTCAAATGACCTTACATAAAGTCACTGCGGACACGAGCACATCAGTTATGTCATTCAAAAATATTTGTCTTGCATGTGTAGGGTTCATACACCTTTTCTTGGGTCAAAACACTTCATTGTCAAACCAGAAAATTGCACTCTCTTCACAAATTTTAATAGGAATCCTGCATGTGTGGAAAGACCGTCACGGCGAAACCAACTTTTAATATTTCAATATTTACATTTACTGCTAATTCACTTAGTAGAGGAGGTCTGGTGGGTAAAAAAAGCAACAAATTCACACACCAAACACCAACAAAACTAGTCTGTTATATAACATGTCTTGAAATTAATATTGTATATTAGCGTGCAGGTAACTGTACAAACTTTTGAACATGTTTGCATGGACGCTAAAACATGAGCGTTGTCCTGGCTGGTCCACCAGTACCATTATAGCCCTCTAAAACAAGTGATCTGTGGTCACCAGTGATGCTATAATTACTACTTACAGTCAGTGTACAATCCAAATGATCTTGACGCTATTACATTAATGGAAATTTATTACATACTATGGCTTTAAAATAAGGCCCTGACTCAAGTGAATAACAAAGAAACTGCTGATGTGGGTCAGATGTGGCTTTTTGTTGATGTGTACGAAAAAAACACACAATAATAAACTTAACTTGTTCACCCCCTGACTGAGGTGGATGGGATTTCACATCTCAGCAAAATTAAAGCCATACAAAGCAATGCTGCCCGTCTGAAAACGTCTCCAATTATGGTGATTTACCTCATTAGCATGCCAACAGCTAATTAGCTGAAGAAAACATAGCATCAGCTGTCCTGTGTATCTCTAGGTGGGATGCACAGGGCTCCGACGTGCACCACACAGCAGAGAAAGGACAAGGAGAGTCGGCAGGAGTGTTTTCTTCCAAAAACAGCAGGTCAATTTAGTCTGCATTAAATATAAAAGGAATACTTTAAATAACAAGACTGTCGTCTGCTGGAAAGAGTAAAAAATTCATTTATCGCTGAGTTTGTTTGCGTGTGCATGATTGAGTGTCCATGATTTAGTGTGGCGGGTGGAACAAGGTAGAAGCCACCTGAGGATGACAACTTCACAGGAAGGTCAGAGGCGAAGGAGAGGCTTTGCTGCTGTCGCTTCACTGGATAAAGTGTGAATAGAAGTGTGAAAACAACACCTGCCCAAACACACACACATACAAGCTTTTAAGCATGAGCTCTCACACGTGCGCGCACGCAGCAGGTGGGCTCTTGGCGCCAACCTGCTGATCCTGCACGGGATTTACCTGCCAGGTCAAACACACACACGCACGCAGGGAAGATGAGAGCAAAGCAGGGTGAGGTAAACGAGGCCGCAGTGTAACTGGACTCTGGACGGTAACATGCCACCAGGCAGGTTCTAAATTAAAGATCAGCTGACTAAATGACAATAGAAGACATCATGGATCCGTACCTTTCGTGCTCCTCGCCTTCATTTTCACATGCAACCTGCAGCAACACATTGACATGCGTCAGAAAACTCCCCAACAACACAAACCCCTGTGATTTCATATGAAAACAAGGCCTTATGCAAGCACTGCTTCCACAACGCCTCCCTTCAAGCCTCATCCACCATCACAGAGGACATTATGCATGTTTGATGCCGCCCGTACGAGGCGATCAGTGGAGTCCAATGAACTGTGCGGACTTGAAAAGCGTACGGAGCTGATGAAAGACGAGAGAGATTGTGTTTCTCTGCGCGCACGTCATCAAGTGACACACAAAAGGACAAGTGGCGCTCGCAAGCTGACACACCGTACATGTGCAAACACACCAGGGGAGTCAAGTGTAGCACGCTATAATCCTCACAGATTAAGCTGGCTGCAGACAGGCCCAACATGTGGGGGGGGGAAATGCTCAAGTGCTGCGGGAGGCAGCTGAGTAAGCATTAGGATACAATAGACATGTATCATGTCGGGGACTCATTTATGCAATGTCTTCATTCATTTTATGACGATTACGCTGTTCACGGTCACGGGTCAGCTGGAGCCTATCCCAGCTGGTTATAGGGCTAATGGTAATATTAATTTTCCATTAATATTACCCAAACCCAGGTTCTGGAAACAGCAAACTAGCAGCAAGTGATGTTGAACCATGCTAACTACCGCACACTTCAGTGCTTAGCTGCAGGTCTTACATCAGTTCTGCTGAACAGTCCAGTTGCGATCGATTCAATACCCTGAGAACACAATGACCTGGGTGGATGACAATATTCAGTTATGCTGTTATGGTAACAAATGTACAAGAAAATAAATGAAATGAGACTAATAAACACAAAATAACAATGCTTCCATTCACCCGAAAGAATACATAAAGTGCCAAGTAATTGAATCTGCATCCAGAATTATTACATCTATGTTGCATTTGTTCTTTTTAACTCGATCTGTGATGTGAATGCAGAATGAGCTGCAAACAATTTGTCACATGCATTTCTGTTTTAGACGTTTTGTGTGTACAAAGTGACATATCATCACCCTATTAAAATAATTTTTTTCAATTTTTTTTTTGACGAAAATGAGTTTTTGGCGTAAATCATCTCTAGTTAATGCTGGCCATCTCTGCTAAAATCGCTTAAACCCTTAGTTGAAAGGATCATGCCCTTTATGCCCTCTATAGGACAATGGCCTACAATATGTCCAGAGGGTGACTTTGGCCATTTTTTTTTTTACATTTTTGACTGACTGATTGATTGGTCAAACATGATGGAATCATGAAACTCAATTGATCTTACTGCTCAAGTATCAGACCAGGCAAAAAAGCAGGAGACCCAACTGTACATGATTTACGGGCTCTTCAATTTAGCCCTGATGGCAAGGTCCATTACAAGCTATCCTTCTCTGAGAACTCGGAGTGGGTTTTCCCAAAAACTTGAAAACATGACTCAGGCCATTATTTTAATAGGGTGACGATATGCATATATTTTATCTGGCCTCAAGATATGTTCACAGTAGGTCTGCAGCTAACGATTATTTTCTTCGTTGATTAATCTAAAGCTTGTTGTTTCGATTAATAATGTAATCAATAGGCTGAGAAATTCAAAAACATTCACATTGAAGAGGCTGAAATCGGACGATATTGACAATTTTAAATCAATAAATGATTAACCCAATACCAAAATAGTTGTTGATTAATTGGATAATTGATTAATTAGTTAATTGTTGCAACTCTAGTTCACAGCGTCTCAAAAGTTGGTTGTCGTTGTAAAAAACGGTTTGTGTTCATGCTGGTAGGGCAGCAGAAACAAACCCTCACAATATATTAGGATTCTTGGGAACGTAATGAAGTGAAGCCGGTCCTGCTAATCACACATGGTAGCAAATGCATCGCACCGCATATCACATTCGCACATGCACAGAAGGCTAGGGTTAAGGGGTGGAATGATTAGGATGAGATATAGGTGCCGTTTGGGTGCAAAGACAGGAAAGCTCAAATTTGTGTCATATGAAAAGGCCACAGGGGACAAAATGTGGTGTTCATATGACACAAGTGATAAACAGTGACAAACAGAATCATCCATCCATGCCCATAAATCCTTGAAATCTCATTTCATGTGATGATCCAAAAGCTATAAAGCTGACAGCAGTCAGGCGAATATCACATTGCATTGTATCGCAGCAACTTCCCTGCATGGGACAATAAAGAGGCTCAATGCGGAGGATCTTGGGCTAAGCTTTGACGTACAGTATGACACAGTATAAAAGAGAGTCCGTGTTGAGGATGTTGTGTCTTCTGAGGTATTTTCACAAATAAAAGACACTGCAAAGTCACTGATAAATAAAGTAATAAAGTGCCATGTCCTCAATCTGGTTTATTGCTTGTGATGACAAAATAACCACAATAACAAAAACATTTTTCTTCTGCCCAAACTGGAGTGAAAACCCAGGACAACTCTAGGATCCTTATCTTTATTTTGCCTTTCTCTAAGGCCTTATACACAAGAAACGCCACCGTGTTTTGTGCTGCTCTGACGTTTTCGTTTCCAGCAATTTGACAAATGTCAAAGGACAAACAGGAAAAACACAACTAAAGATTCACTGCAGTCTGCTGCCGCCCACCATTATTCGAACAAGCGTGGTGCGCTCTTTCGATCATAATAAAAAGAAACTCTTTTTTTATTTTATAATTAAGCGCTATAAAAGCAGACCTGTCGACCTTTTGTAATTGCGGCAAGCTGCTTTCACAAATGATGATTTACGCACCTGCGGGGCATAAAACGGGAAATAAATGCATTTCTGCTCGCTATGTTAATGTTCATCTGCTATGTTAATGTTTTTTTAATGTTCTCCGTCCATGTTGGTGTGCATGATGCAGACTTTCGTTGCAGCACCGCTAAGACTGCTTTGAAACTGTGATCCTAATTATGCACAGGACATCTCCAAACAGGGAAAATGTATTTCCTTGTTTGTGAAAGACTAATTGGATAAGAGCAAATCTGTTAACAAAAGAGGCAGTCGAGAGAATCAGCTTTGAGGCTTCCTTTTTATCTGTAAAACAAAGAACGAGGCATTGACGGCGATGGTCCTGCAGCCATGTCATTACTTCTGAACAAATTGTCGGTTTGCTTTAGGGAATTGCAATCGCTGCCCAGACATGACACAAGCGGTTAATCCTCATCTCGGGCTCGCAGTCATGATGCAAAGCAAGGTCGCTTGTGTCGTAAGCAGCGAGGCGAGCTGGAGACCGCACTTGTTGTATCCATCAGTTTGGACACGATTGCTGTCTTTCACACTTCATAAATTTAAATACTGACAAAGTTTTTGCCACAGAGCCAAACTGTAAAATTGGATCTTACAGGTACAGCAAATATACACCGACATGGTACACCTGCACAATCTAATGAGATTGTACCTTTACTAAGAAAACCATCCATCCCATCTTCTATCCTCACTGGGGTCGTGGGGGTATGCTGGAGCCTATCCCAGCTGATTTCGGGCGAGAGGCGGGGTACACCCTGGACGGGTCGCCAGCCAATCGCAGGGCACATATAGACAAACAAACAATCACTCATTCACACTCACTTTCATACCCATGGACAATTTAGAGTCACCAATGAACCTAACATGCATGTTTTTGGAATGTGGGAGGAAACCAGAGTACCCGGGGAAAACCCACGCACGCACGGGGAGAACATGCAAACACCACACAGAGATGCCCAACGGAGATTCGAGTATATCATAGATACTGTAGCATAGATTGAACAATGTACCGTAAATTCCGTGTATAAGCTGCTAGTTTTTCCTCAAATTTTCTATGGCTAAAAACTACATTTCCCATGATGACTGGTGTGGTCATGTTCTAATCTCGTGACATTTCCTATACTTCAGAACCACTACTAATCGCTGAAATATGTGCAGTAATGCGGAAATCGCTATTACCACTGTAAGATAGCCCATCATAACGGCAAAAAAAACGCACCGAGAAGCCACCATTCCCTTGCTAACCCTGTCGCTCTCGATGCACATACTTGAGTGAGCAACATCATGCACAGTTTATATTATAACCAAATGTAAAACATTGTTGGATTTGGAATTATTCAATAAACGCCATAAATATACCGCCGAGATTGCAAAGCCTGATTATGATGAATGAAAACAAAAAGGAAATGGAACATTTAAAAGCGGAAACAAACCGGGATCCACGCACAAGGTGCCACTGTGTCGTGGTTCTTATGTAGTCCAGAGGATGACGCCAGCAGAAATAATGTGTAATATTCATCAATTTCACAAGTGACTTTACGTAAGTTCACAATGCTTGCTTGACCAAGGACTTCTTCAGGGAGAATAACATCACTCTTTTGGACCATCCTGCATGTTCCCCCCATTTAAATCCCATAGAGAACATTTGAGGATGGATGGCAAGGGAAGTTTATAAAAATGGCCATCAGTTCCAGACAGTCGATGCCCTTTGTGAAGCCATCTTCACCACTTGGAGCAATGTTCCCACTAGCCTCCTGGAAACACTCGCATCAAGCATGCCCAAAGCAACTTTTGAAGTGATGAACAAGAACGGTGGAGCTACTCATTACTGAGTCCTACTGAGAACAGTTTTTGTTCTGGTTTGGAGAGTTTTTTGTTATTTTTTGAGCGATGGTCTTAAACTTTTGATCAGGAGATAAACAGCCTATTTCACTTTAATTGTTGTTTCCAATAAATTACTTTTTCAAAATGCTTTTTGTCTCACTCCCCCTTCTTGTTTTTGCATATTGTAGCTCTACTTAAAACCTCATTAAGATCCAAATGTGCAAAATGCTAATTCCAGCAATTTTTCAACTGGTCTTAAGATTTTGACCAGCAGTGACAATAAAGCATACAAAACAAAACATAAAATGTTTTGGAGATGAATCAAGTATCTCTCCCTCCATCTAACACTGACTACGGGAAATAAACGACCGGATGTAGACGTTCTTCTTGTTTATGGCGGGTCGCAACCAACGTAAGCTTCCATCATCGGACATACATGAAGAAATTAAATTGATGCCACTTTTTGATTATTTTTAAATTGATGCAGAGTAGGACTACTGCCATTTGAAGGAGGACACAGCACACACCAAAAGAGAGAGAGAGCGCAAACATTTGTGATGAAGGAATTAGGACGCTGTTCAAACTCTGACACGGAAGAGGGTAGGCTACTGTTATGTACTGTATGTTACATGCACTATTTGGTTTTTAACTACGTAGCTGTGTACTGTGTCGCGCTGTTAATTAGCAGTGTTGCACCACTGTCTGACATGCACTGTTTGGAAAAAATATATATAAAAAAGTTTTAAAATAATCATTTAATAATAATAATAATAATAATAATAATAATAATAATAATAATAATAATGATAATAATGTTTGAGACTTACATAACGCTTTAAAAATATTACTGTACAACAATATTTTCTTTATTTACTCACATTTCCCATTTTCTCACTAAGTATTTTAAAACACAGAAGCAATTTGTAGCCAGGAGTAGCGCAGAACCACACACAACACATATAAATTAATTAAGAATATATACACAAATTAGACAAGAAATAAAAATGTGCCTTTGTGCAGTAAATATCAATAGCAGAAGTGTGCAAAAACTATGTTCATAGGGTTTTTTTCTTTTAGCGTTAAAAGAAATAACAGCATTTAACCAAAAAAGGGAGGCGCAAATCACATTTTTAACAGTGTGATATTTTAAACAATTACAATTAATTTACAGGATCTTTGAAATGTGAAATTATACAATATCTGATTAGATTATGTAAGTGTAGCCAATGGGGTAGGTGTTTACATGTATAAAAAGTGGTGTGATTTGTGTTCTTTGGTCAGTTGCCATTTTTGAAAGTTTTATGTCCAGTGGATTGCTAAACTGGGCTGTGCATGATTGCAAACTGAATGATGCTGCCCTATTTAATTCTTGAAACATTTATATTGATTAGATTTTTCATATTCCTCGCTGGTGGTGGAACGTCACACACTACAGGACTACGTGCAGACAAGCACGGGTTTGATTCCTGGCCAGGACCCCAACAACCTAGTCGCTGGAGATGTCCCATGCTGGTCCCAAGTCTGAATAAAAATCTGAGTGCTGCGTCAGGAAGGGTGCCCGGCGTAAAAACCAAGCCAAATGAAACGTGATTGAATCACTGTGACGACCCTTGATGGGAAAATGGAAAATATCTTTTCCATAATCATGATCTATATCTAATAAACATTTGAAAGAAACAATTTTACACCCAAGTGCATGTGCAGGTGGATTTGGCTGCTCGTTATCCAACATTAGGACACAAGCGTCTTTGTTGTGAAATGACACTGCATTTAAAACAGCCACACGGTGTGAGAACGATACGCAGATACCTGATTATGCAATATCAAAATGCTGTTGTCAAGTGTCCGCTTCGCCAGAGACACACGCACGGCAAGTACTTGCTTTACGTGTAAGTTTATGTCAACGTCACATGTGGATGTCTCTGAGCCTTGCGTAAACTCCAAAGTGGTGAATGAGATGTTTCTGAAATCAACTTTGGCCTTAATGAGTCTGGTGTTGCAACAACCACAGGGGGGCTGGAGGTGATGATCATCATCTGTTGCTAAGAGACGACTGACGGCACACCAGGGGTCTCTTGCTAAATTGAGACAGATTTTTTGATTTCCTGGGATGCAATAAATACTGTGCGCCACAAGCAGCCATGGTATGAACACCAGTTTCCTTTGCATAAGCAGAGGTTCTTCTCCTTCTCATTTTTGTGTCACTTGTCTCACTTTAGGTTACCTAGCAACACACCATTACTTGGCATGTGGACAGTAAGCACATGACAAGAAGCTGCTGAGCTTCTTGCACTTTATCAGCTCAAACTCTTCTCAGGGGAATCATGAGCACATTGCATTTCCTCTGCCTGTTGGTTTACTACCTTCATTGCCAACTTCCTCTTTTCACCCACCAGTGGCTACAAAACTATCAGCTTTCTCCCGTGCACATAGTGCATATAAAGTTTCTAACCAGTTTGTAACAATCAATTCCTTATAAAAGGCACAGCACCATGAAATTGAACATAAAACCTGAGTGCACAGGGAGGGAGGAGAACAAATGCTTTGACTGATTCTACCAGCATAGCGTCAGGACACAAATCTTTTGACATTTCCTTTACTATACTTGAGCTGTCAGTTAGAGGGCGGGGCGGCTGCAGCCTCCAATAATACAACCAGCTACTCTGGCCATTTGAATGAGATGGAGAGCAGATGAAACGATGGATAGCGAGAGGCTGCATGGAGGATTAACGCAACAGAAAGAAAGGGACGTGCATGAAGGGGAAGAACGCGACAAAACGGTGATAAAAGGTGGGAGAAGATGTACGAGACAAGCAAAGAGTCATCAAGAAAGCAACTGTGTGATGTCAGTTACAGTGAAACAATGATGTGGGGGGGGGATCACACGTCTGGAAAAAGTGACATCTGACAAATTCTGCCAGTGCTACAGTCCCTCCCCATTGTCTATTTTATCACTGTGATACATATTGCCACATTCCCTGATACATGTACAGTAAAACAGTCGTCATTAAGTCATTAAGAATTTCGGCCAACAGAAACTGAATCTACTGTTAAACGCGGACTCTCGTGGATATTGACATATTGTGAAAGGAATGCTGTTATCGCGAGGTGAAGGAACGTTTATGTGGGGAAATATTTCCCCATTCATAGCGACATGTCCAGCCGCCTCCTGAAGTAAGTCCGCCAAAACACTCTTCACCAAGCGTGAGCTCACGTATAAAGGCCAGTGTCAACTGACTGGGTTAGCTTAGTGTAGCAAAGCATGCTAGTGCGGCTGTGTGTGTGCCAAAGTTGTGTTTTATGCCCATGCCCGCTGACTGTGTGTGGGAAATACAGACGACGGCTACAGCTGCAAGATGTACCCAGCTAGCTATCTTACTTAGCAACAGTCAAAACACATGTTCAGCACACACACCATACTTCCGGCTTTCAAAGTAAGAGCGGCACACATCCTGTAATAGTGGTAATAAAATAAGGGTGTCTTTAAAAAATCGCTTACATTAATAAAACGATTGCAAAGTACATATTCTTTAACCACAAGCACGGATGCGATCGTTTGTTGAGGATTCTGTAGCAATAAAAGGTTTTGTTTTGTTTTTTTTTAAACAATGATGTATTGCATCAAGAAATGTAAGGATTTTTGAATTTATTTAACAGTCATTTTATACACTGACACAAGTAAACACACACTCTGTGGTGATAAAGTCAGTGTAAAAAGAAAAAAACAGAATTAAAAAAATTAAGAGAAAAAACGCAGTTTAGTAAAAAATAAAACTGAATTTGGGAAAAAATAAAACGTATTTCATAGGTCCCTACGTCATGTTTACCAGCCACTGAGGCAACCATTGCATGAAGCAAACACCAGGGATCTGTGATGAGTTCAGACGAGGCCAAAAGTCTAATTTAGACCTGCTTCCTGCTCACCCGGTGTCGTAAAATTAGAAGCATGCCGTCACAACACTAGATGCTGCAGCTGGCTAAAGGCGCTGGCTCATATTTCAGTTTAACAATTCTGTCTGCCTCTGCCTAAATATTTACCTCAAACGGTGTCAAATTCAGTTTTTTTGACCATGAACAGCACGAGTAACGAACAGATAAGTCTCAGGAGGGTCTGCTTGAGTACGACTGACGTTTTAATTCAGCACATCTTACGGAACATTGAACGCCTGAGTAACGTCTGCGTAAGTTTCAGCAATAAAAAACGTCTGAAAAATGTATGAATTACTGTACGTCTATCAACATCCAAAGGCTGAGCTCCGCCCATCGCCTCATCACAAAAGTCGTAGCTCCTGGATGGTCCACGTCCCTTGTTAGGACATTAGATGTGGATCACCACTATATTTGGAATACGATTATTTGTATCGTTTTCCTCTTGAAATACTATCATTTAGGAGTACTATCACACTTCAAGCTCCCAGCAGCGACTTATATTATTATGCACTCCTGTTCACAATTTTAAGATCAGTTGAAAAATTGCAAGAAATTACATTTTTCACTGTTAGATCTTAAGGAGCTTCTAAGTAGAGCTTCAAAATGCAAAAAGAATAAATGGGAGTGAGACTAAACATTTTTTGAGTAAAGTATAATAAAGACGACAGCCTTTAGAAGCCAAAATCTTGGCAAAAATGTGGGTTCAATGTCATTTTCTGTCAGGTATTCACACCGCCATGATCTCTTGATGGCAAAGGCAAAAAAGCTTTCCCTCTTTGAACGCGGTGGGACTGTTATGCTGCATAAGCAAGGCCTCCGACAGCAAGCCATTGCTGCTAAGGTTGGATACAGCGAGACAGTCATTTGAAACTCCTTCAAAGCAATTTTGCAATTGAATTTTTTCAACTGGTCTCACAATTTCGGTCAGGGCTATAACAAGTCATGGCTGTACATTTTTGATCCTATTATGCTCTGACGAAGAATAACATGATGTCTGTTCAACGCATGCAAAACTCTTCTGAGCAGCATTTTTCTGCTCAATACACAACTGGCATGGAGTTCAGAACATTCAGGGAGAGATTATCTCATCCCATTAAAAATAACATTTAAAAGAATAACAATTAATTATTAACTGATGGCCAGTTTTCTCCACAGTTAATAAAGGAACTTTAGTGGAAGACCTTTCCCTCGTCTAAGCTCTTGTAGTAGAGCAACCAGCACAGAGGAAACACCTGACTGAAGTCATGACATCATTCTCACTTGATGTGCTAACAGGAAATGTCACCATGGAAACGGGACAGCGTGTCCTCAACCATCCCCTACCCTCCCTCCTCCTGTAGATATGATCCAATTCTGAGTTGGTTCCTCTTCCTCTTTTGCTCTTGAAGAGTGGGAAGCGCTCGAGACAATAGATGATGTCAGCGACGGCCTTGTCGCATTCCGATCACTTAACTGTGGGTGGCGGTGGAACAACACAAAGTTTGGTTGCATTAAATCAATGTCACACTTGAGCTCAAGTGAATTAAGCAATAAATTGGATGAGCTCCGTTCAGCGTGGAGGTGAGAGTGAGACCTTTAAATAGAACACAATTCATGAGCTACCACAAAGAAATGTGAGAGTTCTTCGGGAATGCCGGGAGGCCAAATTGAAAAGTTGATTGGAAGCCTGTGTAAAAGCTCCTGAACAAAGACGGAGGCAGATGAAGATTGGACACCATCATCTTGTAGCTCTCTGTCGGACAGATTAGACCAGCACTGTTAATTACAAACCGCGGGTCCCTTTGCACTGCTGCTGAAAAACAATGACCCGCTGAGCCGGCGCTGACCAAAAGCTAATAAATTGTAGCTCATAATAATTACAGCGCAACGATCAACGTAACACACACAAGTGGAGATACAGTGTGTGTAGTTTGAACACAAGAGGCAACTTGTGGCTGCAGCAGGACCTGCAATCTAATCTTTGGCAGTGTTAAACATTGGATTTATGGATATGTATAAAGCCACTGCTGAGCAATGAAAACCCATTTCAGCTCCTCAGCATTCTTGACTCAAATAAATTTCAGTGAAAATCACGTGGCTGTTGCCGTGCTGAAGAAGTGGCTGCTAAGCAATACGACCCCATCAGACCGTCTTACTGCTATTTAGAGTATTTACGGTATGGCAGGTAGCTGCCCAGAGGAGAGGGGTCGGACGCAGCCTGCCTGACTACTGTAATTGACAGTAATCATTTTTTCCCCCCCCTTTGCGTATGCGACACACACACACACTTGGTAGAACAGAATTGTTTTCAACAGAAAGTAGAATAAATTGAGAGAATCAGGTGAAAAGTCACACTGGTTTCATCTGTACTCTCTGTTTGTCTTCCCTTCTCTCAGCATCTCCCATAGACAAAGAGAACACATTTACATGAAACTGAACTAATCACAAGGCTCGACTCCAAGTATTTGTGCTGCTGGTACAGAGGGAACATTCAAAGCAACCAGACCCTCATCACATCAGTTGTAGAATGTAATAAGAAATGCACGTAGGGACGGACAGTTGATCACATTTCCTTGAGCGACTATGGCGAAAAGCAACAATCTTTGGAGTTATTTTTATTGGAATGGGATCGTTTCTCTCATGCGACTTCTGAACCCCTGTTTTAATGCCCACGTTATACTAAGCAGCTTTCATAACAGCCCACAGCTGACGTCATGTTCTCCCTCAGACAGCAAACTTGTTGGGACAAAACCAACAGCACATCTGCTGGTTGCAGCCAAGTAGTGCACTCAATTTTGCCTCAGCTGTTTCAAGACACATTTAATGCAATCAATCAGTAGTATGTACAGTACATCCCATATTTAGTACAAAGGGAACCTGGCATACAGTATTATGAGGTGTTGCTTTTTTATGAACTGCTATAAAATGAGCAAGTGTGATCCATTCAACTCAGTAGTTTCCAAACACTTCCTGCATGTACTGTAACATTTGAAAGGGGCCAAAAGAAGTCAACATTTATCCTAAATTGTACTTAAAAAATACATTTATGTCTATAAATCAATGTTTTCTTAACTGTTTTGCTGTTATCTCACAATGATTTCCAACTCGCCTTAGATCTTTATGAGAAAACATTCTAATTGGCCAGAACGTTAGGTACACCTGCACAATACAATGAAATCCTGCCTTTACAAAGATAATAATAAAATAAACACCGAATGATGTTTTTTTTTAAAATTCAGCTCCTGTATTGCTTCTTATTGGACTGTGCAGTGGCTGCTGAGTGCATAAATCACATAAAATGGTTATCTTCTTGTATAGCTTCCTGAACTGTTGTGGCGCCTCAGCTAAGCATCAGCTGACCACACACATGCATTCAGGAGTTCATGTTCTTTCCTCACAAACCAAAGCTACCATTCTTAAACCCTTCACTCTGTCGTAAAACCTGACCTGCTTCCTCGGGCTGATCAGACATTTCCTTCCTAGTCATCTAATAACAATGGAGAGACAGAATGGGGAATCACACATATGGCGAGGATGCAACCGGTGTTTCCAATATATACGTACACTACTAGACAGTTGGTGACTAAGCTAGGATGTCTGGCATGATTTGGCTGTTTGCTGGCGACAGATTGCAAGAAAGCCAACTGAAAAGATGTGGCGTGGAGTGTTTGGACGGTGTAGGGGAAACAAGTGCAAATGGCACACAAAGAGCAATGCAATTAAACATGAATAATTGTGTAACGTCTTCATGTTCAATACGATATTCTTCTGCAACTGGCGCTGGCCAGCTAGGGGCTTTGCATGTACTCTGACCACGAATACCTAAGTTATGGTAAGTTTATAATGGAGGCTAAATTGAGTGTCTGTCTCCATTTGCACTGTGATTGACAGGTGTACCCTGCTTCTCACTCAAAGTCAGCTGATATGTGCTCCAGATTCAATGTGACCCTGAGCAGGAAAATTGGTATAAAAAATGTATGTGAATTTCTTGTATGTGTGAATGAATGGTATTCATATTTTAAGTGTCTAATAATATCACGCAAGATCTCACATTTGATGCTACAATTGGCATTACACAGTACGGACACCACCATTGTTGCTGACCCCACTTACACTTAAAATGACTATATACAACTTGCTAAGAAGTCATTTTGATTATAAAGACTTCCTTATTGGAAAAAGCACCTCTGTAAAGGAATAAGGGTGACACTTTTGAGACTAGACCAGGTCCAGGTTCGAGACCAACCGACTACCTTTAAAGGGATTTGCTCCCAAAACGTTTTTAAATAAAAACAGCTACAAAGTGAAAGTCATTTTGAATTGAAAATGGGTCTCAAGAATGGATATTTTAAATTGCTTACCCTTGTAGACACTGGGAAACGGTTGGCTCATGGACATACTGTATGTGCATGTATGAAGTGGTCAATGTAGTCGAATACATCACAACAAAAACATCAACGGTGGACCACATGGGTTGTTGTTGCATTTGTGCTTGTTGTGCTTTTCCAGCACAGTGTACTTTTACAACAATGCTACTTTGTCCAAGGATGAGACACATTTACACATATGCTTTTGCTTTTCACGAGGGTAGCAGCAGGTAGTTCGCATGTGTGGCTTTTGTACAATTCTGTACAACATGACATTGCCGATTACTGGCCTAGCGTGCTTGTTTTTTGAATGATAAAAATCCCAAGGACAAACATACAATCAAGCGTCTTCTGCTTCTCAGAATTCAAGTATGTGTGAACATGTGTACAATTCATCATCCATCCAGCACGTAGATCTATGTCATGCAGCCCTGTGGTGCCTCATTAGCTTCTAGTTGCTCCTCTGCCCTCTTCCTCTATGACAAGTCCCCCCAATCCCCACCCAGCACCCCCCCTCTCCACAGAGATGACACCAGTCGCTTGACATGACTTTCAATTTGCCCCCCTCCCTCCTCTCCTCATTTCTTTCAGCACTCATCCTCTTCATCTCTAATGTGTCTCCTCTTTTAGTATGTTATCGCATGTCTGTCACTCTTCCTTCTCTGAAGCGCGATTCCTCAGCTCTCCTTATCCCATCTTCACGGTGAATCTCTCCTCTTATATTCATTCTCTATTTTGCCGCTCACTCTTGTCCCTTTATTCAGGCCTCTTTTTGTCAGAAGGCAGCTTTCATCAAAGCTTTGATGTCAGATAGCGAGTAAGAGCCCCTATCTTTACATCTCAGACTATCTATTATCTACGTTCCCCTTTCTGATTCCCTTCTCTTCCATGTCATGACTGTTTTTTTCTTGCTCTGATTCCTCCCTACATTTTGACAGTGTGTGCCATGTAGCTCATGGAGCATCTTATAAACAATAAACTAGAAATGTCAGGAAGATCACGGCCACCGCAATCATTGTACTATTAACAGGGGGCCTTAAAATATGTCCCCGGTTATATGATTGATAATGGCAAGAACGGGTCTCAATCGGCCTTTTGTCAACATATAAGGAAGGAAATGACTTTGACCTGTTTGGAAGAACTACACGTTTTAGGTGGGTGGTGTCAATTCCATACTCAACGGGCTTCACAACATTTTCCTCATACACAAAATATTCTTTATCTGATTTGCTCGTCTTGCTCAAGGACACCTCCACAGGTTCAATCACTAAGAGACAGCCACTCGACCGCTGAGTGAGCACCTCCAAGCAGCATCTACACTGCATTTAAAGCAAAAGCATTCATGTAAACAAGCTGGGCCTGAATGAATGTGTGAGGCGAACCAGGTTGCCTCCACTTTTCTAACTGACCTGTTTGAGTTCAAGCGATGCGGACTAAACATGGGGAAGAGGAAAACAGCAGGTCAAAATGTCAGGCAGATTATAAGAGCGGGGAAAAAAATGGGTCACGTCTTGTCAACAGATCTGCTGGTATGTGAGCGCTAAATAAGCCTTTGAAGGATGAAACCAGCCCTGTCACAGAAAAAACGGATTTAGTGTCTCTATGCTGTGTATGTCACTCCCATAGGTCTTATGGTTGCTTGTCATTTTTGCATATAACGCAGCAAGAATTACAAAGTCACGATAAGTTCAACATTCCGACAGGAACTCTGAATAAGACACCGGCATGTAAATTGCCCTTTATGATCACATTAAGCCAAATATGTTGCATACTGGAAGTAGGAAATACCAATTGTGCAATTAGAAACACTTCCACTGGATCTGGATGCTTGTGAATGGAATATTCTGTAAGTAACTCTTATAATGGAACAGTGGTGTTATGTTGAAAAGATGCAATGGCCATGTTATTGCAATCCATAGCTAGAGGCTGTACTACTTCCCTATTTTCAGTCCTTGCTTCCTTTAACATTCTATTGTCTTTCTAAGAAACATCATACAAAGTATTTTTCTCTCCGTCGACTTGTTTTTACTGCAGTAACTCTCCCTTCGTATCTCTTTTCTCTTTTAATCTGAACTTCTTGTTTCTTACTTGTGATGTTTTCTCCTCGCTATGCCACAGTATTGATTTGTCCTCTCCGTTGTTCTAAAGTTAGCATATGAAGAAGCTTAGAAACCCAGCAGACAATACTTGTAGTTCTACAACCAGGAAAGAACCAGATGTCACAGTGTGGTTAGATGTGTGGCTCGAGTACAAAGAGCAGAAGAAGATGCACATTACAACTCTGAAGCTAAGACAGCTCCCTCCCATTGTAGCAATCAAAGTGCCGTTAATTGGTACAATTATAGAGACAAGAGGAGAGAGAACAATAAAGAGCTCAGCGAGTGTGTGCGCGTGTGTTTGTGTGTGTGAAAAAGATACACGCACACACGGAGGCAAATGACGGTGTACTTCGAACACAGTAAATGGGTTACACATGTTCTCGATGTAATGTGGCAACAGTTATGTGAAATATGCGCCATGTGTAGTTTGCGTCTCGTTCAGCATTTATTTGCATTAGGGCAAATAAATTATGCTAACCCATCTGGACTTGACTGCTTGTTCTGCAGCTGGATGTAGTGGGTTTTATGTCCTGCATGTTTTACTGTTTGACGGTCACTGAAGCGAAGAGAGAAGACACAAAAATGCTTATGGTGCAGAGCTGCAGCAGTCAGAAGAAGCTGCTTGCATAAACTCTCCTCATAATACCCCCACAACCATGTTTTTCATTAAAAACAATCATTGACAGCAATCTAATTGTCAGAGTTATGTAGGAAGTCACAATGAGCTACTACAATGGCTGCTAACGAGGTGATACACATACTCACTCACACACAAACACACACTGGCCACAACATTAGTGCACAATCGAATGAGATCCCAAATCCTGAAAGATAACGCTCCATTTTGAGTGATACTGTCAGTGTTTTTTTACGATATGTTAATTGATTACAGTAAGAGGCCTTAATCATATTTTGGTTACCTTATTTAGTTGTATTAGCCACAAAATATGCTTATGTGTGTGGTTTCGACTTACGTTTAGTTAACAAATATGGTTCCTTGTACGATAATTATTGGCCCAGTGAGGAGAGATGGCCCGTTCTGTGCTGCTGGTGGGTTAGTGTAAGCAAATCAAGCGCTCCTTTTCTGTGACATGCTGCAAACGGTTTGTCATAACCTCCCCTGAGCGCACTTGTAAACAAACATGGCGTCCATCATGTGGGACTTCTCACTGTTTCAAAAGGAAGACATGTTGCCAAATGTTCCAAATGCTGTGCAAACATTCCGCAATGAAAGAAAAAAAAAAAACATTGAGCTTCAATACATCAAACCTTTTCAGCCACCTGAAATGCCAAATTCTTATTGCCGCAGCGTTTGAAAAGTGCAAAAAGCTTGCCAGCGACAACCCGAGGGGTAAGGCGATCTATGATTTCATCATGGAAATGATGGCGCTTGACGACCAGCCCTTTAACATCGTTGAAGATATCGGCTTTCATCTGCTAGTAAACCCCTTGGAATCACAGTTTGTATTTCGAGATGCCGCTATTTTTTTCCAATGTTTTGTTAATAGTAGTGATATCACGATAGTTGATAAGAACAAATCTACATGGACACCTCCAGGTGTGTACAAAATACAGTTAAATTTAAATATAAAAAATAGATATAAAAAGTTATGGGTTATTGGTATAGGTATTGGTCTTGAGGATTGGTTTGAGTCTTGACTAGGTATCGGCTTGGAAAAAAATATTGTGCATCCCATGCAGCCCTATTAAAGACTATATCACTGGTGAGGAGCAAACATACAGTAGCTATTGTTCCATACATCATTGGGGTTTCTTCCTTACAGGGAAAGTTCAACCACACACTGATAACGCAGCATCAGGACCAACTGGGGACTCAGTATCTTGCTCATGAATTCTTCGACATGGTCATGGGGGGGCTGAGAATCGACCACTTGAGGCAAGACCCTTTCAACCTCTCCTTCTGATTAAGTCAACAAACCGGCCGAAAACTCACACAGGAATGAGGAGGACGTGTAAACTCCACACAGAAATGCACCACGATGTGAGACGGCAGTGATACTAATAATGATAAGATGAGCAGTATTATCTTTGTACTTGCATTCAACAACTCTTTATATTGTATGCCGCATCAAATGACAAGTGTGTGTGTGTGTGTGTGTGTGTGTGTGTGTGTATGTATATTCATAGCAGATGCAATGTGCACTGAACTCACGGAGGACCGAGCAAATGCTGTGGAAAAGGAAGCAATATGATACAGCCTCTGTTGTCTAGCTGACTGCAGGCATGACTTGCATACACACGGATGGGCAAAACAGCAATTATGACTCCGTTCTTGCCATCTGAGTCATCAGGAGGGCAGACAGGAGACTATTCCAATCCAAACGGACATTAAAAGAAGCTGCGACCCAGACTCTAATCTTACCTCAGTCAAAGACGGCCCTACAGGTTATTCTTTTTACCTCTGCATGGAATCTTAAAACATCTGTATCACAACATAGCTCTGATTGACAAACTGACAGAGACCTGAAGGTGGCCCAAAGCAATGAAGGAAAAGAGAAACCATAGACTCAGGTTTGGTGGTTCAGCTGGATTTCCCCCTCGCCTGGGTCCAGACCTATAATACGCCAAGTACGCTGACTTGTCTGGCATTGTGACACCAAACAGTGTTTTTTTTCCAGTAGAGATAATAAATCTCAGCCGCAATGGGGAACTGTGCAGTAATTCCTCCACTGAACATTACACAATATCATGTCATCCATCCTTACAAAGTAAGCCAGGCCAAAACCAGAACGTTGGCATGGCTACCAATCCACAGTGACATTCAAGGTCGATTTGTGGGGTCTCTTGTAATTGGTTAGGGCAAATTAAGTCCCTATTCTCCCATGAAAATTGGTAATATGAGGGGTTATTTCACACCAGAGCAGGATTTTGAGTTGGAATGTACAGCACAACTGTGTTCAATTCAGCTAAATGTGCTTAAAGCAATAGTTTAGCTTGTAAGAGCAAGGCCAGAGACTCAATTTTCTCCAGAGTGAAAGAGAGTGTGTCAGTTTCAACGCTGTCTTTAGTGTTGTACATTCGCTAGACATCACACAAACAGCTGGCCAAGACTTTATCAGGAAGTTAGAACATTCAAGTCTGATGCGGCAATGTGTTTTGGGTCTGACTCATGTTTCAGTTGGCCAGCTGCAGTTTCACAAAAACATCCACAGGCTTAGGTTGAGAAAGGGAGTTGGACATGACCCCTTCTTATCCATTTTTCAGGGGGTAGGAAACAGGCTCTTACTGTTACAAGAACATTCCATGGCAGCCCGTGAGAACAGCGAATCAAATTTTAGGTGACTGTGGATAAAATCAAGTAAGAATCAGTCAAGATGTGTTCGATTTAAACACAGACCGTCTGTGGGTGTCTATAAGTTAAACTGATGCTCAATAAATGGTTAAACTGCAAAAGGAGAAAAATGTTCTTATTCCACATCACACAGACACCCACAGCAAAGAAATTAAAACATAAACATAACAAATCTACGATATTCGTACCTCGCCACTTCGCGATTCGATTTTTGTGGCACTGACGGGTTTTCAAAAATAGATTAATTAATAAATAAAATGTGGCTGAATATGGCCTATTATTAGTCAAACCATATGCACATGTAAGCTGATGTTGGGTATGTTCTGCTTAAATTAAGCATTTCAAGCATAAAACTGGCTAAATGAACTAAAATAACAATATGATGGCATTCAAACGACATATTCAAAAGACGTTGACCACAATAAACAAGGGATTACTGTAATGCCACTTTTCCACTGTACGGTATTTCATCAGCGCTACTCTGCTCCACTTGCCTCAGTATTCAAAATAGTACCACAGGAAACTGCAAAAACCATGCTGCATTGAATGCAGTACTGTCTCTACATGTTTGGCTTATCAGGTACTAGAAATACTATCTTGTAGTGCCTGATAGTGCTTGCTTTTAAAAATGGACAGCAAGTAGAGGTGTGCTGAGCCAAGTAGGTATTCGTCAGTGGAAAAGGGACGGAAGATGCACCGAATGCAGTGAGTTTTGTGATGTAACACTTGTCTTAAAATTATGTCTAGTTCTTTCAAATGTGAGCCACATCCTCAGCATGACTCACACCTGGCACTAAATCCATTCAGAGCACCTTTCAGCATTTAGTTGTGTTGTTGTTAACTTACGATCAAGTCCATTGATGTACTTCATGGATATCTCACAATGGCCCCACACAGCGCTGACGATGGGATGTAGTTTCTTGCCTTTCAACCCTCGGAATGCCACTCCTAAATACTGTCCTTCAACCATGAAGCTCAGCGTTCCTTCGTCCATGTCCAGAATGACCAGCAGGGAGTCCGGCAGGGTGAACGACTCCTCCGGCTCCAGGAAAGAAGGGTAAGATGGCAGCGAGCTGTGCGCCCGGTTTTTGCTATCATGATAAAGGCGGTTACGTCCCAGATCCCAGCCCCAGGATTCACAGTCTGACCCCACCAAGGCAGTGTACCCCACAGAATGCAAGGGTGCTTCAGAGGTGGCCACTCCAACAACAGCATGGGTTCCACGCTGCCTGGAGGGCCAGTGAATCCTCCAGACGTGGAGACCTCTCGTGTATCCGACCCGTCCTCGGATGCAATCTGTGCTCTGAGCAACCGGGTGGCGGTGAAACGTCAACTTATCCTCCTCTTTGATGAAAATGTTTAAAGAACGATCGTCTGCATTCCACGCATGACGAAGTTGTGTCTCCAAGCTGGCACAAGGCATGTCCAGAAGGAGATCCAGCCTGGGAGGTTTGGAGAAATCCGGGCCCCTCAACTCTGGGTGCTGCCTGCGATGAGCTGAGGGCCGGTAGGACGGGGAACCACCGCTTTCACCGCGGCCGTCCACAGATTTAATGCTGCCGGAGATCTTCTGGCCCATGGCTGAGATGGAACAGGTGGCAGAAGGAGGGAAGGGTGGGAGGTGATGGGGAGGGTGGTGTTTGTGCAGGTGGGTGCTGCGTTGAGCGGAGCGTGACGTTACCTCATCAATGCGGTGGAGCTGAAGTAAGAGGTCCCTACTGAGGTGTGGTAGAGGGAGATGGAGGAGGAGGAAGTTATGAATGAAAGATGAACGTGATCTGGTGTCATGCCCCAGATGTCTTCAGGAGGACAGAGCTGCTGCAGCTAACTCTGTTGACAGAGGACACGAGAGAGATGAATGTTAGAAAGTCACCAAAAAGCAAACTACAATCTGACAAAAAAAACAAACAAGTAAACTACAACGGTACTTAGAATGAATTTTGTCTTGAACATTCATGCATTATTGACTGGAAAATTAAATAGAACTTTAAACACCACCCTATCTTGCAATGTTTATAAAAGTGGGAAAAAAGTACATTATCCACACCTATGTGTTTTTCTTTTGGCCCCAGCACCACCCCTTCACAATTTTTCATGGAAATCTCCATTTTTGCATTGTACTGTGCTCACTACAGAGAAAAAATGCAAAACCTCCTCAAAAAAGGGACTTCAAATGTGAAAAGTAAGTGGGACAAATGGTGAGAGTTTCACAGATTTTATGCCAGACTTCGAGCTTGATGGGAATAAGCCATGGACAGGATGAACAAACATACACACAATACACACACTGGAATAAATACACTGCCTCTGACTCATGCCGCATCCTTTCAACACACCCATGCCAGTCCGATCATGCAATCTTCCAAATGTTCCCCTCGTGTGCAATATTATCTGAGATTCACAACTTGCATACTCTCATTTAGGGACATCTAATTTTAATGAATATTGCTGCAAGAGGCTGCAAGAACGAGACAAAAAAACCCCCCAAAAAACACTTGGTGATAATTTATCTGTGTTTTTTCAGTGTAGCAGTTGAAAAAGTCACATTGGATTTACTTTTCGCACTTTGTTCATAAACCTCTTTTCCACCGCAGGAACCTTTTCAGGAACTTTCCTACACTGTATAGCCTAGATTCCTTGTTTACAAATGGAATATTTTCGTAGTTATGGCACAGAAAACCTTACAATCTTCTACATATGTTGTTTAAAATATTATAAGAGCCCTTTAAACATGAAATAACACCCACATAATCACCTTTACATTTGTATTAGCCAATATAGTATATACAATCAGAGCAAATAAGCCATTTAAGACGTAACTAAAACTTGCGCTTGTGTGCGTCGCAGTAAATGTGTTCCGGTGTTAGTAGGGGAACAGAACGGGTGGCGGACAGGAAGTGATGTCGGGGATTCAGAGGTGAGTTTTAGCTTGTCGTGAGTTATGTCCACAATAATAGCCGTTGGTTGTGGTGGTTGCTGTTGGTTGTGGTTGTTCAAGTGGTCAATTACCAACACCTAGTGACCAATGTAGAATACTACATTCACAATTTCGAACGTGTCTTCTACCTTGTATTTGTATTCTAGTTCATTTAGCCATTTAGAGTAATTTATTTATTATTGTTATTATTAATTTAGGCAAAAATATGCACAATTTGCTTAAACTTGCATATTTTTTGACTGATAATAGGCCGTATTCAGCCATGTAACAGGCATGAATGACGGCTGGTGCTTCCTGTTTCAAGGAAGAGAGAGTCACACATCAGACAGACAGGGGGTGTGAATGACATAAGTAGATGTGTCATCTACCAATGCATGCATTTGCCTCATCTATTCACAAACCACAAAGAACAGGACATGTTTTCTGGTAAGGACATGTCTTCTCACCCCTTAATAGAAGTGATGGTGATGCTGCTTTCGTAGCCAAGACATGGCAGAAACATCAGGTTCCAGTAATGTTGGGAAATCCTGGTATTGCTTTGTTAGTGATCTATTCTGAGTTTGTTTCAGTTTCAACATGAATCACATGCACAGGCTTGTCAGTATAAAAAAAGACCCTTTACAAGAATACAAGAATAATTTAAGCGTGTCATCTAGGAGTGATGACAAAGTATTTCCAACATACTTGTCAGTCATACACAAGCCTTTTTCACAAGTTCGGGAATCGAGTCTGCACACACTGGACTGGAAACAAACTTGTGCACGTAATATGAGTAATACTTTGTGTGCACAACTACACACACACACACACACACACACACCTCTGTCTAATTCGGACTCCCTTGCCATTTCCCACTCGGCGTCTTTGCTTGTGAATGAGGTCATTGCAACTGGCAGCCAAAACATGTGCCCAAACCCAGTTCACCCCTCAGCATGAGTGAGTTCACTGATGGGACAGGCAGACAGCTGCCTCTGTGTGTGTTTGTATGTGTGTGTCTTCACAAGTGGCGGGTTGAAGGTGGTCCCTGCATGCAACATTCAACTCATTTACATTTACATTCAATGTAAACCAGTTTTGTTTACATTGATGTAAACCAGTTTTGTGTCAAACACAGACACACACACTCCAAGTGTGGATGGCAATCTTCTGCATTACAGGCTGTCATCAAGAAGGCACTTGACCTCTGAACTTGTGTCGTCACGGTTGCCATTGCACAGGAGCCCCCCGCCCGCCATGAGCTGGGGAAACGTCTGCTGCTGCTGCGACTCACAGCAGCATATTTCAACCATCTGTTGTTTACTTTCCCTTCATTTTTTTCATCTCCATCCATCTCCCTTTTCTTCTGCAGCCAAACTCATGACTGGTCCTTCACCTCATGGCTATTCACTAGGTCAAGTTCGACAGCTTTGGGAAAGGGCAGGGTCACATGAAAATCTCTACACATAAATTACAATGTAGAGAGGTGAGAGAGGCAATACACACCTTTCAAGGTAGCATGTCAATGTAGTTTGCAGGGGGAAAAATAAAAATGAGAACACACCACCCGGTAGGACTAGAAAAGTGCCAGGTTTACAGGGCAAAAACATAAAAGTCACTACAAAGCCAAAAATGCAGAACAGAACTGCAAGATGTCAGTTCTCAAACACTGCTGAGGTGCCCTGGAGCAAGGTACCAAGCCCTTAACTACATCAGGCAGGCTTCTGTCTGTATGCGATGTTTGTGCAATATCACACCCCTTTTTAGGCAGTGGGATGCCCACAAGATCCACCAGGTCACGCCAGATTCAAGTGCAAAATGAATGTGTTTAAATAATGTGTAACAATCCCTAAAGTGTTGGGGTTTTTTTTGCGTATTTCCCTTAGTTTGTGTTCCAAGAAGCACTACACCGTCAACCTCGAGTCTATCATTCAGACAGCCCTAGTGGGTGTAACTAACATATTCTAATCTTTTTCATGGGCCTACAGGGCAGATATGATTGTGTTCCACAAACTACGCCAAGCCTAAGAAGAAGCGGAGCAATTCAGTTGATATACTGCTGCACTTGCTAGTGTGTTACCATTTAATTTAATTTGTGAAGTTTTCTAATAAATCACAACTGATTTTATGTATAACATCATTGTTATATGGAGAGAAACTGGGCTCTAAAAGACAGCAAGGCTAGATTTACACCACGTGGTTGACAAGTGACACAATTTTGATTTGTAGCTCCTATGTGGCCCAGTTTCGGTTATGGGTGATGCCAGCGTGACAAAAACCCTTCTGATCGGAATTAGGGGTCTTTGAAAAGTGGGGGAAAATGTGACACACACAATCATCCAAATATAGCGCTAAATAACAAAACATGAGTTTACACAAACAACACACGCATGGTAAATGAATAAACTAAACACCCAGGGTAAAACGAAACAACAGCGAAAGCATATATAATTAAATATGGTCAAAAATGGAAGGATTGTTATTAATGTGTGTAATTTCCTGTCTGTTTATGCAGGTTGTTTGAAGTGTTCAGAAAATGTAAAGTATATTAGATAGCAGTCAATCAAGGAGCAATAAAAACATTTTTTAAATCGCAACTGGGCACATACAAACCGTTGTATAAATGTAGTCTAAGAGTACAGTGGAACCTCGGTTAGCGTATGTTTCGGTTTAAAAATGTTGTCTTGGTTCGTGTACGCTCTCAGTTGTCGCACAATATGGCGCATGTCTTGTGTTTTTGATACTGTGTTCGTAATGTATATTTACTATCAGAGGTGCCTGTTAGCAGACTGTTAGCATGCGTTCAACTGGAAAGCCGGAAATCATTGTCCCCCAGCTCCGTCGCCCGTCTATGACATCATCAGTGGTTGATGTTGTAGTTCTTTGCTAACTAACACAGTTACGCCACAAGTCTCTTTTGTTATTGATCACAGCTGCAAAATAACCCAGCCACCCACTAAATGGAGGCAAACTAAGCAAGCAAGCAAATGCAAGCATTTTGATAAAGACCATGAAATACACTACTGAATTCAAGAAATATCACAAATAACACAAAAGGTGTCCTCCATGTGGATCTCTCCTCACCCCTAATCGCTGCCTCATAGCCGTCTCTGAACAATCAAGTCTTAAGTCAAGGTAAAAGTTAAGTTAAATGTTCATTTATCCTTTTAATTCACCCTTTATATGTATTGATATGCAATTGTTTTCTGCATGGAAAACTATAATGATGCTAACATAGGTCCCAGTGCACTGCAATTTTCCCAGTATGTAGCCTATCTATTTTAGTTCCAAAAGCCACTCCTAGCCTCACCCAGAACACAGCCAAAACACTGAAGATGGGTCGGGGATGGGTCTTTCAACATGATAACCCAAAACATATGGCAAAGGCAACAAAGGGATGGCTCAAGAAGAAGCACATTCAAATCCTGGAGTGGCCTTAACCACCCTACAAATCTTAATTCCATAGAAAATCTGATAAGGGACATGAAACTGAGTTGCCAACCTTCAGAAGAGTATCCGTTAAAAGGCGTTGACCAAAATACCTTTGACAAGAAACTTGAGAAACTTTTAAAGACGATAACAAATATACTGTAGCTCATAAGGTTTCAAGAGCTGATATCCAGCAACTTCCATGATTTTCTTGATAATAACCCAAATCACTTTAAGTTCTTACATGAATTGCTATAGCATTGTACTGCCATTGTACTGTAACTCTTGTGAGCTATTTTTGTTGTCATTGTTATCTTTGTCCAAGCAAAGGTACCTTTAGTTGCAACAGGCATTAAAATGAACAAGAAGGGTGGTCTAATCATTTTTCCCATGACTGTAAATATATTAGTATTTCACATTCAGTTTCAAAATGTACAGGTCATAAAATTAGTTGATACCATTCAATAATTCACAATTCAATTCAACATGGCAATAAAGATCATTACATACAATTCCTCAATAGTTGTGTACATAGTAGTATGTTTTACGTTCAGTTCAAATTTGTAATCAAACATTACAGATTTACAAGAAAGGAAAATTGAAAAGACAATGCAGCTGAAGTCAAGGCAACTTATTAAAAAGGTTTCAGCAATGGCCACATTTTCCAATTAATCATGAAATCATACTTTCACAAACTATGTGTAGAAAACACACATTTCTATAGTGGAGTTCAGGAGGCGGAGCAGCGCAATCAGCAAATTGACTTTTTTTTTCCTACATAACTAGCCTCTACAACTCAACGGACAACTTTTATTACAGATATGGGTATCTTACCGCTGAGTTAGTTTATCTATAATCTGAATAATAAAGATGAAAGCATTTCCATGTGTCGTTTGAGTTGTCTGTTCACTGCTTACGCTTTGCCGTGAGGAGTAATAGCGAATCAGGAGGGAGCTTAATGTCAGCTGACTGATGTCATGTGGGTGATGTGGATGTGGGTGACACATTCGATCGACCCACACTACCTTGGTCGATCGCGAGTGATGTAAAGAGCATTGATCTAAATCCTATGTGCAGCACAAGTTGTGTGATTTCCAATGAAAATGTAATTGAAGGTGCTGGGCCAACATAGTATGTATGTACATTTGTCTATCACCAGTGTGACTTAACTAGTTTTAAGGCAGCTCCAACCCTGTGAGAGCCTTAACTGTCACACTGTGTTTCCTCATCTTTGCCTCATTCCAATGACGTGTAAAAAAAATGAATCATAGAGTGGTCACTTCTTCCATGTTCCACTCGCGGCGACACACTCGGGCGCCAGACTGAGCAAAAACAGACCTCACATGCAACCGCAAGCGCACACATTTATATTACATCTCTTCATGGCAACAGCTGCACCTCCTAGGATTAAACAAACTGCCATCCTTTCTGCATTGTTGACATTCATTCCCACTAAGGGAATCCCTGGGTGGCTGAGAATGTTGGACGTAGACATAAACTGAAGCGTCTGGCTGCTGACAGTATGTCAAAATACAGAGACTGGGACATTCAGTTTATTGTGCAGCTGATGAAAAGAACTGGTGTTCTCGCTTTGTACTTATTAGGCAGTTCCATAGGGATTATCGTCACACAGTGAATTTTCTATCCTTTCCCCTTGACTCCCTGTTTCATTCCAAATGCCTCTGTCCATTTTTCACCATCTCCTTGCCTGTACCGTAATATTAAATCCATAGAGAGCAAATCCCCCTCAATTGGTACAAATTGTGGTATATAGGCTGACACCAAACACGCCTCCTCCCAGCATGCAGCAATCAATGCAATCTCAGCACAATGCCTGCAAAACAATGTATACAAGCATTTCACATGTAGCGCTACACGGGAAACACGTACTCAGCGACCACCACAAAATAGGTTTTCCATTAAAATTCCATCAAGTTTTGCATTCCCACAGCTCTTTAATTGCCTATAGATTCTCTACAATAAGAACCCTCTAAATGCAAATCATCACGATGCTTCTACTAAAAAAAACATCCATGCAATGTGGATTAAACTGAATTAAAAGAATTCCTACACTTCAAACTCAATCTGCACTCCATACATTGTCTCTCTCATGCAGCACCCTCCCTCTGCAGCATCCTCCTACTCACGTCTTTTCTCTGGAGCTGCCTCATTCCTTTTTCTAACCTTCAACCTGAAACTAACTAGTTCCCCTACCATAGAGGATGCATGAACACACACGTGCTCAGCACCCTAAACGTTTGTCACAAGCTTGCTGAGAGCCCTGAAAAAAATCTATAGAGGAGGACTATTAAGGCTAAAGTGATTGAGCACTCCTTTACGGACACCTACGCAAAACCTATTCATTTCTCACTCGCAAACACACACGCGCACACACACACACACACTTGGCAGTGCTCGGCAGTGCCATCTATTAGGCAGCAGATTTAGGTGGCAGATTCATAACCCCGTGGTAATAAAACTGAATCTAAGTCTGGATGATGCTATGAGGCACCCCCTGCTGCTTTCTTCCTCATTCCACATGCAAGCTGCTTGCTCAAGAGTGTGATGAAACATGTCACACCAAACACAAGCCGAATTTCACAGCAAAATAAATAGCATCAAAAGAGGAAGTGACTTTTAAAAAGCACTATTTGTTGTTGTTTACATCTATCAATGTTGGTACTAGGCAGAGGCTTCACTGGGGTTTGATGGCTGGCGAGGCTTAGCCCCCAAGAAATGCACAGGATGTGAACGAATGTAGCATGAACAAAGTTGCACAAACAGCTAACAAAGACTGAGAAATTGTTATTATTATTATTATTATTTGTAGTAGTCTGCGCTTTTTAGTCAAAATGTGCAGACAAATTTAATATAAGGTAGCCAAAATATGAGTTTAAATAAATAATTGTATAACCTGATACTTGGCCGCACGGTGGTCTAGTGGTTAGCACGTTGGCCAACACAGTAACAGCTTGGAGATCGGGAAGACCTGGGTCCGATTCTCCCCTGGGCATTTCTGTGTGGAGTTTGCATGTTCTCCCCGTGTGCGCGTGGGTTTTCTCCGGGTACTCCGGCTTCCTCCCACATTCCAAAAAAAACATGCAGGTTAACTGGCGACTCTAAATTATCCATAGGTATGAATGTGAGTGTGAATGGTTGTTTGTCTATATGTGCCCTGCGACTGGCTGGCGACCAGTCCAGGGTGTACCCCACCTGTCGCCCAAAGTCAGCTGGGATAGGCTCCAGCATGCCCCCGTGACCCTAATGAGGAAGAAGCGGTATAGAAAATGGATGGATGGATGGACCTAATACTTACTAACCTAATACATATTTATTGAAATTGATAAACAGAATCACAACTTTTATTTGTTTTGTCTTGACATTTTATCAGTGATGTCATTAGGCCTTTTTAAGACCCCCTTAAATGATGTATTTTTGTTTTATTAAAATGTAAAAATTCTGGCCACTTTATATTGAATTTGTTGGCAATTTTTTTTTGCACAAAAAAAACAGAAGGAAAAAAACATTTATATCTTTCTTTTTTTAATCAAAAAAGTGCAGACAAACCCATAAAGAAATAATACATGTTAAAAAACAAAATTTTAAACAAAGAATTGCCGACAAATGCAATATAAAGTATCCCAAAAACTTTTTTAATCAAATGAAATCAAAATATTCACAGGGGCTTATAAAGAGGCCTAATGACGCCATCGGTAATAGGCAGCCACAAGTAAAATGTCACGAAAAAACAAATAAAAGTTGTGATTCTATTCATCTGCTCGCAATTTCAATAAATATGACATGAATTACAATAAATATGAACATCTGTCTATCCATCTTCTATGCTGCTTGTCCTCACTAGGGTCGCGAAGTTATGCTGGAACCTATCCCAGCTGACTTTGGCCACAAGGCAGGGTACACACTGGACTGGTCGCCAGGCAATATAAATATGAATATGTAACAAAAATCTAGCTAGCACTAACACACCAACCACATTATAAATGCCATTAATTCCAAAAATGAATTGTTTTGTATACTGTTTCTGATGAGAATAAAACAAGACACTACTTTATGCAGACATTTTATAGTCAATTATCAATTAGTTGCATGATAATCGGGAGATAATTGCACCATCGGGTCTACTGCACACATTGGTACTATGATTGAGGCACTTGTCTCCCTCCCCACAGTGTCTCCAAAATTGCTCTGTGCTAAGTGGAGCACAGGGTGCAGCACCAGCACATTTAACAGCACACACCCAGCAGTTATATTGAAAAACCTCCCTGTTGTTGGCAAATTGCTGCCTGAGAAAGGCACCAAGTGAGGAGAAAGAAGCAGGGGAGATTAATAACAATGCTTAAAAGAGGCCATCATTAGAGCACTGTGGAGGAAGTATGTATGGATTTGGGACAACTAAAAAGAGCGGCGGAGAACAGAAACAATGACAGATGGGGGTGACGTGGGTCAGCAGCTGACAAAACAAAAGGGTAAAGTCAGAAAGGAGGGCTGCTATCTCTCTTAGCCAGGACGGACTAAACAAACGTGTCCTCCCACCCTGACCCGACCGCCATGCACAGACTAAACACACCACTGTGAGAGACGCTACTGCAGGCTGTCAGATTAGGAGTGCTTGTAGCGTATGGGCTAAAAATAGCAAGCAGGATCTATCCTATTATTGTATGAGAGCGGGGGAAATCCTCGAGTAGCTTATCCCACAACCCTCAACTCTCCATGTGTCCCAACAAAAGCAGACAGACACACACACACACACACACACACACACACACACACACACACAGGGGTATCCCAGCTGGCCAGCTGGGGCCTTAAGGCCATTAAGAGAATTAAAGGAGACCGCGCAGGAGCCGGGGAGAGAGGCAGGGAGGAGGAAAAACGTGCTGTGTACATGGTAACATCCATAGTGGGAGAAAATGTTCAATATAAGACGCAAATGTTGAGGTTGAGACAGCATGTGGGTGATGATATTTTCTGATGTAAACAGCAGAGACAACAAATCATGTCTGCAAACGACTTTAGCCCTTAGGTGGCTACTACTGCACTGTACAAACATGTCACTACAAATCACTTCCTGAAATAGAAACTGAACTAAACACATATTTCAGGCACTACACTACACAAGACATCAAGCGGCTTACAATGATTCTCCAGCGATCCTCCTCATGTCTCGCAGCATGGAGCGCGTCAACCCAGGTCCATGTTAAAACTCCTCAAGCCAACCACCAACAATGAGAGCATACAACAGGAATAAGAAGACCAGCAGCCGGCAAGTCAGACAAAAAGAGAGAGACTCCCTCTGATCTCCTCAAGCTCTCTCCTCCTCCCTCCCACCGTCCCTTGTTCCCTCCCTCTTTTCCTCCCGAGGGCTTATCTGTCCAGAGGCTATCACTTATTCCGACCCCTCCCCGTGCTCACCTTCCCCCAACACACACCCGACGCACAATTGTGTTTCCAAGGCAGCATTGTCACAGTGTTCTCCACCACAGCACCAAACACCTTCAAGCTCCGCTCCAGTTACATTCCCATGTCAGTCTTTTACATGAGAGAGAGGGAGAGAGTACAAGGGGTGGGCATTTCAAGAAATCCCTTAAATTGACGGGGCTCTGTTCAATTATGGGTGCCTTCAACTTTGTAGTCTGATACTCTGGTGCAGACCAATAATTTTAAAAATAATACTTGGTGGTCACTCACTTCAGCGCTGTCTGGTTTGCTTTCACACTTGTATTTTTGCCAACGGAGGAAATAATCCTCTCAGTTTAGAATATGTGTAAAGTTGCACCTTGATTGGAGCGAGTATGTGTTGTTATATTGTCCGACGACCTCACACACCGAAAACAACATAGCATCTTCTGGGTCACCTGCTGTGTAGGACTTTACTTTCTATGACGGATTTTACCAGCTGAGATGCAACAAAGAGGACATACATTGAATAAATAAATACCATACATTCAGATTTGACGCTATCTGTTTCCCCATCCTCATAAACACGTTATAATGGCACTGCGTGTCAATGCAATTTGTTGTTACAGCAGCAGGACGCATTGCAACTCCACTTCTTAACACAGGGTTATATTATATTAACCATCTCTATATATTAACCTGTCTATATATTAACGTAGGTGGAAGCTCAACATGTGCATAGACTTAACTCACATTAGTAGTGTTATGTAGCACTGTACATACAGCAGTTTTGCTCATAAGTAATTAATGTGCGCCCCCAGGGCCAATCAGCTCCACCCTTTAGGTGCATTATTATCCCCACGGAAGGGTGGCAAAAAGCTGTAAAGTGCAAATGCATTCTATTTTGGAATACTTGTCAATATAGGGACCATGGAAACCAAAAAAATTAGTAGTGTAGTTCTTTGTGGAAACTGGAGAGAGACACAGAGAGAGCGCGCTAGAGTAAGAGAGGTGAAAGTTGATCCCCTCTGATCTCATCAAGCAGAGTCGCCGGCAGCAACCAGACCAGCAGGCGGCTGAGAGGAACACCCGTTTCACCTCCCTCCTGCCCTCTGTGCGCTCCACCCCACCTGCCTTCTAAGGGCTCACACTGAGTGACCAATAAGATCAACTCCTAACCCCTCCTTCTTCTTTGTATACTAAAACCACATGTTCACACACCCCTACACGTGCCGCTGGCCCTGCACGAGCTGAGCATGTGGTACGAAAATGCCAGTCATGTGAGCGCACATTTGAAAGGTTCCCAAGTTAATACTGTATGTTGAAGGTTAAAATGTACTGTCAATTAAAAGAGAAACTACTTACTAGCTCTGTTAAGGTTCATGCTACATAAAAGACACTGTGTGCCTTCATTGCATTTAGCACATTGATGCAGACTGTAACACTGTGAAAGAGGCAAGGACCTCTTCTGTGTTTTTTGCTTTCTGGACTCGCTGTCCTGCTCTAATGTTGTAAATGTGATACTACATTAATCTGTGACGTCACTTCCTTGTTCAAGATTTTCCCATAGCAGCATTGCTCAATGACATGATGTGGGAAGTGATGGTGTCATTGCGATAGCACACACTATCAGGGAATAGGTCCATTTGGCTATAAAAACTCACACACACACACTTGCTCCATCATTCAATACTTATTTTTCACCTTCATGTCCTTTGGAAGTTCTCTAAGTGTGCAACCACACGCACTTCTTCCACACTTAGTCTTATTAGACGGACTACAGCACTTACACTCATGCAGGTCTGGTGTCCAGCCAGCCCACTTCCTGTATGAGCTTCCTTTTCCCAGAGCTTGCACAGGCACCAGAACCCCACCCGCACGACACAACATCTCCAGTGATATTACCATTTCATTGCATCACGTGTCTACACACTTAACAGCACTCATGCTCTCAGACATCCATACTTAACAAAAGTGCACATAGATGCACATCTGAGTTGAGTCATCGATCAGTCATAGCATAAGAGTGTTTTGGCTCAGCTCTGTTAAAAGCACAATAGTTTAACCTCTTTGAGGATATGTTTCTGCTACGTCACTGCAAATTGTCCATTGTCAGCCAACATGGACTCATGTGCACTTTTTCTTTACACTTTTTGAGTTCAATTACTGTTGAGTACATGTCGCGTCAAGAAAATGAAGAATGTTTTGGTAATTAAATGCTATTCGTCACAGCCAATCACTCAACAAGTTGACTCACCTTTGCCCTACAAAACATAGCCAGTGCTACAAACCAGGACCTGCTCACTGTTATTCTAGACCCCAGTCGATATAGGTCAGCGCTTCTAAATGACCGTAGTTGCTACGTATATAGGCTATGGTCACACTGCAGGTCAATTCCGATTTTATTGCTCATATGTGACCTGTAGCTGATTTTTTTTTATGTCAGTGTGAACAGTACAATTCGGATTTTTTCAAATGCGACTCAGGCTTTGTTCGTATGTAGATATAAATCCGATATGTATCCGGTGCTCCCTCAGTCGGAACGGTCAGGTCGCATATATACACGACATATATGTCATCGAAAGGTGTGGTTTATCGTGGAGCACTTGGAGGCAAAAGTACTTCTTCTCATCTGAAAATGATTTTACAAAAGGTGTTAGTGAAGCAACTCCTGTCAATGTCTCACCACTCCTGTCTCCGACATCCACCCACACCAGTGGCAAAGCCAGAAATTTTTCATTGGGGTGGCCAAGATGAGACCATTACTCACATAGGGGTGGCAATAAGTTGATACCTGAATTGTCTAGATGGCCAGTGGGGTGGCCGGAGAGTAACCATGGGTGGCCACGGCCACCACCCGTAGCTCTGCCACTGAACCACATGCTCCTTGAAACAGATGTCGCAGCAAGTTGTCTACCAACTGCCATAGCTAAAATTCTTGCCCTCTTTCTTCTTAATCTCCTACACGGAATCATTTGGTTGAGAAAATATTGACTCCCATTGCACAACATCTTTGAAATTGCCACAAACGCATTAAGGATACCAGCTCTTCATGCTCTAAAGTCGATTCTAAGATCAAAATACTGATACTTCAGATATATGATTTTGTGCCCTCTGATTTGCTGGCGACCAGTCCAGGGTGTACCCTGCCTGTCGCCCAAAGTCAGCTGGGATAGGCTCCAGCATACCCCCACGACCCTAGTGAGGACAAGCGGCATAGAAGATGGATTGGTGGATGTACTGTATATTAGCTTGGCTATATTGTAAATCGCCCAGCTACCTCAATATACTTCAATATACTTCAAATAAATCAATAAATTACTATGATGTCTTGATTCTTTATGGTATGATTTGAAATACTGTGCATTACTTTTTAAAATTTACTAGACACATTAGGTGTATTTGTACCGGTGTCGCCGATACCTGAATTTTACCCAGTACCTGATCGGAAATGAAATCAGTGGTATCGCACATCACTAGAGCACACACCGCAGCAATCTTTACTTCCCTAAACACAACAAGAAAATGCGAGTGACGTCATACTTTCCGGACGCTTTGTGTTCACATTAACAAGTCACGTTTTTTTTTTTGATAATGTGAACGACCACAGAAAAAAAAAAATCAGATTTAAACAAAAAATACAAATTGGCCATCATACCCTGCAGTGTGAACATAGCCATAGACACGCACATACATAGGTAGGGAGGGGTGGGGCTTCAAGATTAGACACTAGCCTCTTTGTCCTCACATGCAGGCAAGGAGAGATGTCAGAGTGATGGGGCGCAGCAGGATTTGATCAGTAACACTCTGGTCCCAAATCCTCCTTTCAGGATGGTCTACGGCATGCCCTTCATTCATTCTTTGCTTTGAATGCAATCATTTATGTAAAATGTATTTGTGCATGTAAATTAATATAAAATACATGGGGCTGTAACTCTGTACAATACATAGAAACTGTATAAAATGCAGCAAACTCACCCCTGTTCTTGATTAGATACTATTTGGAGATGTATTAATCACTGTGCATCAAAATGTATGCCAGTGAGTCCATTTAAGTGTATTAACTAGCTGTGACCTTTTTTCCAGCGACCATTTTGACAGATTAAAAGAAGAGTCCCTTCTAATTAGGTATAAAGCAGGGGTGTCCAAAGTGCACCCGGGGACTATTTGCAGCCCGTGGCTTGTTTTTTTATTAGCCCACGGCAAATTGTAGAAATAAAATTAACCCAAAAATGAGTAAAGAGAAAAAATGTAAAGCGAAAAAAGCTGTAATGTTGGTACTAAATAACTAATAATAAAATAAAGTTTTGTCTTTAAATACATATAACGTTTTTGGGCTTTTTTACTAAATTAAAAAATACATTAAAATATCAAAGTGGCCCCTGCATCCTTTGATTTTCAGTATGCTGCCCTTGGTGGGAAAAGTTTGGACACCCCTGGTATAAAAGTATACATTGTTTTTGCCTTAATTTTAGATTTTTTCTTAATTGTGTGTATTCCATGTAATTTTCTTCTGCTTGTGTGTGCTTGCATTGTAGTCTAATAAAGATACATTGCTAAAACAACAAATCTAATGATGATCAAAGAGTTTTGCACAAATTCTAGTTTTTTGGACAAATTTTGGCCAAATGACATGAATGGTTGTTTGTCTACATGTGCCCTGCGATTGGCTGGCGCCCAGTACAGGGTGTACCCCGCCTCTCGCCTGAAGTCAGATGGGATATGCTCCACTTTACCCATGGCCCTAATGGGGACACGCGGTCTAAAAAAACGGATGGACGGCTGGATGGACACAATCCCTGAAAGTCAACCAAACATTTATATTTTTTTATGTTCAATGCTTCAAACAAGGTCTGACCTTCACTGAACACGCCCCGTTCTCTCAGCTGGACATTGCCGTAAATTGCCTCCTGATTTGCCGCCTCAAGGCATATTCACACTTAAGGGACCTCGTGGGGTCTGCATAAAGAGGGGACACATGTGCGTGCGAGTTAATCTGTGGGACAATGGGGGGCCCTGTCATCACCCTACATGGAGAATTAGTTCTGCTTGTGCACGTGTGCGTGTGCTGCCTTCTGCCAACACACGTGCCAAACACAAAAGCCATCCAACTGTCCACATGGCCCAGGGGAGAGGGAGTTACAGGAGGGGGGAGCAAGCGATGGATGATTAGAAGGCGGGGGTGCAAAGGGCAGAAGAAAGGAAACAGCAGTGTTAAATGTGCAGCCTGAGGGTGAAGGGTGAGGACCAAGCGTTACAGGGGAGAGCAGTAGGACACGAACAATGGATGGTAGAATTACTTCGTACAGATGGCTGAGAGAAAGAGCGACACGAGCCAAATTGGAGCAAACAGTCCAAGAGGGGTGATGAAGGTCACATGGGGTTTTTGTGCTCATTCAGCAATTCTTTTCACTCGCAGCACAGTACCTCTTTACCTCTAATTTTGGTCAAGTCTCATTCTAAATCCACGTTGAGTGTGATGAGATCAAACCCATTTTGAGTTTTACGCGCAATAACTAACTGAAGAAAATGTTAATGCCTCGAAAGGCCACACGACTATTACATTACGCTTGGGGAGAAATTGATATCACAACATGTCTGTAGAAACGCTGCTGCTGTGAGGACTTGTACAAGTATGGTATGTGTTAAAGCAGTTTAAAAAGAGCCTGATTTTGCTTGCGTTAAAGGCACAATCATTTTGATGGTACCCTGGCTCTCGCAATGAAGATACAGTGACAGCAATTCTCATGGCAACCACAATGCATTAGCGGTCTCACACTGGTGTACCAGCCAGGACACCCCACATGTTGTGTTGTACGATACAGACCCAAATATAAGACTAATTCTTTCGCCGGACAACAGGATCGTCTTATACTCGGGGTGTAGGGGAGTCAAAGCTTTTCTTCCAGTCAATCACGCGAATCAGTGACTTGGAGAAATGTAGTTGCAAAAGAGGCTCCCTATAAAAGTATCTCAATGTATGGGCAAGTTAGCAAACAGTGGAAGAGTTGTGATGCTAATTTTAAGATAATGATAATCAATGAAGCAGAGTGAAACATGAGTGACCATAACAATGCATAATGTAAGTTGCACTTAACAGTAGGGGCAGCAATGACTGGAATATGCACTTATGAGGTTCCTCATCTTCCCGTACCTCCAAGGCCTTAGACAAGAAGAGAGCACCGGTATTTGTTTTCATACTGTGTGAAAACAAAGCAAGCGCTTATTGACAAACACACACACAATCCAGTTGTTTGCCTCTTGCACACATCAATGCAAGTACTGACCATTTGAGTACAGCCAGTTGGAGGCTAGGAAATGAAAGCAGCAGGTGGTGATCTACTGCTTCCATCATTCCTTCTCACTTACTCCCTCCATTAAACACAAGCTTTCCATGTCTCGTTACTGGAAAGCATTAGGATACTTGTGTCTTACTTGTACATCACACACACTTTTCTCTCTCTCTTTTTGGGCTCTTCAAGCCAATGAGTACATCACTTGGAGTATCTCCGATTCTGTCTGGCATGTCCACTTAATACAGACGCCTCTGGAAACATCAGTCCATGCATACACCATCATGAAGGTTGTAATTTCAATAGATGGTTGCTTTCAATAAAAAAGTCACCGCTTGTAATAGTGGTTGTGTTGAGCTATTTCAATTCATTCATTTTAAACTACTCTCTTTGCAAATACCGTATTGACCCAAATTTGAGACAGTAATTTTTTTTCTCCTACAAAGTCTGAAATAGACATTGTATATTTAGCGTTTAGAGATTGATACATGCAAACCAACTGGTGGCAGCAAATGACTTCTCCCCAAGTGACTGAGCTTTTCTTCCTGCACTCATCTACACCAGTGACCTGGAGAGATGCAGTTGAAACACCACAAGAAAAAAAAAAAAGTGTCTCAAAAGCTTGGGAAAGTTAGGAAACAACAGAGGAGTCGTCATTTAGCTCTTGCTTGTGAATATTGTAATTTACCCAGGTCGTTGTAGTCTGACCTTGTTTCAATGAATGGAGTAATCGGTTAGGCCATAGATGGACCAATGAAGCAACCACCTACACTTAGTAGTCGGGTCCGCAGCATATCAGAAAAGAGACAAAAATGCCCATCACTGTTTTCCAAAGTCAAAGCTGATGTGTGTGAATATCGTGTTTATATCGAGATATGTTTATATATACAGTATGTTTATATCGTGACTATCGAGATAAATAGGTCTGCTTTCATGGATGACTAAGGAAATTAAAACATATTCACATTTGAGAGACTGAAATCAGACAATATTTACATATTTAAATCAGAAAAACAAGTAATTGATTAGCAAAATAGTCGTTTAATTGGGTAATCCATTAACCATTGATTAATTGTTGCTACTTATAGATAAAAACTTGTCTGCGATTAAGTGTGATTAATTATGAGTTAACTATGTACAAAATGCAATTAATTGCTATTAAATATTTTAACCGATTGACAGCTCTAGTTTTTTTCTACGTGAAAACAATATTTCGTAATACAATGTATGAACGGACATATATGCTATATCAGGGGTTCCCATTACAGCGATCACGAAGGTAGATGTCAGTCAGTTGACATTAAGCCCCCTCCTGATTCGCTCTCGTGCATCCACAGCAAAAAAAAAGTGTAGAACAGATGTCTTTAGCCACATACGCATAATGCAACTTTCATCTTTACTATTCCGATTACGGATGAACTAACTGAGCGGTAAGATGCCTATATCTCGAACAATAGTTATGCGTTCACTTGTAGCGGCTAGTTATGTGGAAAAAAAGTCAATTGTTAACAATGTAAATCCAATGAATCTATTAGACACCCAAAAATATTAACAAAAAATACATTTTAGAGAATAATTATAGCATTACATGCAGAAAACAATATGAAATATTAGAAATGATGAATGGATGGAACTTGATGCAGACATCAATGATGCTGTACATACTGTGTTTCTCACCTTTATCAAACTGCTGGCACTCACAATTTTCTTTGGTGGGTTATTTAGCATTTGTTTTCAATAAAAAAAATGTGCAGACAGTGAGTCAGCAATGCGTAGTGTGCTTTGTTAGTGCACTCAATTTCACGAAACGATACAGCACAGGGCAAACAGTCTAGTTTGTTACGTGCAATATTGTAAGAAAACGAGACGGCAAGACAACAGATGGAAAAGTTTGGAAACATTTTTACAAAAACCGAATCATACGAAAACTTGGGCGTACAAAAACGGGTTTGACTGGAATTTTTTTTTTTTTTTTTTTTTTTTTTTACTTTGCAGGTCTTGAGTGAGAGGGGCTGTTTTATATTTGGAGTTAGTAAGAAACAAAATTTGCAACAGAAGTTGACTAATTTTGAAAGGAACTGTACATGGCCACTATTAAAAAAACAAACGCATCAAAACCATGTCTCCAGGGTCCTTACATTAATCAGAGCTTGGTGGGGGTTGGAGACAAATGAATAAATTAATCAATGATTGAATACATGATGAACAAGAGAAAAATGAGAGAAATGCATAATCTTTACAATCATTATAAGACATTTTTCATCTTAAAATTCATTTTCTGTAAACACCTCGCTATGTCCTCCTTTGTTGAATCATGCCAAAGTCTACATGTGTAAAAGAAGGAATACAACTGCACAGGCAACTGAGACGTGGACACATTGGGTTGTATAGACAATGCTTGCTGGACGGCATGGTGGTGAATTGCAGCAAATATTGCCATATGCAAGAAAAACAGTCTCACAGAAAATGCAGTATTTTTGATTAAAATAATGGATCATGATCACGTACTACTCCCCCCGCCGTGCACACACACACAGACAAATAGATGATTTTACTGCCTTTATGGGACCTCCACTCCCACTGATGCCCACAAAATTCAAACCGAGTCTGTCTGTTACGACCAACATGAGAGTGATGTCAGTATTTCCTGTTTATGTTCAGCAATTCCACTACTATCCTCAATCTGGCTTTGTGTTTCTGATGGGGACAAAATGAGAGAAAGATCTTTTCCAAATGCATTCCAGCTGAGATCTCTCATCCTCTGCCCTCTAACCTCTTCATCGTTGCTCATCACATCTCCTCCATCTTTGCTCATCCGTCAATCAAACCAGCACCTCCCTCATCTCCCGCCCGCCATCTCCTCCCACAGTTTTTTCAGCCTCCACTCGTCTCCCCTCCCTTTATCCTCGACGCTCCTTCCCTCCTCCATTTTCTCCAACAGCTGCCGCTCCGCGTCTGTCGCTCCTGACCTCTCTGCGCCACGTGCCATGTCCTTCTCAAACGTCTCCCCCAGAGAGCTTCAGTCATTAACACGCATAGGGAGGCGGGCACACTACACACATGCACATACTGTATGAGGGTGTGATGAGTGGCTGTCTCCCTCACAGTTCAGACTCTCATCACATCGCTCTCATCTGTCAATTAAATGGCCCACAGAAGGCAAATCTCTCAATTAAATGGGCTGCCAAGTGTGCAGAAAAACTGTAATTAAACATGGCCAACCTAAAGACATGATTACATTAGTTTGACCGCACACATGACTAGTGACCATGTACAAGTACATGTCAAGCAGTTTGTATAGGTCAGATGCTCCAATACAGTACAACAAAAGTATTAAAACTATTGCTGTTTAATCACACTAAAGATGGAATACACAGTATACTACAGAAACAGTATAGTGTTTCCTATACATTAATTTATACAGTACTTATAGCTTATAGTTATAGTATAACGTTTTTAGCCTTTGTTTAACAATTGCATGCACATGCGTTATGGACAATTGTGCAAATTAGACGATGAAGTGATGCAGATAACCGTCCCCCACCCACAGTCAGACTGCAGCCCTGTAAGAAACACTGATGTCAGCATCTCCAAAAGTCTCCAATGAGACCAGAAAAAAAGTCGCTGATTTGTTGCAGGCCACCACAAATAAATGAAAGTATGGGAAACACTGTCAATACTGCAACAGAGACACATACACAGTGCACTTCTTATCATGCATTTTACTTTACAGGGCAAATTACATGAAATGGACAAAAGAGTTTGGGACACACCTTTTAATCAGCTCCACCTTTATAGGAACCACTTGGGGAGGGCCTTTCTCTAGTTCAGTACCCAAATTATCACCAAACATCAGTCACATCTGACCTCACAAATGTTCTTCTGGATAAAATGGACGAAACTTTCCAGAGATTGCTTCCCACTATTTTGCCCACATAGTGGTACAAAAATGTAATGCATATCTGATTTTCATGTCTTTGGTAGTTTAAAAAAAAATGCACTCAAGTAAAAGCAAATGTGGCCATTTAAGGGGAAACGGGATGGCCTCCTCACGCTAGGGGAGCGCGCGCACAGATATGAAGTGTGAACTCTGGACTGGATTATGACGTTATGGCAAAGAAACAGGTCTTGGTCACACACAAACATGCACACAGTCAGAATGAAAAACAGACTGATAGGCATGCAATCAGGAGATGCCGATCCATTATCTCAACACACATTGGAACACGCTGCTGGACAGGAAACCATCAATACTGAAATTACTGAGTAGATTAACTCTTAAACTGACATCAAATGCAAAAAAGCATGCCGGAACAGAAAAGCTGAAACCACTGTGATACATACGGGATCAACGTGTGCTTAAAATTAGACCCGTGTAAATAATGGTTCCTGGTTTCTCAACATTGACTTAGTGTACTTCGGACTTGATACTCGGAATTCAACTGTGTCATCGTTTCCACGTAAGGGCCAAAAGGTGAAAGGTCAGTCCCATATGGCACATGGACAAGATCCATAGTAGTCATCAGTAAGAGCACTCCGATAAGACAGCACTGCTACTGGGTGCAACCAAGTAGTGCACTCCATTTTGCCTCAATTGCTTTGAGACACAATTTATCAACAATCAATTCCTAACAATCAGCATAATAATTCTTCAGCATAGATTTATTGAGTATTACACCAATCCTTAATTGTAAATAATGCATTCCTCAATCTGCGCTTTTATCTTGATGCAGGACACAAGCCCCAACTCCGCCACAAATTTTCAACGGCATATATATTGACATGTTTTTGCAAAGTAAAGGAATCAGCTCTCCTGAAAACATTGCCTCCTTTCACTCTGTACAGGTAATCAATCATGCACAGACGCTGGAATACATACAACACATAAACATATGTGGCTGCGAGTGTAAACCCCCAACACTCCTTAATCCTCATGTTGTGCTCCTCAGAAAATCTGCGTCAGCATTTTAAGCTCTAGACTTTGTCATCCTATTTCCAATTTCCCGCATGTCACATTGCAAAGACACCCATTTAGCCATGTCACACTGGGTGACACGCACGCTTTTGTTGTCATACTATGTGACCATGCTGCTGCCAACATGCACTGAGAGGTCTTCACTAGCACAACCGCAACTTATGACAGCTTCATTGTTTTCTCATTTGGCCACTTGACATTTCTGCTTGATTAAATGTCACTTGTCCCGACAAACCCTCTCTCTCTCTCTCACACACACACACACTTTGTAGGAAGTGTTGTGCGGTGTTGTAACAACTTCACCCGGTAGCTTGCCAACCATGGAAGATGACCACAAGAAATGTCTTACCAGTTAACAACACTCACCAGCACTTCTTTTTCACACTTATTTCTTCAGCAGTGATGTCAGCCGAGTGGCAGTGAAAACACGCTGCAGCTGAGTGCAAAACTTGTCATGCACAAGTTTCTCGTGGCGGCACAGAATTGGAGAAGTTTAATATGACGAACCTCATCGCACAAATGAAGCGGCATCAGACGAGGAACTCCCGTGGAATGGCAGAAAGTCCTTCGCAATAACAGAAAAGAGCGAGCCCCTGTCGGTGGTGAGTAAAGTCAGGTTTAAACGCTTCACTGAGCACCTCCAATCTCGCTATATTATGCCTGGCTGCCGCTGCATTGTGGATAAAACTATACCCCAAGTGCATAAAGAAGTCAATAGGTGAGTTTTTCCTCCTACCTACTGTTGTGGACTATTGTTCTCTGTTTGAGTAATGACACGTCATCAAGCCTTTCCCAACATTCCACACTATAGAATGTCCTAAAAGTATGCACGCTCGTATCTTCTTCCGCTGTGGAACACAAGTAAACAAGATGGCCGCGAGCATCTTCATCACATACACATGAATTGAGAGGAGACAGTGCGCAGGGACACGGCGGAAGACAAATATAACGTAGAGCGATTTGTGAGGTCTGATGCAAATGTATTGTATTACTCTTTTGAGCGCATATTGTTTGAGAAGCCAAATTCTTTACTTAAATGCCGCAGCAACTAAGCAGAACTACGTTCCTCATCACGGAAATCCGACCAGAATTGGACTCGCGGGACCAAATGCGGGGGTACGTCACTGTTGATATAGTCCATTGCTGATGGAGATGTTGTACATCATCATGTCAAAAAATCAAAACTATCCATTTAAAAAAATTGCAGAAAAAATCTTCCCAATACAGTGGAACCTTGGTTAAGCTAGGCTTTTTTTTTTATATTTACTCTTATTTTGCATTGAAGACGATTGCACATAAATGTGATGTACTCTGTACAACGACATTAAAGATTCTGATTCTCCATCATTAATCCAGAAAGTCTGACTAACTGAAATGGACGCTAACGGAATAAATTTTTTCCATAAAAAAATCATGTAAATTCAAACACAAAATATGTTTTTACTTTTATAAAACAATTCAAAATGCATGTAAATGATGAGTGAAAAAGGATAAATTAACATTTAAAGTTATTTTTACCTTCATTGAAGGCGTGATTCTTGACGTGGCTGTTCCTAAACCCACGATGTGGCGGCAAGATCAACATGGACACCACCATCCTGTTTTGCCATGAGCTATTTCTTGAATTCTTGAATTCAATAGTCTTTCTCATCCCAAAATGGAGCCAAAGTAAGCATTTCAAAACAAAGGTGAAAAACACTGTTGAATTCAAGAAATAAGTCATGACAAAACACGAAGGTGGTGTCTATGTTGATCCTGCTCCCACATCGTGTCTTGGGAACAGTCACATCTTCAATTAAGGTAAAAGTAAAGTGAGTAAAGTCTCCGGACTCCAATTTGGGAATCTCTGGTCTAGAATTATGAGTTTTTGTGTGATAGTTTTACATTTGTTTTCTTTGCATTGTCAGGTATGGGCACTGTTTTTGTGATGGTTCCTCATCTTTTCGATGTGTTTTGTGCTTTTTTCCGAAAGAGGCTTAGTGTGGACCCGCCTCGACCTCTCCATTGCGCACGGCCACCTGCACGTTGGTCGTGCTCCTGGGCCACTCATCTACTTGCTACTGTCTGCAGGCCGTAATGCCTCAGTGGCTGTGTATTTTTGTTAGCCTTAGGCTTTTGTTTGACCTGGTGGGTTTTTGTTGTTTTTTTGTTTTTGTTTAGGGATTTAGTTTGTTTTGTTTTTGTTTTTATCTTCTGGGGTAGCAGTGTGTGACAGGATGACGGCTCTGTATCAGGTTGGCCTGATCAATCCACTGTCTTGTGTGCTTTTGGGCCGACACATCAGGGCTCTTATTTTGTAACTTTTCTTTCCTTTAATTTATCAATAAAATCTGTGGACTTGCTTTAGCGCTCTTTAAATATGTTCAACCTGAACAGCAGTGTGACTCATTGTACATAGTAATAAATTGCTTTGAATTATAGGTTCATCATTATAATAATTTGCAATTGCTTACATTTAAAAAAGCTTATATAGCAGTATATTACTTAGTTATGGCACAGTCAACAGACCCTAAAATTAAAACCCAACTACTTATTATATTATATTATATTATATTATATTATATTATATTATATTATATTGACAAATGTAACCATGAATGTGTTATTAGTGGGCGGAGAAGCTTTCTCGTTGCATGCACATTAATAGAGCTGTAAAGTATACATGTTAAATACATTACAAGTTAGACACAGGCATCGACGAAAAGGGCTAATTTAACTTTGACTAACGTTTTGGAAACATTGGTATTAAGAAATAAAAAAAGCTATAATGTGATTTATACTTGAGTAATTGTTAGGAGGATGTAGTGAAGTGGGCCGTGGAGAAGGCGAGGTGTCGGGCAAAGTACTAAGTGACGCTAAACCGCATGGGCAGCCAATCCTCAGAATCTCATTGCAGGTCCACTCCCCCCCCCCAGACACACTTGAGTGGTGGCACCAGCCTGCAAACTAATCAACTTTACTTTGGGATTAGCAGCTCTGGGTAAGCGTCTGTCTGCCTGTCCATGACTCTCTGAGCCCCTCCTCCCTCACTTCAACTCGTTCATTTCTACGGCGGGCTGGTCATGTACCGGTTATATTATTTATTTGTATTAATGTCTCTTCTGTTTTTGTTGCTTAATTTATTGGTATATATGTTTATGTTTCTTATGTTCTTATTCTTTCTTGTGTTTTCTTTCTTTTCGTGGGAGAATGAACAGAATAAGATTTTCATTGCATGGTATAACTGCTGTTTTACCATGCACATGACAATAAAACTCTCTTAAAAATCCCATATTATACCATTTTCCAACAATTACAAATAAATCTCACAGATGTCCCACAATAATGTATTTGAATTGTGTGTATTTGAATATATATTTGGACAGTACCCCCTACTGGGGGTACGCTGTTTTTTTGTGTCTGTTGCTTTTTGTGTCTGTTGCTTTTTTTTGTGTCTGTTGCTTTAATGCTAATGAGCTGTGTTTGTCCACAACAGAATGTGTGACTCTAAGAAGCGCTATAGTGCACATATACACTGTAACGTTGCACTTGTCCAACACAATAGATGCCATATATCATAAACAACAACATGACATTAAGGAATGGGACAGGACGACGCAAGCGTTAGCAACACTAGCATAGCTATGCGAGCTACAGTGCTAACGTTATAGTCATATTTTAGCAGCCACATCATGCTAGGTTAATCTATTTGCGAAAGAAAAACTAAATGACCAAACTTAGTTCCCATGTCCGTAGCTGACTGGCAGATACTTGGAAGAGATATAGGCTTTATTTTAAGATGTGATGTGAAGCCTGCTGTCCTCTGTGAAGTGGTGAAAGTACAGTATAGACAGGGCATCTAGCTAGGCGGCAGGTCAGAGGCTGTATCATGTCCATGAGGAAGGCGGTTTTCCCGCATGATGTAATGAAAACAGATCGCTTGAGCACCTATTTTCTCAAAAGTGGAGCAAACAAGTGAGGAAGAACATAGATTTTAACAATATTTTGAGATTGTAGTGCTGTGCAAGACATTTAAATACAATACCTGACAAGCCACATCATAAAAATAATCAAATTAACTTCTCCTTCCTTGGCTTCGCTGGTCGGTTGTGTCTGTTGTTTGGTTACAGGTCAACTTTTTTTATTGCTTCATTCTGGGACTTTAAGCGGGAAAATAAGCACTCTTCAGTGACCACCATTCATGTGAACTACTGACATTGCTGCCATTTTTTCACGTTGTCTTTAACCATTAACGTGACATCAGCCTTTAACCACTAGCCCAGGCTAATGGCTAGTAATAAGACGGCGAACATTAATGCGGGCCACTGGCCACGATAACATCAGTAATGAGTTTGAAATGGTAAATGTACTAAACTGTTAAAATTCATCGTAAAGGCAAGGTTGGTACTCGCCAAGTTTGGCATACTACTCGACTTTGTCGCCACCACTTTGTTGCACTGCTTGCACACAGGCTTATTGACATCCTTTGGTTTTCCTTCTTTGTTTCCCTCAAATACAAAGTACCTCCAAACATCACTTTTTTTCCCAATTTCATTTCCCACTAAAACTGGTTGCTTTGGTCCATCTGCAGCAGACCTGGCCTTGCTCTGTTATTATGCACTACTCAAGTCACGTAGCTGCAAAGGAGAGGTATGTACCTGCCTGTGGGGGGTGAGGGTGGGGGGCGGGGGGTGAGAGTGAGAGTGACCCATATGCCAGTCAAGAAAACACGAGTTTTGGCAAGTTCAGAACAAAACATCTCAATGCCAAATGTCTTGTTGTATATACAATGTCGCTGAAGACATACAGGAAAGAAGAAGCTCACACATACACAGACTGACCAGCATGCATGTCAGATTTAAGTAGGATGGAGCCCTACATGAATGCTGCTTCTACTGTAATCATGAAAATGAGAGTGGGAATATAGAGCCAAAAATAGGAACAGAATAATGAGCGTCTTATCATCTGCTGCATCGTTTCCACATCTCCACTGCAGCCTCTCCTCCTTCTCCTTGACAGGAGCAAATACTTCCCTGGAGCCATATAAAACATATTACAACAGGAATTATTGCTATTTGCCAGCTCAGTGAGGTTGAATGCGTACTCCTTGTACTTTTCTTTGACTTCACACACACACACACACACACACACACACACACACACACGTGGGACTCTCTGGTTACACCAGCACCTCCGGTGTCTTTGACTTATTCAAGGCGATCACTAAGATCCATTACAGACAAACCAACCTGGGCCCCATGACGCCAACTGATGCTTTTCTTATCACATTATTCAACAATGCTGCCACAACATCTGTCATGTAAATACAACATCTGTTCACTTCCAACCAAGAAAGCCAGAGAGGGAGGATGTCAGCCCGCTCACTCTGCCCCACATCCTTGCTAAGTGACAACCTAAAAGGAATTAATAAGTCATAAGCAACAGCACAAGTGCTCTGCTACGTATGTGAACTTGAAGCCCTTTATATTCTTCGCATTGCTTTTCTTCTTTACGCCTCATAAATGCAAATATTGCACCTCTCATTCACACACATTCGCCTTGCGAGAGCTCAAATTGTGTCATTCCCTACAAGTGAGATGATTTCTCACTCTCACACACACGCACGCACACAGAGCACAGAATGATTTGAGCACTAAACAACAAAGTGCTGACTGGATGACAAAATACAGCAGCAGACTCATTTTCCAAGCGAGGCATTTCCACACAGCAGGTACACAGAGATAAGATGTGTCTAGAAATCATACAAGCGGAGAAATAATCAAATAATGTCATAGCTAAATCCAAACGTATTGGGAGTCTGCCGAAACATCTAAATCAAAGTAGTAGAAAGACTAGACATGCGTGGCAGACAAACATTCGCGGATGACACTACAGTCATCGGCCTGATCACTGGTGGGGCTGAAACATCATACAGAAGAGAGGTGGCGGACCTCATATCTTGGTGTCATGATAACAATCTCCATCTCAATACAGATAAGACCAAAGAGATAATCACTGACCCAAGAACAAGGGAAAAGGAGCCGCATAGACCCCTGTTTATTGATTAGACTGAGGTGGAGAAGGTGAAAACCTTCAAGTTCCTTGGCACACACATCAGCGAGGACCTCACCTGGTCTCACAACACCCAACAAATTATTACTAAAATTAGAGACTGTACTTCCTGAGAAGACTGAGGAAATTTAGCATGTCAACCAAAGTCCTCAGTTGCTTCTACAGATGCACTATCGAAATTGTCCTTACCGCCTCCATCATTGTTTGGTACGGTAACTGTACAACACGTGATAGGAAGGCACTCCAGCGGGTGATCAAGACCTCACAGAACATTGTTGGGGCAGCCCTCCCCTCACTGCAAGACATTTAAAAATGTAGAGTCCTACACACAACCTCATCAAGGACAGCACGCATCCACAACACTCATTATTCACACTCCTACCGTCAGGCAGACGCTACAGGAGTTGGAAGTATGGGACCACAAGGCTGGCAAACAGCTTTTACCCAGAGGCCATCAGGCTTCTCAATCAAGCACTCACACACGCTGCACGCAACGCACGCACACACTCATAACACTTTTATTTATTGGTATTCATGTCTCTACTGTTCTTGTTGCTTAATTTATCAAAATCACCACCTGATTTCACTCCTATTTCACTCCTATTTCGTTGTTTATGACAAAAATGTTTTATTAAGTGACTACTTTCATTTTGTTATTGTTTTTTACAAACTTTTTTTAGTGTCATGGGCACCTTAACCTAAAATGTTTTTGGATATGCATGTTTTGGGGGTGGAGGACAGAACCCATGCAAGCACAAAAAGACAGATTCAAACCCAGATCTCCTGACTGTGAAGCAGACATGCTAACCACTAGTGCAAGACAACCCACCTTTGACTTAGCACCAAATTGTACACCTTTACACATCCACAGCTCCTGCATATGCCTTAATTCTGCCATTAAGAGTCCTGGATTTCTGACACTGCTCTCACAATTTTAAGCCCTTCCCCAAAATTTTGTGGGAACTGGTTAAGTAGTCTTTGCATAATCCTGCTGACCCACAAACGGCAATGAAATTATAACCTACTTAGGGAGTTCCTTTAATCTAAAAATGAGTGCTACAAATATGTTCTGACAGAACACTGATGATAAATATGATGCTGCTGCTTCATCACCTCCAACCATCCGACTGACTGATGAAAACCTGACATATTCCCCCCTCTGTGACAAACACACATATTCAGGGTGGGCTCAATCCCTCCCCTATGAACCTGTAGGCTGTAACACATGCCTGTGCGTCTTTGAATTTGAGACTGTGCTCCTAATCCTAGCAGTGTGTCTGTCTGTACAGCAGCACGGCCTCACAGCGTGCAGCCAAGCTCTGGTTTCCGCTCTGAGGCCCTTGAAGTGGCCTGATGAAAGCCATTGCGTGGTGGCGGTGAGATGAGCCTGATGTCGTGACCACAAGCTCTCAAACAGCAGGACAACAGAACCTCTCCGGCCTGTTAAAAAGAAAATTACACACACTCATCGCCTTATCATGAAAACTGCTTTTTAAATATACTACTGCAGTCAGCCATTACTTTGTTTTATCTTTAGAATGCTTACATGTGGAGCTAAACGAGTCTTAATGCATGAGTTTAACCAACGCTTTATTGTGTGGGCCTAGTCAAAAGAAGAATTTACCTGCTTTGGGGAAGGCAAAGTTAAACTATTCTATCCTATTGTAGCACACAATGAAGGGAAGGAAAGGAACAGAAAGGTGGAGGGATTAAAGGGTGGAAGAAACGCCAGCATGGAAGGGAAAAGAAGGGACGACAGTTGGAGGAAAGGATCAAAGAATGGCAAGAAATGAATCATGTCAAGCAGTGGTTCCCAAACTTTACACAGTCACGTACCCCTTCAGACATTTGGCTTGAAGCCATGTACCCCCTACTGCTGCACACTTAAAAAAACATAAAACCTTTTGTAATCTTCATTAACTTGAAATATTGAACATGATTGATTGGTTTATTAATGTTATAGTACCGGTAAGTAATTCTTGTTCAAAAATGTATATTTTGCATGGTCAAATTTATTTACATATCTTTTATTTCAGCCGGATGTTGGCCGCATCATGAAAAATTAAAGGATGCGGGGGAGCCACTTTGATGTTAAAGAAGATTATTATTATTAATTAGCACCAACAGTTTGGATTTTTTTCTTTATATTGTGCCTTTACACTTTTTGAGGGTGTTAAATTTCAGAAAGAAAACAAGGTAAAAAGGTCAAAGAAAAAGAAAAAGAAAAAGGCAAAACCTTCTGTTCTTTTTTGCTGTGCTTTCACTTCTTCCATTCTCCCTTTACCTTGCTTTTTAAGTAATCGGTTTGGTACAGAAGACACAATTATCCAGACACACTTCTTAATACATTTATATAATCAATCAGTGGTTGGTCTAGACTCATTTCCTCCTGAATCTCCATTCTTCATTTTAACAAGACATTTTGGACAACATGATTGCATTTACAATAAAGCTGAGTTTTCAAGAATGACTGTGCCCCATTGCAGTAAGTGTGGCATGCTTGGATGAGTGTGGTGTCGAAGAACTTGTACAGAACCCTTACCTCAAGCCCTCAGGCCCTCTAACAGGTCCAACATCAGTGACCTTAACAAAAATTCCCCCAGACACTCCAACATCTGTTACCTGTTATGGCAGTAAAAGTCAAGACTATATTGTCTTCCATTTTCCCTTCCTGTAGGTGCAGAGATCACATGGCCAAATACTTTGGTCTTTCTCTTCCTGAGACTCACAAAGTAAGTTGCATCTTTGCATTAAATAATCGTCTTTAGTAAAAACCAGAATAGTTTGTCAGAAAATATGCTTATGTTTGTCTTTTGTAGTGGACAACAGTATTTAGTGCTCATTGAATAATTCTTCCATCCATCGTGTTTTCTACTGTTTTGATAGGAACATGATAATGCAAGAAGCATTTTCCCTACTATATATTGCACTTTGTTCATAGTTTGGCTGATCCTGCCACTTATAGTCAGGTGTGACTTATATATTAAAAAAATATAATGTTTCAATTGTTAATTTACACTGACAAAGTGAACATTCACAGTCGCAAGAGGGCCCACTAGGTTTGTGACAGCTACAGTATGTGCTGCTCCTGCCACTTAGTGATGTGGGGTTAGATCGGGAGCTTGGTGAACTTGCTTTCTGGTAACTTGTTTGTTATGTTAATTTAGCCTACTCAGCCTCCCCGGTATGGTATTTATGCTACTGTGTATCTGAATAACTGTTAATGTGCTATGTTAAACCGAACACTTACTCAGTTTGTTGTTCTGTGTGATATTGTGTAGTTTCCTCTCTAAATTAAATGTCTGTTCTTGGCCTTGCATTTGGCGAAATACATTTCTAAATAAATGCAATAGTCCAGTGTGGCATATATACAGTCATGGAAAAAAATATTAGACCACCCTTGTTTCTTCAGTTTCTTGTTCATTTTAACTCCTAATACAACTAAAGGTACCTTTGTTTGGACAAATATAACAATGACAACAAAAATAGCTCATAAGAGTTACATTCATGTAAGAACTTAAGTGATTTTGGGTATTATCAACAAAAAAAACACGGAAGTTGCTAGATATCACCTCTTAAATTCAACTCTTATGAGCTATATTTGTTATCATCATTATATTTGTCCAAACAAACTTCGGGAAAAATACAGTACTGTATGTTACCAAAACCTCTTCACTCCATATATCCATTTAAAAATGCAATAAGTGGGCAAATTGAATTACTTACTTCTCTTGTGCCCCATAAAACATGCTGGTCAGGATGGCAGTCATTTTGGGAAGACAGATCTTTATTAGGGCTGCAACCAACGTTTATTTTCTTAGTTGATTAAGCTTGTTGTTTTGATTAATCAGGTAATCCGTTAGAGGCTATAGGGACCAAATCAACATGAACAAACACAAACCATTAGTGGTTTGGTCCGCAACAGATCATAAAAAGGCAAAAATGTTGATCACTGTTTTCCAAACTTAAAGCTGATGTATGTGAGTATGATGTTTTGGTCTGCTTTCCATGAACATGCACTGGGGAAATGTAAGAATATTCACATCGATTCATCAATTAATAGTTGCAGCTATAATCTTTATATCTATTTCATTGGAGAACCCCCAACGAATCACACATCACTGGAAAACACAGGACTTCCTCTCCACAGCACCACTGGTTTTATTCTTGTTGAGTGGTTTGCATTTGAAATAAGGTCTTAAGATGAAATGAGCTCTCATTGATAGATAAATGTAATTCATAAGGCTGTCTCACTGTTGACTTTGCTGTGATCTCACAGTAAAACATACAAATGTGAATTTAAAGCCTCAAGCACCATTCCACTGCCTTGATCGCAGTTCAGCTACAGTATGAGCACTTTAAGAATTTACAGGGTATACACATCTAACCGCTGCTATCAATGATGCATTATCATATTGCTATTTGCTATTCTGGGACTTAGCAGCCTAGCGTTTAGATTTCCGACCTTCCCTCCTCACCTGGGCGGAGAGAGACGCGTCTATTTGCGGCTACCTATATCACATTTCTTATCATTCTCATATTGCTCTTTGGGCCACGCCGCCTTCCCCCACATCTCCTCACTTGTGTCCTGTGATTAGTCACCTCCATCCTTTGCCATCCCGCTTGTCTGAAATGACTCACTGCAGCACCAGCCTCCTTCTGGCTGATGTGCTCTCACTCCGCAGCCTTTCCCGTCCTTCCTCTCTCTGCCTACACTCACCAGTACAAGCTGCTTCCATTTTTCTTCTGGCTTTATGTGTCATCTTCCATCCCTCTGGCCAAACCTTCTATCTTCTCACATTTCACTCATTCTGCTTCCATCTCTCTTTTTCCTCATTTGTTGTGAACATTCGCTCCATGAACATCTTCTTGAACAACTCTCACCCATTCTCAGTGATGCCCATCACCATGAATCACACTTTTATTTAGAATTTTGAGGAGAGGGGGAAAGGCCTACTTGTCATTCTATTGACTCATCTGCCAAGCTCCTGTCCATCATTAACTCCCTTTTAGACAATAAGGAGCACCAGAGAAGCAGCTGCAAGCCACAGCTGCACTATTACTGACGCCCTGCTGTACGTGTGTGTATGTATGTGTGTGTGTGTGTGTGTGTGTGGGTGGGTGGGTGGGTGGGCGTGTGTGTGTGTGTGTGTGTGTGGTGGGGGGCGGGGGGGGGGGGGGGTGTTGGGGGGGTGTCTGTGTGCATACTGGCTGTGTTTGTATTTAACTTTTCTCTAATTGGAAGCTTTTTATCATTTTCTGCCCTTTGGTCTATGTGTGTGTGTGGGCTGCGAGTAAAGCCCATCACCATAATTAGCAAAGACCAGCCACACATGGGTCTCCCCTGACACTTCCCCTCTAACATGTAAATATTCATGAGACTCTTAAGCACTTTCATGAGCTCTGTAATTGTGGTCCAAAAAAAACAGACAATGTGAAAATATGGGGAGCGAGGAGGGGAGGTTGACATGCATCTTAGATTCTGCCACAAAAGCCACTGAATATTTTTACAGTCGCTTTTTCTTTATCACTCAGGATGACCAACAATATTGTTTGGCTTTGGTGTGTAAAATACTTTTAGGGTAGGACTAATCATTTGACATGGTTATAGATCAAATTGTGATGTGATTTAGAACATGATCTTTTTTTAAACAAACTCTCTATTACTTGTAGCAATTAATTGACGGTCCCTAGTATAAACACACAGCAGTCCGGGCACCGATTTTAGCTGATCTTGAAAATACAGCGGATCGGCAGCTGATCCTGATCCTGAAGATCGGATCGGGACATCCCTAGTAGTTAGAGCATAGAAAACCTGTTTACAACCTTCTAACAAGGTTTTTTTAACATTATTAGAGCACTAGAGACTCTAAATAACACCCTATAGTCAGCTTTACACTCCTATTACCCAATATAGTAGACATAATAAAAGTAAATAAACTACAAATAAGACTCATGCTTGTGTGTGTTATAACTGTGTTCCCTAGGGGAGGTGAGAGGCGGGCGAACAGGAAGGGATGTCGCGGTTCAGAGTTGAGTTTTACCTTGGCATGGGTTATGCAGCAACAATAGGCCGTGTTTTTATTATGGATTTTTATTTGGGATCATTGTGCCTGTTGTGAGATCACTTAAACTTGCAATAAAAGCCTGTTGTTGCGGCAATCAAGTCTAGCGTTTGTGTCTCACTGTAACAGTAACATTACTGACACCTAGTGACCAGTGTGGAATACTACATATCATTCACACAGTCTTTGAATGCATCTTCTGAATGCCTATGTATTTTAGTTCATGTAGCCATTTCTATGCTTGAAAATGCAAAAACTGAGTAAAATTTGCTTCAAAATAAATATTTTTGACTAATAATAGGCCTTATTCAACCACAAAACAGCATTATTTATTAATTAACATATTTTTTAAAAAACATGATAGAGTGAAGCCATGAAATTTGATCCGCAAAGTGGCAAAGGACGTCTTATAACTACTACAGGAAGCAATTTCAGCCGAACCTGTGTGTGAATGCAGAGGAGCTGAACTGAAATCCTGTTGAAATGTAGAGGTGTTGAAATCAAGAATGAATGTTGGAATAGATTGAAAGCTGAAGAGCTGAAGCCGTACTGAAATGTTGCAGAAATGTATGAACATTGAAATGCAGGATGAATACAGAAATATCTAGAATGAATGTTGGAAAGATTTTGAAATAGTTTGCATTTCTGGGTTAAATAATGTGAGAAGTGTTGTGCTAACAGTTCACCAGGATGAGGCGACAAATAAGCAATGTGCAACTACTAAAATTGTTCATTCATTTTCAATTAGAAAAGTGCCACGGAAAATATGGAATTGCAGTAAATGTGGGATTTAAAAAAAATGTATTGATATATAGTCCGCACGTTCTGATTGAGCTGATTATTTTGATGTTGGAATGATTTGGATCGGATGAAAAATGAGAAAGTGAAAGTAGTTGACGGCCAAAGAATGGGGCAGGAAAAAATAAGCAGAATTTCAAATGTGTTAAAATTTAAATGGATAGAAAAAGGTGAGAGGAGGACTGAAACCACAACCACTAAGTTGGCAGACACCTACACTATCACCTGAGCCTCGCCTCCACACAGAAAAAGGGGAACGTTGAATATGAAATTACAGTTGAGAAATATTGGAGTAGTTATCAGAATAAAAATGGCAGAATATAAAATGTTGGAAAGTAAAAATGCAGACTGAATGCTGTGTACTTGCATAAATACATTGAATGATTACTGCAGTTACAGTCATGGAAAATGTAAAAAGACTTCCCACCAGTAAGGGGCACCAAATAAATTGCTCATTCATTTTCAATGACAAAATACGTCACTGCAAATATGAAATTACAGTAAACGTGGGAATATTTTTGAAAAGTCCTGATAGACAGCGAACATGTCCTGCATGAGCTCAACATTTTGACATTGGATCGGTTTGAATCGATTGAAAAATGTGGGAGGAGTTAGTGGACAAAAAATGAGGTGGATTAAGAAGAAGTAGTGGAATAAATAGAAGAAAAATAGTGTCGAATTTTATATGTAACAGGTTATGATTCACAGCTAAAGTAGATCGCTGATTCAATATAGCAACACTTGCTTTTGTGAGAACATGAAAAAAAAATGCCCACATTCAGCTTGGAGTATGAGCAAATAAAACAAGACAAGACTATTCTCAATGTTGGCATGAAGGCTGATCTCAGGTACTGTCTATACAAGTGTTTCCCATGGTTGAGGAAGAGGTCAAAAGATGATGTTTGAAGAGAATAAGGACCAGATAATGTGCATCAGTGTTGTAAAAATAGCAATATTACATAAACAATTATAAAGCAGCAATTGCATTTTCGTTAGTTTGGCAGAATTTTTAACTACTCCACTCCTTGGCAAGAAGTAGAGTATCTCACATTTGAGTCACAATTTTATACTGTACACTTTATACACTTTTCTCAGACAGGCAATAACGTTTTCTCACATTTCTATCTTGTTTAAACACTTTCAAAAAAGTTCAAACCTTCATTTGAATTTTAATGACCAATCTACAGATCGGACACAAGAAATTATAAAGTCACTCCCGTGTATTTCACTCACGTGTCCGTGCCTTTTCGCCCTGGCGCGGTTCCACTGTACTGTAGCAGTTTTGTATCCTTATTAAAGCATATTCCTGCAGTACTCTTCCTGTTGCAGTCCTCCTGCTTCAAACCGAAGATTCATTTACAAGCTAGCAAGCAAGCAAGCTAGACACAGGAGACATGGAAGGGCGGCACAAAGGAGAATGACTGACTGTGGTCTACAGACAATCAGGACGCAGAAAACAATGGGCGGTGCAGCCAGACGAGAGAGGGACGAGAGAGACACTGAACTTTCCCACAGTGCAATTCTTCTTAAAAGGCCAAGATCGGCCTGTAACAGCATTCATACGCTATAATAAATTTAAAAAAGATGCACTAAAAAGTCGGCGAAACAGCAAATCCGCAAAAGGTGAAATGCGTTAGAGCGAGGGAACACTGTATATCAATATTATAGAACTGAATATTAGAGTATTGAATACTATAGAATTGAAAACTGGATATAACTTATAGTTGTCAGTTTACAGCTCGTAAAGCAGTGTCGATTTACTCTGAAAATGTGTCCACGCACAGCCATTATTGTCAGAATAGCTGGCCCACAAGTGAGTACACTTCACAGCCAACATGTCCAAATTGTGTCCTTGGTGTCAATATTAAGTGTAAACACCATGATTATCTAAGCACTCTTAATCCTCTTAGGCATGGAATTCAGCAGAGCTGCACATGCTACTGGGACGCTCTTCCTCTCCTCCATGATGACATCACAGAGATGCTGGATGTGAGACACCTTGTGCTCCTCTGTCTTCTGTTTGAGGATGCCCCACAAGTGCTCAATTGGGTTCAGGTGTAGAAACATACTTGGTCACTTCATCATCCTCACCTTCAGCTTCCTCAGCAACACATTTGGGAGGTGTGTTTGGGCTCGTTATCTTTTTGGAAAACTGCCATGCGGCCCACTCTCCCAAGGGAGGGCTCATGCTCTGCTTCGGAATACAACAGTAACATGATGGAATTCATGTTTCCCTCAGTGAAACGCAGCTCCCCAGTTCTGGCAGCATTCATGCAGCCCCATACCATGACATTACCATCCAGGGGTGTGGATTGGAGTCACGTGACTTGGACTTGAGTCACAATTTTGATGACTTTGGACTCAATTTGACAATATCAAAGACCTGCATCTGGACTTGGACTTTGACATCAATGACTTGGGACTTAACTCGGACTTTAGTTGATGATTTCAAAATACTTTAAGTGAGTGTGTTGAGTAAAGCCTAGGACACAACCAGACGTAAAATTTTTTGGCTGCGCAATTTTTGGCGTTCCCCAAATCAATGCGTTTTTTATTTTTTTGTTCATGGAGAACCTAGTTGTGGTGACCAAGAAGGGTTAAGATCTCGACACGCATGAAGGATGTACAAAATATCTGAACGTGCGTTGGCTGCAACAATAATATATATGTGGGGTGCACAACACACATAGGAGTAGGGGTGAGAATCTCTGGCCACCTCACGATTCGATGCGGAGATACACAATTAAAAGAAACATGAAACAGATTCATTTACTTATTCCATTATCTTTTAATAATTGGAAGGTCACATCTACCACCATATTTCCCATTGCAAAGAACCAGCAGGAAAAGTAAAGTGCATCTGTAGCAGCACGTATAAAATTAACAAAAATCTGCCATTACTCACAAATAAATAATAGACTTCTGAATTAAAACTAAAATCCTGAGCACAGAATCTCAAAAAATATTTTTGCTTTTTAGCAAAGTCAAAAACAGCTTTCATACAAAAATAATGCTTGCAGACGTCAGTATATTAAGAATAACCAAAAAAACGAGGCTGCCCTTATTCACAATTGCAGTGTCAGTGAAATAACGTTGCGATGGGACGCTGTGTCTGGTATCCAAAGTGCGCAACAAAGCATGAAAGCCCTGCTTCTCAACAATCCAATACGGCCACAAATCCTTCGCAATAAAAGTTGTGATTGACTTTGTGATTCGCTTCGCCTTTTCCGAGTTGAGTAGAAAATTTGTTATCACCTGCTCGATGGTTTTGCTCCTCCTGGTTCGGGTGGAAACGTGCTATGTGGTTTCTCATATTTGTCGTGTTCCCAAAATATTTTAAGCTTGTATGACAAAACTTGCATATTGTCTGGCTCTTCGCCAGCTCATTTTTACCTTCAACTACGTGAAAGCCAAAGTGCTTCCAGACACTCGCTTTAAATCCAGCGGGTGCGGGTCGGAGTTTACGCTCAACCATTTTGGTAGAGTCTTACACCATAAACTGTCCGGGCGGCACCTCCGCTTTCTGTCTTTTTGTTCTATTTTTTTTGTTCCGGCAGCAACGATTATTGACATTTATGAATCAATTAATAATCGTCAATGTCCGCATCGCGATGCATCAAAGAATCTGTTATTTCCCCCACTACTACATAGGAGTCCGCAAGTGCGTCGTACAAAAAAATTGACATTTTGCCGAAAGCTGACACTAGCAAAACGTCCAAAAGACACACGTGGCCGTACGGATGACGCACAAAGAGCATAAGTTTGTCCTCCAACCTGAAAAAAGTAAGCGCCCGTTGAGTTTGTTTGACATGTCAAAGAACCTCTGTGGCCAGCCTACAGCATGAAAATCAGCACATCATACGTGTGCCCTCTGTGCGTTTCTTGCATTTTTTTGCATGTAGACAGGCCGTAAGAGTCCATATGACTGGTTGTGACCTCGGCTTTAAGTGCACCAAAGCTCACTTTGCTACATCCACTTCAAAGCCTACTGAAACATCTAATAGCAGTGTGAACATGTTGTGAGAAAAGTGGGACTTGGAGAGCAGTCTGGTCTATTTTTGGATGTACTGTATATGGAGAAGAGGGAAATGAATCGGGTTACAAAACCTTAAAGATGAGATGTGATAACTCAGAAGAGAGACTCCATTTCAACATTTCCAAAGTCACATTACCCAGAAAATAACATTAAAAGATGCTGTTTTCCCACACAATTTTTTCAAGTATGTATGCTGCAGACAAAATGATCGCACGCCAATTTTCTATTCCAGCCCGACTCCACTGCATTTATCCAAATGGAAAGGCCATCACAGTGTCATGAAAGCCATGGAAATCAAAGGCAGACTGCAGCAGATTCAAAATTGGGGAAAGCGCACACACATACATTACAATGACTCACAACAAAATGACAAATAAGCAAGACCTTGCCAACTCAGACACTTCCATCATTTATATGTAAATGAGCACACTTTGCTCTCCAGGAAACACAAGCTGCAGCAACAGTCCGATCAAATTACACGAGATGTCACGAGAGATGATTGGGAACGCCAGAGAGCCAAACGACGTGTGACAAGAGTGGACATGAGAATGTGTAATGAGATGAGATGGTGACAGCTTCAGCTTGAGCAGGATGTTTGCTGAAACACATCTGGGGCAGCTCCCAGAAGGCTCCTACTACTGTATGTTATCCCAGTGTGGACCACTTAAATTGGCTCAACCCTGCTAGAATCTGCCTCAGAGCAGTGTCAACTGGTCCTAAAATACTGATGAAACTTAGCAAAAGGTATGGAACATATTTGCCATATTAAATGCATCTCTGCCACTCACTTGAATAAGACCTGAAGAAACATGCTCCTTTTGCAGTATATCACATTATTAATTCATTTGTTGTGTCCTCTCAATGAAAATTGGCAGTCACATAATCAGAGAGGAGTTTAGAGCCCCAACAAAGAAAAGTAGAAAGATGACACCTTTTTGTTTGTTTGTTGTTTTTTTTTTAAAAACAGTCTTCCCTCGCCATTTTGTGCTTCGAATTTCGCGGCTTTACTCTGTCACGGTTTTTCCAAAATATATTAATTAATTATATTATTATAATTAATTATATTAACATGGTCTGTTATTAGACCAAAATGTGCATATTTACGCTAATGTTACATATTTTCTGCCTAGATTAAGCATTTTCAAGCATAAAAATGGCTAAAGTAACTAAAATACAAGTACAGTCGTCTCACACCACATTGCGCTTTGAATTTTGCAGCTTCACGCTCACAGTTTTTCATAAATATATTAATAAATGATGCTTTTTTTATTGTTGAATCACCTATTATTAGTCAAAAATATGCATATTGAAGCAAATTTGACTTATTTTTTGCCTAACTTAAGCATATACTGTATATATTATATTTATATATATTTTAAATGATCCTTTTCCGACACAACGAAAGGAGACAGACGCGGTGCTCTGTGTGCGTTATAAACAATTAAGTGATCCATCAATCCATTTATTTATTATTACTTATCATTATTTGTTATTATGATCATTTTTGATCATCTTTTTTTAATTTACATGAATGATCTTCCTATGGTCTGTAAAAAAGTACTCCCTCTCTTATTTGCCGATGACACATAACATTTGAATACGCTGATTAGTGAAGCAAATGAAGAACTATCGTCCGTTTCTAGATGGTTTCAGATGAATAAAACCTTCTCTCAATACTCAAATCAAATTTTATTGTATTTTGTAACAAAAATAAGAAGTATTCTAATGAATCCAACAAAATATTTATAGATAACTTTGAAATAACTCGGGTTTCTCATATTACATTCGTAGGTGTCATTGTAGATGAAAAATTCAGTTGGAAACTTCACAAATACATAAATAAATAAATATACATACTGCTCAAAACAATAAAGGGAAGACTAAAATATCACATCCTAGATCTAAATGAATGAAGTATTCATATTAAATATTTTGGTCTTTACATAGTTTAAATGTGCTGACAACAAATTCACACAAAAATTATCAACTGAAATCAAATTTATTAACCCATGCAGGCCTGGATTTGGAGTCACACTCAAAATTAAAGTGGAAAAAGACACCACCTGTTGTCTATTCCATTTGCTCAACAGCATGTGAAATTGATTGTCAATCTGTGTTGCTTCCTGAGTGGACAGTTTGAATAACGGCACAGCAGTTTTGACTGAGTGTGAATTGAGTGTTCCCTTTATTTTTTTGAGCAGTGTATATATATTTTCATGTTATTTGACAAATATTGAGTCTGAACTGCTCCAGATGATGTTGTAGTGTAGAGGTTTGGAGTTGTTGAGAGACTGTATTGGAAGATAAAGGGTTAACTGGCTTTGTTGCTTTCGTAATAAAGGCATTCATCCCCAATTCTGTAATAACACACATTGTGATCCTGCGCTTTTGTATAGTATTGATGGTTTGTATAATCGTGACGTGATAGTGGTGCTATTAAGAGGTGGATTGTGTCGCTTAACTCCCCACTGAAATGAACCACCCACCGCCGCAGCCTTTGGCAATTCAAAAAGTAAGCGAGGAAAGCACTTCAGAATGTGCAAGATGAATAACTAACTCAGTTTTCAAGTGCTGAAAAAACATCAGCATTGGGTCAGAGTACCAAGGTAACACAATGATGATGAGAACAGGGGACATATTAAATTGTGCAACTGACTGTGACAAAGAAAGCTTAAGTCGGTCCTGCTTACATTGGCAGCCCGTCTGACAACCTGGTCCCTGTCCCTGTCTGGCATGAGATAGAGTGAAAAGAAGTTATCCTCCTATTCCGTGTGGAAGTGGTACATTTTTGGCTTCTTACTTTGCTTTTCTTCCCCACTCTGTTTGAAACCCTTTCTTAAGTTTAGAATAAATAAATTAGAGGCTAACTAGTTAGCTCGCTAGCATGCTATGCAGCCGTAGTCGTCTCTTGAGTCCCTGCAATGATCCAATAGTCTGCATTAGCAATGTGGTGTAAAAAAAGAATAATAGTAGTATAAAGGTGACTACGGGGTGTTATTTCATGTGTACATAGCTCTAAAAATGGTAAAAATAAACACATTTAAAAAGTCAAACCGGTTTTCTATGCTCTAACGACAAGAATATGTCATTTATTAATATTGAATCCTACTTTGCGGAAATTAACTTACCGTGGTCGGGTCTGGAACCAATTAACCGCAATAAACAAGGGAAGATTGTATTGTCAATGTAGTCAAGGCATACAACAACATACCTGCCACATCTCTGTTAGATAAGAGTTCTCTAAAGGAGGTCTTTCAAATAATCAGATGAAAACAGAAGAATCAAAGTAAAAATATATGCAAACTGCAGTAGGTTCAAAAAACCCTTTATGGTGACATCCACTCTTACATTATGTAGAGGTCGGTCAGTCTAAGGGGCATCGAGATAAGCGGGTTCCAATGTATATACAGTAATCCCTCGTTTATCCCGGGTAATTGGTTCCAGACCCAACTGTGATACTTGAATATCCACAAAATAGGATTCCTTATTTATAAATGGAATATTTTGTAGTTATGGCACAGAAGCCCTGTTTATGATCTTCTAAATAGTTTTTTTAACATTATGAGGGGCCTCTAAACACAACCATTTTGTGATCTTTACATTCACATTACCCAATATAGTGGATATAACCAGAGAAAATAAGCCATTTAAGACATATAAAACTTGTGCTAGTGTGTGCCGCAGTAAATATGTTGCGTGTGGAGGACAGGAAGTGACATCGAGGGTTCAGAGTTAAGTTTTAGCTTGTTGGGGGTTGTGGCCGCAACAGTAGCCCCTGTTATTGTTACTACTATAATTATTATTTTTACATTATTATTGTAGTGCCTGTTGTGAGATAATTTGAACCTGCAAAAAAAAGCCTGTTGTTGGGGCTACCAAGTCTGGTGCTTGTCTCACTGAACAATCACTGACATCTAGTGTCCAATGTAGAATACTACTGCCAAAATGTGAATGGTCTTAATGACTTATGTGTATTTCATTCATTTAGCCATTTTTATTCTTGAAAATGCTTAATTTAGGGAAAACATGACATGACATGACATGACAAGACATGCCAAATTTACTTATATACTGTATGTATTTGGTTAGTAATAATAGGCCGTATTCATCCACGAAACAGCATGATAAAATATTGCTGAAAAACACGTGATAGAGTGAAGCGCAAAATTCAAACCACGATGTGGCGAGGAACGACTGTATAGTTAAATGAGGTGGGGCTGCTGAGTAAGAAGAGAAGGGAGGTGCTGGCGAGCGGTAGCTGATCTTCTGTAGTGACCGGCTGATGCCATTGTGTAGACAGATAAATGACTCCTTGTCACACTTACAACACTCTTCCTCCATCTTTCAGTCCTCCATCCTCCCATCATGACAGGCCATCCATCAACCAGAAGACGCCACTACACATATGCATTATACGCCTTTATCGGTGTGATGGTGTGCTTGAGTACCTATCTCCTGCTTCTGCTCTCATTTTAATCTCATTCGCACCATCTTATCCACTTGTCCTACATCTTACCTCGTTTGCACTCTTTCTGTGGCTATCTGGCCTTTTTCTATCGCCACTCATCCCCTCCCTGCTCTCTGCTCTTCCCATCTGCTCTCCATCCTTTACGTGTCCTTGTGCCCCTCCCCACCCCGTCTAGTATAGAAAGCTGGGTAAATGTCAAGGTAGCCGCAGAAAGCGGTGACCACTCAGAGCACTAAAGAACCTTACTACATCATTGGAATTTGCATTGGGCATGAGCTCAGGTTGCACTTAGATTGGACACTGAAAATGCTTAAGGTTAACCCCAGGTGACCCCCTCAGAAGTGTACTAATGGCAGATGGTGGAAAAAAAGATCCTAAGTGAAGCAAAATAACAAAGCATTCATGCAAATGTCCTCATTCTGCATCACCACCATCTACTGTTGGAAGTCCTCATTTAAACCCCCACAGCTCAACAAATACAGATCTACAGTATCTATATCCACAACTCACTTACCTGAAGCACAACCCATGCTACAATATTGTATGCTGTCCATGTAAACTCTTGGAGTTACTGAAAAAATGTGGCTAAATATAGAAATATGAACACAGACAGCAAAAAGAGCAAAGGCAGAGCTTTGCAATGATGATGGTCACAAAGCTTGTAACAGTAATATATAATAATATATATATTATTATATATATAATATATAATAATATATAATAATGTCATACTAAGAGAACAACCCCCTCTTCTTCTTATTCTTCTTCTTCTGGCCACTGAATCAACGGACTGAATCAACAGCGCCTCTGCTGGTTGCAGCCAAGTAGTAAACTGTGCTATGCTGCCATCTTGGCCAGGTCACTCTTGTAAAAAGAGATTTTGAATCTCAGTGAGGTTTAACTGGTTAAATAAAGGATGATGAAAGTATGTTTTGCCTCACTTTCATCAAAATGTGGCTAATCAACAATCAAATCTTGACTGATTATTACAATCCATCAGAATATCTGCCTTTACAAATAGCACATTATAAGACGTTTTTATATTTCTTTCCTTGTTTAGCAACATTTAAGGAGTTAAATATTCAAAACACTTCTCAGTATGATGCGGTTACGTTTAAACTACAAAAGCAAAAACAATTGTATAGGGTTTTAGTACGACAGGGTATTGGGTGTTCTTTTGTAACTTATTTGAACAGGTGACTAGAGGGATCACATGGAAAAAATTTAGATGCTTGCTCATCCTAAGTGATTCACCAAAAAAACAGCATGCAGACAATCAAGTTGAAAACTGCACGTATTCTATACGCTACTAAATAAATATCCATCGGCTATTTAGCTTGCTTAAACTTCCATCACCATTGTTTGACGTCAGAGGACAATTTTGCCTACATGGCACCAGTAATATTGAAAAAAAATCAAAAAGTTTGTCTCTTTTTGCCGAAAATGGCTTAAATGCACCAACAAAGCAGAAGAAATACACGCAGCTCGCCTGCCCAACAACTACACGTTGAACAGCATGTAAACACAGCAACACTCACCGCACGGAAGCTCAACTCCTCTCCAAACGTCACTTTTTTATGATGGTTTAACAGCACTGACAACAAAAAAACGATGCCTCTCCTCTTTGCTGTTAAATTTTATTCCAGCGATGTTATGAAGAGACGGGGTGTTTCTTTGTTGCCGTAAACGATAGCTCGCGTGAAGCCAAAGCAGGGGAGCCCCGATACCGTGTGGCCATTAACACGACAAGGAGCGCGCTGATTGGCTTCTTCCGCCATGTTAACTTTAGCGCTATTGGCTAATGCGCTGATGGTATGTTTACGGACTGCCTATAAAGTCCGCAAAATTAATAGCTTGACATACACTATCTGTACAGTAGGACTTACTGTTTTCAATTTCAGTATATGTCATACACTGAAAAATCCTAAGTGTTTGAACTTGATAAAGTGATAAGTCTTGAATCTCCTCCTCTAATAGCCCTTTAGCTTTTCTTATAAGATATTGAATTGATAGATATTTGAAAATGTTATAGTTTCCTTCGTTCCGTATTTGAAGCACAGGTGACAGCTTTCAATAGCAGAAGCGAACACATACCCATGGTTTATTCATAAAAGCGTTTAGTCTTAGCCATGAGTGAGGTGTTACAATAAATACAATCTTCCATAGTCCATACACATTCAACAATCTAAAAACTGTTTGTGTGCTAAACAACTCATTGAAAACTTAAAAATCGACTTCGGGTCAACAATGGAACGCTTTCTCAAGTGCGTCTTATTAGAAGCACTCTGGCACCACCTATCGGTAGTACGCGGTAGGTACAAAAACATTTCAACATTATGCCACACGTTCAACAATAAAACCAGACAAACTGCAGGAATTTCATTTTTCAAGTTACAATCGTTTTATTTAATTCTGGTTTTAATAACAAATGAAAATAGTGATTGAGCTGGCAAAAAACAACATTTTCAGCGTACTGGTCATACATACATTAAGTTACTCAATTGCAAACATTGAGCGCTAAAAGAAATCAGTGTTTGTCCAGTTCTTTGTACATGTCACAGTTTTGGCGAATTGACCTCAAGTATAAACTACAACCAAACACTAGACTTAAAAGCTATTGATTTGTTAAAGGAAAATATAAAAATTAATTTGCTTTGTTTCTTAAAGACCGCAAATATTGTGTCAGTGGCAAGAGGAAATCAATAACAATTCCCAGTGACAGCACAGGCCTTGGCTTGCCCCTGTAATAATACTGCAACAAATGAAAAATTTAAGTGTTCAAAAAGAACAGTATGCAGTTTGTGCAGTTTTTGTATTCTTTAAGAAAATTGGTAAAATCTATTTGCAGAGTATATAAACTCAGAAGGTTTACTTAACTAAGACATGCATGTCTACTTTGTAATAACCTAATGGGAACATCTCTGGTTAATTACCAACAATCCTCTTTAAGAAAAGGTATCTAAAGCTAACAGTCCTCGATTCAGTTATACGTTTTGAACACTCACATTATAACACTTGCAAATATGCTGGAAACTCATGACAGTATGAATCCAAAATACTGTAAACAGCACAATGACAACATTCAAAACTGCAGAAAACACTCAAAACCGCAACAGAAAAAAAAAAAAATCCGCCGAAGCATGGGGACAAATATGTGAAGTAAGGTATTGTCCTGCAGCGTGAAGTATTATAAGAATAAGCCCAGTCAGACACAATCCAGGTCACATCAAAATAAGGTTCAATTGCACAAAAATGAAAATAAAACGTCAGGACAGGGAAAGATAAACAATGATATGCATATACAGTATCCGTATTATATACACACACACATACACACAGGACATGATTCACAACTACTGAGAACTCAATACTGTACAATATATTTGCTATAAGAACAGTAGCGCAAAATACAATTTTAATATACGTTTTTCTTCTTTTACAATATACACAACTAAACTGTCCACACAATAAAATGCAAAGCACAAGCCTGAGAAAAGGCCACAAAAGTGCATGTTATTATCCAGGCAATAAAAGCCAAAGGAGGGAAGAACTTGCACGGCAGCAGGAATGACGCCTGTGGATAGCACACAGGAGCTCTTTCCACACTCCCGGTCGCAGTGTCTTGCACAATTAAAAGCTAGTGTTGGGGAGGGAAACCTTTAGTAGTAATTTCTTATACATGCATTTGTAGATGCATGGTAAAATGGTAGATACATCAACACATACAAATATAAGGTGATGAACAATTCTCCCCCAATTATATTCAGGTAGTGACCTGGTACTTCATGGTGATACTTCTACATAGCCGCGCAAATCACATCGCATCAAACACTTAGCGGTATCAGGATGAACATGCCCTTGATTTCTGATCTTACTTTTGTTCTGCCCAAAGACACAAATGACATCCGCTTCCAAAGCTTGTCAGTGTCAGGCACTGGATCATGGAGGCAAAACAAATCCAGATTCTGCCTCTAATCTTTCGTGCTGTCCTCTGTTTGAGTGACAGGCCACCTCCAGCTGGTATTTGGCATCCCCTGCATCACATTGCCTTCTGTGGGGGGGTCCAACGCTAAGAGGGGAACGGCTTAGTATGACGTGTAAAGAAAAGGGGAATGAGGGACTTGATAAAAGTAATATATTCATCCATCCATTCTGCCTTGGACAAACATTCCTAAACACGAGTCTCTTAAACTCAACAAGTGCAAATAGTGCCTATTTGAATTTAATAATTAAAAAATTCAAATGAGAACTATATTTTGTTATCATCCTTCCTGTCAAATGCAGCAGTTCTCCAGCATTCCCCTTTCCAAACTTTCTCTATATATTCGAATGAAAAGCAGCAATTCACTCATCACCCATAGCAAGGAAGTTAAGGCCACTGATCTGTGCGTATTATCTTTTTCTTATGTTTAACTGGTGACTTTTTGCCAGCAACACATCTCTAATCCAACGCATATCACCTCCACGGCGACCTTCAGCAGCTTATCTCTTCAGGCAAGCTAATGACGGGAACTAGAGGTCGCTATGGTAACAAAGGGCTTCCTTCTGTCCTTTTCATATTTTTGTGTTTGTACTTTGCTGGTCCACCTCAGCTTCTTCCTTTGGTCTTCATTTTGTCCTCGCCAAAGGCGAACATGATGAGTCTGTTCACAGTGGAAGGAGAGAAGCCTAACGGCCCAACAGGTAGACCACCACTTCATAGGTGCACATCATGATGGCCGTGTTAGGAATCTGTCTAACGAGGTGCGTAGTGAGGCCGCGGTACAGCGCACGGTATCCTTCCTCTTTTGGTACTGTCAGCAGAGTTTGGAAAAAAGAGCGGTACTTGCTGCCCTCTTCTCGTAGCCGTGTGCGGATCACCTCTGCAATTAGATCATGGAGTAAAGTTGGTTACTTAAAATATAAGTGGTCACTAATTGACTTTGAACACATTAAAGCCATTAAACCATAAATTTTGTATCATTAATTTGATAAAACGTCAAGACAATTACAGACTCAGCTTTTTCTAAATTGCATCCTATCAGGAACATTCTTTATACGGCAGTAGTGAGTTAAGTTGACCTTATTCTGCATTTTTGGAGGGTAGAAACCGTGTTGTACTTGTCCTGCTCCTCTGTTGTACCGACTAAAAAATCCAGATGTTATTGAATTATTTTCAGTTATGATTTACGACGTTTCACAAATACTGTACATTTACCATTCAGGAATTGCCAACGTGGAACCTTGGTTGGCATTAAATCCTTTCCAGAAGGTCTGACTCTAACCAAGCCAAACCATAACCGAATCAATTTTTCTCAAAAGACATAATGTAACATCAATTAATTTGTTCCAGAAAAACAAAAATGTTAACACAAAACACATTTCCTATAGTTTTATATGCACAAAACAATTTGAAAGGAATATGAATACATATAAATGAACGAAAGGGATAAATTAAGATTTAAGGTTACTTTTACCTTCACTGAAGACGTGCTTCTTGACATGACTGTTCGCAGCGAGATCAACATACCACCTTCCTGTTTTGCCATGAGTTATTTCTTGACTTCATTAGTGTTTCTCACCTCAATAACCCAAAATGGAGCCAAAGAAAGGTGCAAGTGCCAACATTTTCATAAATAGGGCGAAAACACTATTGAATTCAAGAAATAACTCATTACAAAACACAATGCTGGTGTTCGTGTTGATCTCACTGCCACATTGTGTCTTTAGGAACAGTCACATCTTCAATGAAGGTTCATTCGTCACTGATATGCATTTATACTTGTTTTATGTATGTTAAACTATAATTGTAAAACTATAAAACCATATTTTGTGTAAACATTTTTGAGGTGACCGCCAATGACATCATAGACGGGCGAAGCAGCTGAATGCCGGTTCCCGTTTCCATAAAGTGGCAAACTAATAGGATGCTAACAAGGATGCTTTTGTCATCCATCCATCCATCTTCTATACCGCTTCTCCTCATTAGGGTCGCGGGGGTATGCTGGAGCCTATCTCAGCTGACTTAGTTCCAAGAGGCGGGGTACACCCTGGACTGGTCGCCAGTGATTGAAAATGTTCAGTATTCAGTGCAAGTATTGTGAGTATATTGAATGCAAGTCAAAAGTGCGTGACAAAATTACCCATTAAACTTTGAATTACGCTGAATTATGTGTAAAATATGAAGGCAATGCTTTGATAACATGATCGGCTTTGTGGAAAAACTTGGTTTTAGTTTACCAATGATAGTTAAAAGCTTAGATAAACTTATTGGGAAATTTGTCTGCTTACCCTTTTAAAATATTCAACACACAGTGATGTGTAAATCTTTTTTTTTTTTCATGAGGAAATGCTGCATCATTACATACAGCAGATATAACGTAGAGGTTTTCTTCCCAAATAGTTGCATATTTGCTGTATTGTGATATTAATGTTCTCCATGGCAAAATATCTCAATAATAGATATAAATGTTGACATAAAAAACATATACAGATATAAATATAAATAATAATAATAATACAGATGAAGTGAGTGAGTGTTACCATGGGGGTATGCAATGGTCGTTGCACAGGTCTTGGAAGTGGCAGCAGCGAGCATCATCCCAACAAAGTCTGAAGCATCTTTGACAGACTCCTCCTCGCCCTCCATGCTAGTTTGTGCCCTCGACTGCAGCAGCTTGCGTTTGATGCTCTCATAGATGACAAAATGGATGACCGTCTCAGAGATGCCGGCGTACGACGCAGACATGCCCTTGTAAAAACCCCGCAAGCCTTCCATCTGGTACACCCGCCGAACACACTCAAACGCGTTCAAGCGGCGTTCACCCCGGTTCCTGTGGTCATAACAACAAAAATCACAATTCAACGTATTACCACTAACAATTATGGCTGTCAAATGATTTTAAAATGTCTAAGCAGATTACCATAATATCTAGTGTACACGGTGCTCCTTTTTTCTCACGCATTTTGAGGCCTGCGACTTATACATTGATGCGGATAATTTATGGCTAAAAGAACTACAGTTCCCATGATGCTTAGGGTGCAGCTGCAGTAAGTAGTGAATTAGGTGTGTGAAGTGGCCCCTTTGTAGTCTGATGCAGCCTCCACTCGATGCCCTTGCTCTCCAACTCAAGCTTGACAGTCGCCCAGAAACACGGCATGCACCTCACGGTGGCGTAGCAAGCAAATAGTGCATACAAGAACGTGAGGCGCACTCAGATATTGGGTATTTACTTTTTTTTTTTTTTCCCCATGCAAAAGACCCGTGACCCACTGAAAACAGCTCACAACCCCCTTTTGGGTCCCGACCCACTGGTTAAGAACCACGGATCTAGTGACAATGAAGAAGTGCCGTTCCGAGGAGGACTAGAGATGTGTTTGTGAGTTGGAGATACTTTACATATGGTGTTGGAATTGCACTGCTGTTGATGTGTTCAGGTCAGAATAAAGATAGGGTCAGACACCATGTGACACTATGAGGATGCTGAACTGTGCCTTTGTCTGCTGTCATAACAGAGGTGTGGCTTGGCATGGTGCACATGCGTTAGTTACACTAAACATTTGACATAATAATGAAATAAATCACTGTAAATGCCGGCGTATAAGTCACACCCACTAAATTTAGAGGAAAAACTAGACTTGTACATGCATAAGCCGCACCAGTGTATAAGCCGCAAGTGTCTATGTCATAAAATGGCATACTGTGGCATGAATGAGTCTGTGAGGACCAGGCAGCTCTTTGACAGGAGCCAATCATGAGTTATGAAAAAACTCATGAGCTTTTTGACCCATTGGAAAAAGCAGTAGGTCATTACTCAATCTAATAGTTGGACTCACGGTGCAATCTTACAAAGAACACTGATCTTATCACACAGCACCACTCAAAAGGTATACAAAATATATATATAAAGTTGTGCCAATGCGAGAAAAAAACACATTTTTTTCTCATAATGCATTTCATGTCAGCAAAGCATTTCATTGGAGGACAAGTAGCATAGAGAATGGATGATTGGTGCTGCAATTGTGCCTCTGTTCACCAGAGGGAGATAGAGGAGCCTAGAAGTAGGCTGACGTCATTGCAGCGCCCCAATGAATACATTGCTCAGATGCAATGCATTATGGGAAAACCTTAAAAGGAGTTGGGGATTTTTCCATCGAAATCCGTATTGGTACATGCTTGTATATTTCTCAGGTATACCTTTTGAGTGTTAGGTTGCTGTGTGATGGGTTTAAACATGACACCATGAGTCAGACTGTTATACTGTTATATACTGTATAATGACCTCCTGCGATTTCCAGTGGGTTGACAAGCTTGTTGTGAGTGCATTGATAGCTTGTGATTGGCTCCTGCCAAAGAAAGAGCTATCGGTTTGCACACCGGATTTGACGGTAGCTATGTTTGACAGCCCTACTAACAATTTAAATACAGTCATTTCATCAATAGATTTTTCAGAAGCTCCTGACCTGGAGTCCAGCTGCATGCGAGTCTTTATCAGCCATATGGGATTAGTGGCTGTGATGGCGGTGAACCCTAAAAAAGAGCAATGAACTTTAGACAGGTGTAGAAACACATGGACATGGGCACACAAGCATTTTCTCATGGACAATTTTAATTCACTATCCATATGGACGTATTTTTTTTACTTTGATGGAAGCAAACACTGGGCATAAAACGCACCGCTACACATACACAGTATATGTACACATCTCATGTAATGATAAGAGCAAGAAGACAGCAGCGGTGAGTGTAATTTAATGCATCACCCTCAACATTTGATATTGTGAACACGTGGAAATGATGTTTTCATTTCTACTGAGCGAGAACTTGTAATGTTCCTATAGATAAAAGTACGGTACTCTTACAAATGGTCAATTATAATTATGTAAATGCTGATGTTCATTTGCAAAACTTCACACAGAAGCAATATGATGTCATAGCTCCTCTTATTAGTACATTTAACAGTTAGTTAATTAGATGTGTGCCTCAATACTCGAGTTAGTTAAAAAAAAAAAGGCTGCAGCCTTGTTAAAAGTGAATCTTGCAAAACCTGCCAGATTACATTGAAACAAGATCAAGATCGCCTCTATTCATCAGGACTAATGTTCAAAAGTGTGAGGCAGCATTTTTTATTTATCATCTGGCTTTATCTCCAACCGTGTTAATGTTAATCACAACAAACAGGATAACAAGCCGATAAATAATGAGGAAAAAGGATCAAATTGTAGTTGTGTGTACATGTACGCAATGACTCTCTTGAGAAGCCATTGTATTTCCTTTACAGTGAATGCTAAACAATGCAGTATACTCGATGTGGATGCTAACTACATCGGTACTTAGTACTAGTCCCAAATGACTCAAAGGCTGAGTCAAAATGGTGGAAGCAGCCACTAGTGTAACAGCTAAGACCATAGCAAATGAGACCTCAGTCACATCTAACATCTCAGTGCAACGCAGCCCTACGTTCATCTGCGTGAAGAGGAGATGTTGACGCAGGTCTGTTGGAGAGAAGAACATAAAGAAGAAGAGGAGGAAGACAAAAAGAGGGAAGAAGTAGAAGGTAGCGTCTATGGCGTGTACTCACGAGGGAGGGGCAAAGCTCCTCCAGCTCCTCCCCGCTGCAGCTAGTAGCCTGCAGATATGGGGGGCTCAGTTGGCGGGGATGTCCCACCCAATCACGCAGGGGTGAAAGCTTTACAGTAAAGCCCTAAAATAGACACAGGCTTTTCTGTACCACAGTCACACACAAGCAGCAGTCACATCCACCCACCCGCCCAAAACCATTTGCTAAGTTCTTTTTTTTTTTACACTTATGGTACTTTATTCCCACTTTCTGGCCAATTCATCCCTCCCTTTATTCCTTTTTATCAGCTGACACAAAGAAAATGTCGACGGAAGAGAGGCGAACTGGATCAAAAACTCCAGTTTCAGGCCAAGAACACCACAAGTACAAAAGCAGGAGAGGTATTCTGTTTAAGCTTCCTGCAATTATTGTGTAAAAATATTACAGAAATAAAGGTCTACACTGTAAGGAAATGCGGAAATGCTAACCTTGTCTGTTTGGAAGAAACAAAGGATGGGTGAAGGTGATGAAACATAGAAGTACAGGCGGTCCTCGCTTTACGACGTTTCATGTTACCACATACTCTTATAGATTAATTAAAAACTTAGTCCGGGACTTAATCAGTTTGGTTCGTAAATACGAGGCTAGCTCATGAACTAGTTACGTGCGTGTGATGAAAGAATACACAGCTGAGTGTAGCCACGCTCCCTCGCCCACCTTTATAATGTCTCCCAAGTGCCCGGCAGACTCCCTTGATGCATCAAAGAAAAGAAAAGCCAACATCAAGGAAGTAAAATGCCCAGAAAGGGGAGAAACGCCAATCAACACTGGCTGCATGCCTGGTCCAAGACCGCCGTGGCCATCATCAAGAGTGCAGTTCGTATCCTTAAACATGTAAGGATCTGCTCCTATGAATAACTAAGCACATTCTTTTTCTTTTTAAATTACCATTTTATTTAATTCTTGTATTAATTACGTCCTTTATGTCTTCCGTGTATAGTGCAGAGGTGTCCAAAGTGTGGCTCGAGGGTGTTTTTTTATTGGCCCATGGCACATTCGAAAAATACATTCAAACAAGAAAACTAAAAAAACAGCAGAAATTGAAAAAAAAACAGCAGTAATTTTACAAGAATAACGACAAAATAAGAGAACAAAGCCATAATATTAAGAGAAAAAAATAGCATAAAGTTGAAACATTAAAGACTAAAATTTTATTTTTTAAGTCATAATATTATGATAAACAAAGAAAAACAAGAATAAAGGCTCAATTTTAGGAAAATTAGGTTGTAAAAGTTATAATATTACAATCAAGTTGTATTAGCCATTAGCCATATTAATTATATTAATATATCATCAAAGACATAAGGGGAAAAATGTACAAGACAAAAGTTGAAATATTTGTAAAAAATAAACACAGCATGAATGGAATAAAAAGCAAAAGAGTATGACAGGGAGAAAAAAAAAACAGTTGAAATATCTGTACAAAATTGAAAATTGAAAAACAAACAAAAACGTGTAATCCTAAGGAGAAAAAGGTCATTCATACATACGCTAAATGCTATGTCACCAATTACATACACAAAGCTGAGATGCAGGCTCGGTTTTTTTCAGTTGTTTTTTTTCCTTCTTTGCTTGTCTACATGGGTTGGTTTAAAAAATAAAAAATAAAAAATTAAGTGGCCCCCACACCTTTTGATTCTTCACTATGCAGCCCTTGCTGGAAAAAGTTTGGACACCCCTGGTGTAGTGTGAGTGACTTAGGTGTTAATTTAGGTATAAAGTCCGACTTACACTAAAACTCAACTTACAATGCGTCGTAGGAACACAACTCGTTTGTAAACCGAAGACCTCCTGTAGTAGGAAAAAACACATTTCTGAGTACGTTACAACAATGAACATTACAACCAAGTCCTAGTGGCTCTCGTTGAGTCATGTTTAAAAATTCCCCTCATCATTTGGCTATCCCGTGTCGGCACAGTAATAATAAAATGTAACCAATATAAACAAAAACAAAAAAAACTCTCTTTACAGATGTGCTAAGTTGCTTAAAAGTTTGAAATATATGTGCATACTGTGTATGACAGTGCTGACACATACATTGATGCATATAGACATGCTGTGCGTTAGGATCATCCTAAAAGGCACATGACTATTTACAATAAAGCTTGACCTGCTTTCCGAGTCTGTCAATATGGTTTTGATTAAAAACAGGAAGGCAAATTGTTCAAAGAGTAAAAAATAGAAAAACTGGGACTTCCTCATGCGCAACAACTTGTTGCAATCCAAAGCTTGCCTTGAGGGTGGCCTAACTTGGTAATGTTACTTGACAGACATAACAAATGTATCAATGTTTACATAAAAGCCCCCTGTATGTTAAACAATGAGATAGTTGTATTCCAAATACAAATGCTTGTCTTAGACACCACAATACATAATCTTTGACAACTACTTATCATTCAAAGTACTTTAACATGAGCAACAGCCATGCCAAAGTATTCTGAGGAGTATTAAAACAAAACCTGATGACAATTAACAGACCTGCTGATGTTTGGCACATTCACGTTTGCATTTGTGTATTTAAATAGCACTACTGTTTTACGGTCTGCAAACTTGTCTGTAAAGGCATGAGAGCAGTTCCCCTTCAATGAAATAAACAAAGAGGTGATGGACAATGACCAAAGACAAAATGAGCATCAATTATTTAGAGTTGTGGCGCAGTGACAAGGTTAGCATTTCTTTTGTTGACCATTACTGGTGGTGGAATAAAAAATTTAAAAAAAGGGTAAGAGAAGGCAACAGAAAAATTACAAACCACCACGAACACATTGCCAGAAGCAATGCTATTACCATTACAATTAATAACCAAGACTTACTAATATTAATTTAAATCACCATCATACCAGTGTTGGGGTGCTACCTGACGTGTCCGCTCGAGTGCCAGGGGCCCCTGTTGACCACTGGGGGCCGTGCTCTCTCCTCTATACACACAGAGCAAAGAAGGGGGGCCCAGACCACACTGTTTAAGTAACAACTGGGATGTTAAACCATTTAGAGTCCTCTTACGAGGCCTCAATTTAAAAAAGAAAATTAAAAAGGGAAGGATGGGGGTAAAAACAAAAGTAGGACATGGTGGTACAATGGGGCTAAAAAATGTATAAAAGCACAACCTAAACTTTGAGGACCTTGTCGTGTTGACTTAGCTGAATATACAGACTGCATATTAGTGTAATGTTAGTAATGGCACAATGCAACATGCATGTTTTAGCAAGTCAAAAAGTTGCCACTGAAAGCCACAAAATACTTACTTGACATTGCTAAATCTGGGTAAAACAAATGTTTACAGACAAGTGAAACATACTAATAATGGTACAGTGGAACCTCAAAATTACCACACCCTGTCGGTTGAAGAATTTAGACACCACAGTTTTTAAACATGCCTAAAAGGTAAATAAGTTATGGTTGTTGTCAGCTAAGAATAGTGATTTGGCAAAGTCTAGCTACTAAGTGGAAAAAGTTCTAATGTCACGAGAATAACGTCAAAATATTATGGGAGTAAAGTCCTAATTAGGAGAAAAATAAAGTCACAATGTTATGAGACTAAACTCATACTATCGTGAGGAAAAATGTAATTTTAGTAGCATAGAGTTGAAATATTAAAGAAAAGGCTATTTTTTAAAAGTCGTAATATTATGAGAATAAAAAGAAATAAAAGTTGTGATTTTTGGAAAATGTATTGGGGGAAAAGTTATAATATATTGGGAATAAAGTCAAAATATTATGGGAATAAAGTCAAAATATTATGGGAAAAAAGTCATAATATATGGGAATAAAGCCATAATATTACAAAAATCGAATTTATGATTATTATTTAAGAAGAAAGTTTAAATATTTGGAAAATTAATAAAAACCTGAAAAGAGCAAAAAAGCGAAGTTGATAATAATAATAATAATAATAATAATAAATAATAATAATAATAATAATAATACGCTTTCACGTTTATCACAAAGCTGAGATGCAGTGCTTTCTTGAAATATACAGTATAACTTCTTAGCATATCTACATGTGTTGCGTTACAAAATATCAAAGTGACTCCTGCATCTTTTCATTTTTCAGCATGTGGCCCTCTGAAGTTTGGACACCCCTGATTTAGAGGATCTTTTCCATAGTTTTACTGTGCAGAGCTCAACTTCTTTTTATGCCTGTATGACAGTTAATCATGTTGAAATGTTACTCAAAACACTGTCTGCACAGTTAATGAAGAAAGATTTGACAGTGACGATTTACTTCGGAACGGACTCTGGAACAGATCCTTTAATTTTTGCGGGGAAAATGGTTAAGAAAATTGAATTGTGTCCAATCTTCAAGGTCCCACTGTACTTTTTGCATCATTGTTGTGCCAGGCAAGCTATTTTTTGGCCTTTTACTTCTTTTCACCATAATTTTCAGATTTAATTGATTAAAGGAAGGTACCGTGGTGTTTACAGGGAAGTTTTTGTCACCACAAAAAGTTCTGGGTTTGATCCTGAGAGTCTTAAATTGTGCTTTCTGATACACCCCCCTTTTGGTATACTGTATTTGTGTACATGGCAAGCTAAAATACAGCTCCCATTATTTAGCTTTAGCATAACTTGTACTGTAATGTTAATGAAGGTGTACATTTGTGAGGATCCCAAACATGTATATAGATGAAGGATGGGGGAAAGGTAATATTCATTTGTGAGGAAAACTGATGGAATTTATATATCTGGTGAATACTGGGGGGAGTCATTCTGTCATTCTGTGGGGCTTTCTGTCTACACAACCTATCACTGTCCAGGCAGACAGACAAACAGGTAGCTATCAAGACAGACAGACAGAAGGGAGGGGGGAGGGAGCCTTGGTTACCTGCCATGCCAGCAGACACCATGTGCACCTGGGTGGAGTCTGGCTCCAGCACGCCATTCAGCTTCTCCTTGGCTGTTGAATAGGCAGCAAAGTAGATTGCCCTATGGTAAAAAAGCACAGAGAATTTAGATCACAAGCAAATAAATAACAATAAAACAAAGAGTGATGCCTCCCAGCAATATTAAAACATATTATTACATAGTCGCTATCCTGTATGTTGTAATTTTACCTTTAACTAACATCCAGAACATTAACATTTATTCATGTGTAAAACATACACTCATCAAACAATAAATAATTATGTTTATGTTTATACTTCACAACAGAGCAAACAAGTGGGGGAGGCAACCAAAAAACTAGATCTATTGTGAACTTTAAAATGTTACTTAATACCTGAATTTCCTACTGAATTGCTGATTTTCTTTTAACTTAATTTTTTTTTTTTTATTCATCTGGGATATGCTCCCACTTCATTGCGACCCTGCATAGGAAAAGCACACTATGGGACATGAAAATGTACACCAGCGTGGCTGGTTTATCCCTTACGATATAAGCTGTGCATGGGGGAAAAAAAAATGATAGTGGATTTCTGCTGGGTGGAATTAAACACACTAACCACTCCTCCCTGTCCTTGTTTTGAAATGAAAGCACACACACACACTAACTTGACCTAGATTTGTTCGCACATGTATTGCGAGAGCTCTCATTATTAATAGGTGCAGCTACTGATACAAGCTGTGCACTCGTGTTAAGTGTTTTGTTTATGACACCTACATCCAAAATTCTGCTGTTTGCTAAATATAGTATGAGAGCATCTTCTGCATGCTTAAGAAACCCAAACATGAGGCTATAAATCTTTACCAAAGCTAGATTGGGTAAATTGAGTGCAAACTATGTGACTCTGCATGTTGTTATGTTGGTTGAAGAAGGTTGCACTTGTTTATTATTAGTATTACTCAAAAACTATAAGCCAAGGAAGAACACATTACATTTTGATACATATCCACAAGAGATGCAAGATCTATTTTTTTTTTTCCAATACTGATAACTTCCTTTGGTATCAAGGATGGTTCAGAAAACTCACTGGGGGGGGCATGTCAAAATCAAAACTTTATTTCACTCCTACCTCATAGTTGTTAATCTATGACAGCAGTATGACAAAATGTTTTATTTATTGAGTACTTTCATTTTGTTGGGTTTTTTTCAAAATTTTTTTTGGTGTCATGAGCACTTTAATTGTAGTTTGTGCACACCTGGAGGTAACAACAACTCAAACAAATTTGGATTGACAACTATCTGTAGATTTGTCCTTACCAAATATTATGACATCACTACTACTAACAAAACATTTAAAAAAATAGCAGAGGCTCAGAAGTACAAACCCTGGCTCTCAGGGTAGGGCCCTATGATTTCGCCAATAAAACGGAATTTACTGTAAAATGCGGAATCTCGTGGAAAGTGACGTGAATGAAATGATGTAATCGTCAGGAGAGGGAAAGTTCGCGTGGGGAAGTATTTCACCGGCGGACCACTCAATCGTGGCGGAATCTAATCAGAAACACTAAACCCAACCACCATCACCCCCAAACTAAACATGTCGAAACTGTGGCGAAAAACCTTGGAAATTCCTCTCTTATAGAGTGTGAATGGAAGCTAGCGGGGTTACAGTAGTTTAGCAGAGCATGCTAGTGCAGTTGTATGTGTGCGACTCAGGCCGACCATTTTACAATGTCCGCTGACGACGTGGAAGTTCTGAGAGGAAAAAAAGACTAGATACACGTTTATTCGTGCACCCAGCTCATCTTAGCCGTTAACAGACTCTCAAGACACACAACACACTTCCGTTCATAAAAATAGGAGCGCTGTTTGCCACATGTAGTCTAATTGTGTAAAAAAAATAAGGGTGTCATAAAAATACATTTCTATTAATAACGCGGTTGGAATTGCATCGATGACTACATCTTCCTTTAAATCGAAAGCACAGGCATTACAGTTTGTTCAAGATTTTGCAGCAATTTGTGCTGAGGCTGACATCCCATTAGAAACGTTAACCAGGCTACAACCATTTCTGAATTACTAGGCAAAATTGGTCAAAGATGTACTGCATCAATAAATTTAAGATTTTCTGCATTTAGTTATTGGACATTTTATTCACTAGCCCAAATAGCCCACACTCTATGTTGGTAAAATAAGTGATAAGTGATTTTATAGTGCCCTACAAGGCGTTTACTAGCCATCAAAAGCTGGTATGGTCAACGATGGTAAAAGGGCTGATCGTCCAGCGGCATCATTTCCATGATGAAATCACCGCTAGTCCTCGGGTCGTCTCTGGCAAACTTTTTTGCCATTTTCAAAAGCTATGGCGATAGGAACTAGCCCTGGACCTCGAGCATCGTGGTGATGCAGGCGTTTCAGGTGGCTTATAAGATGTACTAAAGCGCAATGTTTTTTTCCCCTCATCACAGAATGAGGTTAAGTATATAACCAAGATTAAAACTAGGGATGCTCGGATCAGTGGTTCATGCTCTCGATTCCGATACCGATCATCCATGAGTGAAATCATCCAATACTGCTACCAATATCGTTCACATAAATTAAGTGTACATTTTTTTATTTACTATTGGCAATATAATTTAAAAGGGGAACCATAAAATTATCAAGTAAAAAAATATTTGACTTACTTATTGAAGAGAACATATATCACTGGAGAAACTTAGAGGATGAGATGCATTCTTTAAAGGAGAGTTTGGATGTGAGTGCACACAGCTTGATGGCACCCCAGCAGGAGCCCACCCCGTCGGCAAACCCGCCGCCGACGAATCCAACCACTTTTCAGGCTATCCGCCTTAGACCTCCGACTGCCACACACACACGGGCGAGTGTCCACAGTTGGCCACATTAGCCTCCAACCAACTGATGGTCACATCGCAGGCCTCAAAAACTCACCACACCCCGCCATGTGCCCAGCCCCCAAATTCCGCATTAAATTAAAAGTTTTTTAACGTGCCAGGGCAGCAAGATATTTTTTGTAGCATGTTTTGCAGGGTGCAACACTTACATCACTCTCACAAACGACATCTAAGTCCCACACGGCAGCCATGATTGTTTTGGTTTTGGCACACCTGTGCAGTGTGAGAGATAGTGGGCGGGAGAAGCTCACTACAGGCCGCATGATGCAACAGTACAGCCAGAGGTGATCGACTTCTGTAATCGGTGTTGCAAGGCATGTATCGGCATATGCCGATCACATGCGTTTTCACAGAAATCGGACGAGGCCGATCGATCGGAGCACCCCTAATTAAAACAATATTAAGTGGAACTTGCAGACACAAAAAAAACAGGTGGGACTGATAGCGAATGATAATGATAAAAATTCCTAAGAACAAAAGGCAAGGAGCAGCACGTGCAAACTGCATGATATGCTGTCCACTTAGATAACGCACAACACCAATGACGACAACAGTCGCATGATGTCAAAGTCACAGCTGGCCAGCACCTTCTGCTGCTGTTTTCTGCATATTGTGATCCACTGACTTTAGGCTGTTACGCAACCTGGACGGGCCTGGCTAAGAAAAAAGGAACATTCTCAGTTTTAACAAATTTGAAGCAGAGATTTGAATCGCAGAGCAACATAACTGCTCTCAATTTGGCAGCCTATCATTTATGCTGCCAATTCCATGTCTTTGGAAGCTTAGAAGAGAACAATTGGAAGGATTCAAATGACCAATAAGATCAACAACTGACTCAGGAACTCTGAAAGCAGGTACTAATGAAGAATTCCTCTTTGTTTTGATTTTGCCATTTCTGGTGCACCTTTAGACATGGCAAAGTCTAAAAGTAGGACAAGGCTCTTGGCAGAACAGCGCGAGCAAACAGAACGTACCTGGAAGGTGCCACACCCACAAGGTTGGGTCCAAGTCCTCTAAAGAGTGACCGCAATCCCTCCCTCTCAAAGATTAATCTGCAGGCAGACAACAGTTGATTTTATATTTACATGTATACAGATAATGTTGTTTATCCACATGCAAGAGAATGCCTGGAGACAGTGGTAGGACATTGGAAGAATTACATAAATGTTAATGCATTTATTTTTTTGTGTTGATCAATACAAGTGGTGCATGAATACCAGGGTCTCTGCAGATTTCAACAATTCAAACGCAAGACTTTTTGAGACCTTTTTAAGACCACAATGATGACCATTTAAGACCCATTTCACATTCATACGGGCAAACACACACAAAGAAAAATCAGAGACCCACAGCGTGCAGTAGTCATGTTATAGTTTTGTTGTTGTGTCATAGTGGTCCGCACGGTGGCCTAGTGGTTAGCATGTTGGCCACACAATCAGAAGATCTGTTTGTATCTCTCTCGCTCTCTCTGTGGAGTTTGCATGTTCACCCAGTGTGCATCCTCCCACACAAAAATATGCATGTTAGGCTAATTGTAGACAAATTGTGAGTGTTAATGGTTGTTTGTATGTGTCCTGCGATTGGCTGGCAACCAGCGCCCCGCCAAGTCGGCTGGGATAGGCTACAGCGACCTTAGTGAGGACATGCGGTATAAAAAAATGGATTGATAGTTATATTAGAGCGTCCTCAAAACACATACTGTACCGTAATTTCTGGTGTATAAGACGCACCCGTGTTTAAGCCGCACCCACTAGATTTAGATAGAAAAACAAAGAGCGCCTCCGTCTGCAGCTAAATGAATCATTGCACCACCCCGGCAGCCATGGCCAATGAACTGCTTTGCTGGGAAGCAGTTGGTATTGGTACTTGTCCTGTAGATTTCTTACCAACCTTTAGAGTGTTAAGCTGCTGTGTGATGATTTTAGCGTTCTTCGTAAGATGACACCGTGAGTCAGACTGTTATATTGACTAATGACCTCCTGCGATTTCCAATGGTTTGACAAGCTCATCGTGAGTTCCCATATAGCTCGTGAGTGGCAGGGTTCAAAGTTTAAGAAAAAAGGAGCGGTTTATACACCAGAAATTACAGTAAATAAAAGCAACATTAATACATTTTTAAGATGTTTCAAAATCATATTTGAGATATTTTAAGGGAATTTTAGGCATTTTAAAGGCCTTAAATTCAAATGCTTGGATTTTAGACCTTTTATGACCCAGCAGATGCCCTAATGATCAGGAATTATAGAAAATATAACTAAACATTATTGCATTTCACACAGAAGCCCTGTTTTACTTGTAAATTCATATCCCTATCAATGTGATCCCTTCCAGGCAGATGGACCAGTAAATGACCAGTTGTAAGAAAACCTGCCACAGCCTGAGGCTCAGTAAATCCTGATATTAACAAGGCCAATATCAACATACTGAGACCCAAAATAAATAAAAGTGACAGGTGCCCTTGCTCTAGTGATCTTTACAGTGTTATAAACAATGATGACCCACAAGTTCATTTTGTGCTGTCCCTTTCTATTTGCCTTTTATTTTCTCCAGGAGATACCCCGCCTCTCTCCCGAAGTCAGCTGGGATAGGCTCCGGGATACCCCCTAATTAGGATAAGCGGCATTTAAAAATGCAAGGATGGATGGATGGATGGAATATTTCAACTTTATGCTATTTTTTCCTCCTTATATTATGACTTGCTTCTCCTAATAGTTTGTCTTTATTCTCGTAAAATTACTGCTCTTTTTTTTTTTTTTTTTAATACTGTTGTGTTTTTTTATTTTCTTGTTTAAATGTATTTTTAGAATGTGCCGAGGGCGAATAAAAAAAACAAATGGTCCCTGGACCGCACTTTGGACACTCATGCTTTAATGCGTTCATTATTCAAGACAAAATGCAATGTCTTACGGTTTAAAATTATATTATATTTCATTCGGAGCTCGCGTAAAATTGTTACAGTTATGCAACCAAAATAACATAGCAAGGCTTCCTCTCACTGCATGCTGGCCTACTTCGACCCGCAAACATTTTTCCTATTCCCTTGCTTCCCATATCGCTCTCTCCTCATCTGTCCTGCTTTGCTCTGCAATAGTGGTGTAAGGTTTCTGCTAATGCACAAGATGATGAGCTGAAAGCAATGCTCTTGCACTGCAAACGTCTTAAAATCCATCTTCTACCACTTATCCTGTACAAGATTACTGGTGAAATTGAGCCCATCCCAGCTGACTTTGGAAGAGGGGCAGGGTACCCCCAAACTGCTCACCAGGCAATCGCTGGACACAAACAAAAAAACATTCACAAGGAGACCCTTAAGAGTCCAGTAAACCTAAAACAGTTTGTCAAGTTGCCACCAAATGAAATAGTACATTGCTCTAGAAGCGTTACATAGGATTGTAAAAATGAACTACATCCTGGTAATAAATGCACGTGACATAAACCAAACATAAGAGAAATCCCTTGGTCATAAAATAATTCAAGATGTGGAGGTGAAACTTTCCACACTTCAGTGTTATGCAATTTGTTCCACATACTACAAGTTGGATGATTTGATTGTCAGAGAAGAAAAGGCTAAGCATCCAATTAGGCTGAATTTTTACTTACAGCTTTCAATTTTAAGGTACCTGCAATCTCTATTGTTGCCACTTGGTAAGTATGGTCATTTAAGTCATATGAAAAGTGCATGTTTTGATTAAACAGCACTTTGAGATGTTTTGTGATTTTGCAAACATTCAACATGTTTATTCAAATGAGTCACTGCTAAGTGAGACACCACATCTCCCATTGTTTTAAATCACACAAATTGCAAATCACACTGTTGTTTTGCAGAGTGTAAGGTTACATTAAAGTGCAAAAATTGGTATTACAGTATAGACGTATAAGAATGTTCTACCTCCACCTAATAATTGCTCATTTCTTCTGCAAGATATAGTAATGCATTTATTTTTCAACTCTATGAGACATAGCACTTATTTCTATTGGATTAGGCCGCTCGCATTTAATTGCATTTGCATTTCCCCACATTATTTGCATTCACACCACCGTGCCATGCCCTTGGATTGCATTAGTCTTCATAATCCAATTATTAAAATGTTCATTTTCTAAGACAAAAAAGCAGTCAAATAAGTTCAGAACGAGTTGATACTATTAAAAAGGGGAAATACATGAGATGCTAAGACAATTAAATATACAACAAGTGTCCTTCAGTATGCCTTTTTAAAATAAACTGTTTTCCATTTTTGCATCATCAAGGTGGGATACCTGCATTTTATGCACGTATTTCCCACCAACTTCATTTAGGAAATAATATGTCACTTCATTCTCCTTACTTGAGACAATGCAAAGGTCCAGGTGGAGCGACACGGGCCACACCAGCTCCGTTTACAGTGCTGAGCTGGACTTCAGAAATGTAAAGAGTGACAGAAGATGACTGCAGTCTGGTCTTCACCACTTCCAGAGGACACGTCAAAATGGCTCCCACCGTACCCCCGCATCTGGACAGACACCAAGACAACAAGGTGAGGGGAAACCATTGAAAGACATGGCAAAACAATAGGGATGGTGACAAGATAGTGTATTGGCATTCAATGGTCTTTCCACTGTGTATTGGAATACCAGGCAAGTTGACAAAAGATCTTACAATGCAGGAACATGAGAATGATAGTGGGGTGACAGGCATAATCCTGAGCTAATAAAGCTACCAGATGCGAGGTGGTGTGTTTTTATGTTGCCGTTTGCCACAAACAGGGCACGGCTAAATAAAAACAAACCCTGAGGAGGCAATAATGAGGTCATGTGATAATTTAAGACTTGTTGGGGTGCTCACTGAACTTTCACCCAGACACGATGTTGCACTCGGAATGAATCTGACAAACTGTTGGGCTGCGCTGACCTTCACTGAACCCATTAGCAATATGTAAACAAACTCACACTGATACGTTTACATTCATTTGGTGGCAAAAACATCAAGCATGAATCTTAGGTAACTAATTTTTATTCCACTAACTTCCCCATTCCTGATGGTCCCCTCTGCTTTCCCCAGATCAGCACTGTTCTTTCTTAAAGATAAAAAAGAAAGTTAAAAATTAAAGCTAAAATGTTGCCAAATGTAAACGAGGTCAAATAAATAATACAGTAGCGGAGGCTAACATTTATGCAGTCGGCATAACTTCCTTAAAGTGCACTCTACTTTAGAGTAGTAACAGCTATATTTACCTTTCTAAAGGCCGGCCCACATTCATGCACAGAGCGGTGACCCTTTGCCTACTTTCAGGGGAGTGCTAGCTGCCATGTGCAAGGAAAAAAGGCAACCAAGCACTTTAGCAGTCAAGCACTTTATGTCTCCCGAAACTCATGGTTCAACCTGCCATCAGGGACTAAAAATGGAAATTAGCCACTGACGATAATCTTGCATATTTACATGAAAATGTTGCGTATTATGCTCCGTCCCTGTTTTTCTTAAATAAATAAAGATACAAAGTGAGCTAAATCCACCACCTCGGTTTTATACAAAAAAAAAAACTAATGAGATTCTGCTGTTAAGCCAAATTTCTCCAGAGGTGTGTCAGATTTGAGGTGATAGGAGCAGACTTGGCTTGGGATGTGATTGCTATGTTTAAATTTCATTTGTTTTGTGTGCAGATGAAAGAGAAAACAACAGCAATAATATTAATAACAAAGCTTTTCTATGTCTCAATAAACTGTGTTTGTCAGTGTCTCTAATAAAAGGCTGTCAAACCTGTCTGCAGAATAGTTAATATGAAGGGATTCAATAATATTATACGTTAGAAATGTCTGATATCACCTTCTGCATATAGAGCCAAGTTGTTGCATGACAACAAAAGATGTATGTCACTTAAAACAAATACATTCAAGTCTACTGGAGAAACTCCTAACGTGTACTTAAAACATGTCTTACAGTGCATTAATAAGATTACAATGTTAAATTGACATACACTGAGCGATTATTTTCCCTTGTTCAATGATTAATGTATAAAGGTTATTAGAAATTGATAACCCTTTGTGACGGAAGTACCTGTAAAACAATCTAACTCCATTGTACTTCACAATAAAAGCGTAATACATTTAAATTTACATCAGAAGTGGCAGCTGTTTAAAATAAATAACGCCGGAACTATAAATTAGGATAATAACTGAAAAACACTGATCCAAAATTAGACATTATGTTATGTAAAATACACGACATAGGTTTACACATTGGCCGGAAGTCATCTGAATAGGTGACTACTTTGACAGTGACGAGAGTGACGTGCACGCGCTGCTGCCATGATTGTAGCGTAAACACACGCAGCTCTTAATAATGTCGATGAATGAGATTGATGACATTTATTAAGTAGGCGATTTAAAATGTTATTCCCACCGATGTCGACATGCACGATGCTATTAAACTTACCCCCCAGCGAACAAATGAACCAGTGTGTCCCTTTGGCTCATTATTTAGCATGCTCTGCCAGGCAGCACACCCCCGGGCTGCGGCAGAGGAGCAAACGCGGGTTGCTGTCCCGTGTCTTCCCGTGGATGTTATCCTCTGTGAGGATGTACACGTAGTAGATGGGACAAAACCACGACGAGGACCCAGCGGTGGGGCGAGTCTTACAGGATTCGAACGCCAGTGGGCCCGCAGTTCTCTCTGTCTGCTGTCTGGTTCGAGTCCTCTTTCTTCCAGCTAGCTAGGCCTCTTTTTGGATCAAATTAAAGCGCAGAGGACGTGCGAGCACCGCGGCGTGTCTTCATGTGAGAGCAGTAGGCAGCTCCAACAGACGTTTATATGGAACATCCACTCGTAGTGCGGAATTTGTCCTTTGCTTCGGTCGCTGCGCCAAGAGGGCAGAACTCATAGTATTAACTGTAAATTGATAGGCTGGAAAACACAGCCGGCGATTGGGCAATCGCGCAGTAACGTCACAACATCAACGCCCTGATCACGCACTGTTCGCATGCTCAACAATTCGATTATTAACAAAAGATGCCAAACCTTTTGATTACATTCTTAAAGCCTAATCCCATATTGAAGTTCAACTATTAATGTAATTTGGACACATTTAATCTCAAATTATGATCTTGAAGTTCAATCATTTCATGCGATGACTCATAGCTCTGCCACTGCATTGTCCTCCATAGCCTCCATGTTTTGATGATACACATCACTAAAAACGCACATTATCTGTATGTGGAATCAAAATATGGAATGGATTGAATAAAGAACTCAAACAATGTATTAAAATCTGTACTTATTTACTACCAAACTGTGTTTCTGTCAGCTGTACTTCTTTATAGATGTATTGTTTAGTCATGTATTTATTCTTTAATAATCCCCACAAACCATATTATCTTGACTATCACAAACCTCTTTCATTCACTATTAAAAATGGTAAGATGGTACACATAGTGAACAAACTATTAGTAATTGCTGAGACATGGAGAGGGGGTAGCATTAAATAAGATTAGCTTCTTCCTACTCCTTTTCAAACATGTCAAACTGCAACTGTAACCATGTGATACTTTAATGTAATCTTGTTATGCATGTTGGAAATAAACCAAATCATTACGATTACCAAGACAATTACGTTGTCATTTTTTCCCTACAAAGACTATGTGTTGCTATTGTAAAACAGCAAACGTGATCATTTGTTGACCTTGTTTTATAATAACAATTTTTAAAAAAAACCCTTTGATTACCTCTTCTGTCTTCTGATGAAAGTGTTCCTTCCGCTGTCACACAGTCAAACAGATCATCATGCAAAATAACTAAACAATTTCTCTGTAATCTTGTATCCATACATGCTATTTATTGGGTTTTACCCTATCTGGCGTTTCATGACATGATGAATTTCTGTGTTATGTTTAACAATCAACAATTTAAACATTTTCAGACAGCTGCTTCACATCAGCTGACAGACTCGCGCTCAGAATTGCCAGCGGCTGATTCAATAATGCCACTGAATGGATCCACAGTTTCGTAATTGACATCGCCAGTTGGAGTCATGTGCACGGTTTCAGTGTTCACATTCTTTCATGTCGTGTTAAATTAGAAATGTTATGTTAGTCTCATGATAGGGAGCTCTTGATTAGATGCTGACGGATGTACAGTGGGAAACTGATTTTTGGTGACAGCTAAAGATTTCCCTGTATGCAAATGTAATGCAAAAGTCATTGCACACTACTGCCTCCTTTGTTTAATTAAGTGGAGGGAATTCTCTATTCTGAAGGACAATTAAAGGCTTATTCTATTTAATTGTATATTTTTTAACCGAGGGCCAACTGCAATTTTAAGTCAATGCAAGATAAGGTAAACATACCCGTGAAGAAAAGTAAAAGGGCCAGATGAATATGGAATATGGAAATTAGTACATATCATAATCCTACGATAACTTTTTCAATTTTCTCAAAAAGGTCAAATTTGTTGGTTGTAGGTTGAAATAAATCCATATCTACTGTCAAGGAAGTTTGGTATAAATTAATTTATCTATAACAAACACATGCTTTTATCTTATAAATGCAATCTAATTCAAAAGTAGAACAAGTAAGCACGGCTGTAGGGTGAGGCAGGAAGCATAGTCATGACAGGTCACCCAAAACTGATTCACTGCCTTCCTGTGCTTCTCATGAGAAATCTTTTAAAGACCACAAGATGGAGATGCAGCAAGGGAATTAAACAATTATTGAAAAGTCAACTTTGTGAACAAGTTATGCAATCAGTCTGTCTTTGTCCAAGTCTCCAGACCCCTAACCAACTCATGTTCTTCCTGTTCGCTCCTATATTTTGAATAAATTAAATAAAATTCTATAAAACAACATGTATGTTGTGTCTGCCTGGATTTCTGCTACAGTTAGTGTTATATAAGAACATAGATTGACACATATCATACGATTCCCATTTCTAAATATTAACTCAATGCCAGCACCATATCTCTGCACAAAAGTGGAAGAATGTTGTGTCATTCTTGGGCATTGTGATTAAGAGGAATGGCTGCAGCAGTGGGTAGGGCACGAGACACACTTATCAACTTGATGCATATCTTAAAATGGTTGAAAAGTTTGAGGTCAGATAATTGCAAATGACAGCTGTATTATTAAACAAGTATGTATACACTTATGGCAGTGTATTTTATAAATACTTGATGTAAATGGTGAGTATTTCAGTCCATGAAGTCCACTAACAGATGTCTCATGATATTCCACAGAAAGGTTATCTCATGATTCCTGTTGAACTTTGACCAAACAGAAGAGTGGGATGACTAATGGGAAGCACGTTCAGACGCATGCTTGCATGCATGCACACGCAGGTTTGTCCTTGAACATAGTTTTCCCTCTATTGTGAACGGTTCAGCGGGAATGGACTTTTATCAGTGTTTGGGTTAAAAAGGAAATAAAGTGGGTAGGCATGCAGTGATAATGAGGCAGATGTGACTATATTGTTTTTTTTAATTTTGGGTTATGAGAAAATTCGGAAAAAGGTCTAAAGCTCTTTCGCTCAATGTTTCTACAGAACGCGATTTCAGTTGCACCATGGCAGCCTGCTAACAGCTACATTGTCTCATTATCTACTGTCCCTGTTTGCACAATGAATGAACTTCCAATTGTTGAGTGCTGATGCGATTTGGGATCATTAAAGCAACATGATATCATTAAGACTGACAAGTTACTTTCATCGTCTACTCTCACAGAGATGACGAATACAACTTTTGCTGAAAAAACAGAAAAATAACCGAAGACGTTTTTATTATCCCACCTTCCCTAGTGACAGCGAAGGCAGCATTGTGTCACGTGACCAGCTAGCACAGCTGAGGGATGCTGAGGCTTGCCCGATGTTAGCCTGATGCTAGCCCGTTAGCTCCACTAGCTTTGTCTGTTAATCCCGTGAGAAACAAACGCTTATTTGCGCGTTTCCAAATACAGCCACACAGGCCAACCACGACACAAGCGATGGAGATGTCGCAGCGAATGTCATTTATGTTCCTTAGCCACAACTGTGTTTGGTTCGCTGTCAATGTCATAGTTTGCAGCTAGGGCTGACCAGTTAGCTCCTGTAGTCTGCTGTAACACAAGAGCCAAGGCCGAGCGACAAAAGAGAGGCTGTTGGGTGAGTGATTTTAGATTCTGTTTGTGTTTCAGTGTTTATTAATGAACGTTAAATGTTAGCTTGTCGTCTGATTGCTCTTCTACTGCGAGAAGAGGTTTTGATGTGCTGAAATAGCGTTAGCCTTTGTCGCTAGTGATTACTCTGGCGTTGGTGTTTTGTCAATCTTTGGCTGTCATCCAACATCGGCTCTTTAAAAACTGTACATTTGGAGAGCTTACCACTTGAGTATGTTGTACTACAGAAACGTCTCATAACTAATACACGTTTTTAGTTTGAAGGAAATATACTTGTAGTTAATCGGTAATTTATTATTGATTTTGGGTTTGAATGCGCAAGGTTTTCATGTTAATGTAATTTATAGTAACATTTTGGTCTTGCTGACATTTAGTTCTCAGCAGGCAAGACAAGCAAACTATAAGTGTTGTATTTGTACATTCAAATGTAAAGCCTCAGCGACGCGCTGCATGTTGGCGTAAACATGCATCGCTCAAGTCTTTTGTTGCAACAAATGGTGCTTGTTTGGTTACCTTAAAATCTTAAAGGAATGAAGGATAGATGAATAATTGGACACCGGAGGAAACATTTTGATGAAAACACAATTCATAAATAAATGGTGGATATGGATTATTATATTTTATTAAGACATTGAGAAAAAAAAGGAACAGTGGCGAGGGACCACTGTATAAGTAAGGACATTAAGACAAGTGAAGACATTAAGGTTAAATACAGTATATAAGTACTGTCATAAAATACTGAGAAATGATTTAATGGTAATGTTCAATGAATCAAATAGTGTTGAATATTGTTGAATTTTGATTCAGCCATCTTTCAACATCATTTATTGTAATACTTGCTTCATATTCTCTTGAACCATTCAAAAAGAGGCACAAAGCCCTTCAGTGATGTACGTATCTGTAAAAATAATGTTAATATTTTGTGGCCTTTCTAAGTGGATCTTTATCATTATGTGTATGGTAGTAGTCCTGTTCATTGAATTGGAGTTTTATGTATACTCAGTTTATGTCATTTGTGTCTCATCTCTGCAGGTGGACAGAGGAGAAGAGAATTAGGCTTTCAACCTTCTCAGACCCTCTTGAAAAGTTGTCTGTTCCATCGTCTCCACGAGCAGAGCCATGTCTTCATCAGGGTGCTGCCACCTACCTGGCTCCCTTTGTGATTACTCGGGGAACACTGAATCCAACTCATCTAAGGATTCAGAGGAATCTGATTCCACTGCACAGGCCCAGTTTATCGCCAAGGTCTCAGCTAAAGATGGCCGCCCACTCTCCACCATTGTTAAAGCTGTGAGCCTGCAAAGGTAAGAGGAGGAACATTGTGACCTAATGAACATATTTTTAGCAGGGCTGTCAAAAATAGCGCACTAACGGCGGTAACTACTGTACTTTATTTAATTAAGTACATTTTTTTTGCATAATTAGCGCATGCGTATCATGTCAAGCCATACCTCTCTGTTATCACAGCAAATGGAAGCATAGCGTAGTGTCCCCCCACAGTCACACAAAGTCTGACGCTCTTTTATCATTTTATTCTGACCTGAACACATCATCAGCAGTGCATTTCCAACACCATATATGTATCTCCAATTCACAAAACTTGTCTGTAGTCCTCCTTGGAACAACGCTTCCTCATTGTCACGAGACAGCCATAACCCCGAAAAGCAAAGTATTGTCTTAATTATGCACATGTGTGTGGTCTAAATAAACAGAAAGACAATGAAAAACAATAAGTGGATATTCTTATCGGAAGTATACTCGGAAACCACAGAAAATTCATGTACATTCAAAACGTGAATTCAACTTAAATTACTTGGTGTCTTTGTACGCAACTCTTCATGGCTCATGATAACATGGTTAAAGTGTGATTCAAATGTTGTGCTACTCTTAAAGAGACTAGTGTTAGGAAAGTAGATAAATTAGTTACATTTAAGTTCAGTTCAGAGCTCAGAGTTACATTTTCAGTTCATTTGGAGCTGTTAATACATTCAAATATATATGTAATTGTGTCCTGTCATTTATATTTTTGTTCATACAGTAAAAATGGCCATATTTCTTACACAGTTGCAAACAGTGATTAATCATGATTAAGTGGAAAACTGATTGATTAAAATTTGTAATCAACAGCCCTAATTTTTAGTAATCGTAATCAGTTTTCAATGTATCCTCAGTGATGTAGGCATGTGCCGGATTTGTCATGAGGGAGGTGGAGGGGAGACACTGCTCTCTCCATGCGAATGTACTGGAACACTGGGGAAAGTGCACAAGAGCTGCTTGGAGAAGTGGCTGTCATCTTCCAACACCAGCTACTGTGAACTTTGTCACACCGAGTTCACCATTGAGCGGAGGCCACAACCCCTAACGCAGGTCAGAAGGATATATTTTCATTGATGTTTTTTAAAATTGTAACTACAGTGGAATCTTGGTTAGCGTGTTTTTCAATTAACGTCAAAAAGTTCCGCCACAATTTTGCCTTGATTTGCATGCATTCTCTGGTTGGGGTACAATATGGCACGTGTCTTATCGTGTTCTTAATACACTGTGTGAGTCCAACTGTGTTTTTAATGTATTTTGTATCACAAAAGCGTCGTGTTAGCATCCTATTAGCTTGCCACTAAACGGGAAACAGGAACTGGAAGTCGGCTGCGTTACATCGCCCGTCTAAGATGTCATCAGCGGTTGACTCACAAAAATGATAACACAAAACACATTTTTATTGTTTTACATGCATAAAACAATTCTAATTGCATATAAATGATGAATGAAAGGGATAAATGAACATTTAAGGTTACTATGAAGACGTGACTGAAAGACACGGTTTGGCAGTGAGACACCACACGGACACCATCATCCTGTTTAGTCATCAAGTTATTTATTTAATTCAATAGTGTTTCTCACCTTCTTTATCAAAATGCTGGCACTTGCAACTTTCTTGGGCTCCATTTTGGATTATTGAGGTGAGAACCACTATTGAATTCAAGAAATAACTCATGGCAAAACAGGAAGGTGGTGTTGAAGAGGAAGATGTTGATCTCACTGCCACATCGTTTTGTTGGGAACAGTAACACCAACAATCAGTCTTCATTTAAGGTAAAAGTTAACCTTAAATGTTTGTTTATCCCTTTCAATCATCATTTATATGTATTTCTATGCACTTTCATGCTTGTTAAACTATAATTGTAAAACTATAAAAACATGTTTTGTGTTAACATTTTTGGCTTTCTGAAAGGAAATAATTAGATTTACATTATTTCTTATGGGGAAAATTGATTCGGTTAGCATCCGTTTCAGTTAGAGTACAACCATCTGGAATGAATTAATGACGCTAACAAAGGTTCCATTGTAAAATGATAACACTGACAAGCCATGACATTAGGTGTATCTGCACAATCTAATGTGGTCCAATACAAGCACTTTAAATAGTTAAGCTCTGTTTTGATTTATTCTATCAGCAAGGTGTTATTCAGTCCCTCCAGGATTTCATGATGTTTCAATCTTGGCAATTCATGCAATTTCAACCAGTTGCTGCGAATTACATGCCCCCTTGCAATTTTGTCTAATCCCTGCAACTTTCCCCCACAATTTGGCCAATCATCGCCCTTTTCCCCGATCAAATACTGTATGTCCCTGAGTCCCTGCACATCAACTGTCTAACCATTGTGTCCCTGCATCGCCCACCCACATCCTCACGTGCTTGTTTACATTGACAGAGATGTTGACGTGTGATCATTTTTCATTGGCTCTCATTTACCAACAAAAATCAGTGTTATAGATTACGCTCAACCTCGTTAACCAATGGCCTCCTCATTTTGTTCTTACTCAGTGGCTGAAGGACCCGGGCCCTCGCAGCGAGAAGAGAACGCTGCTTTGTGACATGGCCTGTTTTCTTCTCATCACGCCCCTGGCAGCCATCTCTGGTTGGCTTTGTCTGAGGGGTGCCCAGGACCATCTGCAGCTCAAGAGCAGATTGGAGGCTGTCGGCCTCATTGCACTTACCATCGCCCTCTTCACTATCTACATCCTCTGGACACTGGTAATATATGAGAATATTCATAGACAAATAGTGTCTCAGAACTGTGCATAATTGTGGATTGCAGGGTTCATACAGTTGCTTAGATTTTTTGATGTTTGAAAAGTGCTTTACTTGAAACACTTGTTAGATGGTGTGTCTGTGTACAGAAAATGCATGTGTTTCCTTTTAATTAGGTCCTTTTTTTTGTTATATAGGCGGTATATTTAGAAAAAAAATACACATCTCAATAAAGTAGATGATGTTGTTTCACTCTGTAGGGAATGTGTAGAATTTCACAGCTTCAGTTTTTTTAATTGAACTACTGAAATAAATTAACTTTTCAAATATATTCCCCATGTAAATAACAACAGTAATATGCTGGAAAAGCTTGGCATTTAGTCTTTTTCTTTATGTCGTACTGTATTATGTAAAGGTGTGGAAAGTGCCTTTTGCACATTTGTTTTTATTCAAAAGGCAGGCATGCACGCACAGGAATCAGATTCTTCAATTTAAAAGGCCAACTGAATAAGAAAATGTAACATCTGGCCACAATTCAACAGCTTAGGAGACATTTTTTCAAATGTGCTATTACCATTTTTATTGACAGCCATCTTTCACCTCTGCCAGGTGTCCTTTCGGTATCATTGTCAGCTGTACTCGGAGTGGAGGAGGACCAATCAGAAAGTGCGCCTGCTCATGCCTGACACGAAAGGCGCACACACCACCCAAAGTTCTGTACCGACCAAGTCGACAAAGAAAATGACTGACGAGACCATCGTATGAGTGCAGAGCGGCAGTGAGGGAAATATTTAAAATAAAGCCAGCCGAAGCACTCACTAAACGAAAAAAAAAAATCAAATCATATTAATGAACTTTTGCACTTCAGATGGACCATTCTGAGAGAGGCCGAGGACTGCTTTCTCCCTCTGTTTTCTTGTATTGAAGCACTTGATGTAAACTTCAACAGTATTGGCTGGCCACAAATGTGGTTTTCACATGAACTCGTGCCAGAGTCACAATTGATTTTGATAAAGTCTTGTCTGTGGACAGCTGGTGCTGAGAAATGAACGGCTGAAAGTGAAGATGGACTAACCAGCCCGGCCTTAAGTCCATGACTAAGGTATGAAATACTAAGACACAAGCTAATGTAGCAGGATATAACTGACAGCATGCTACAACAGTATAATATGATACATATTCACTACCTAGAATTCCCCACATGCACCTTCACTATGTATTTAGCTGTTTTGAAACAAGGGGCAACTTTAAGCTTGGAAGAGTATACTACAGCCCCTGCGTTGGGACATTAACTTTCAGTATGCTAAATTTAATCTATAAGTAGATAATCTACATGCCCTGTATCACCCAAACAGTTGAGGTTTCACCTCACAAGTTGTATTTTTACTCCCCAATTCAACCTCTGTGTTCCAGTATGTGTTGATTCTTTCTTGCTATGTATTTAAAAACAACAAAAAGTTGGGATAGTAAAGCCTTTACCACTTGAATGTTTCCATTTCTTATGAGGTTTAGGACGGGAGAAACCAAGTGATGAGATATGTGTATGTCCCATTCAGTTTTATGGTGTGAAACAGTATGTCATCTCCATAGACGCATTTTGAAACAAGAATTGTTGCATTGGGGACAAGGTCAGGACACCCTTTTTTTCCTACAGATTTTATAAACCTGTCAGACCCCAAATGTACTGTATATATGACCGTCGAGTAGTTTTCCCATGAATTGGTTGGCAAACTGTTGCTCCTCCACCCTGGATGTTTTGTACCAAAGTTTCCAACCACCTGTTCACTTACATTATTTCAAGCCATATTTTATTTAACATACTCATGACTATTTCTTGCCAATAATTGCCCACATTACATTTTGATCACCTTACAGGCCCATATGTTGAATGGATGTATATTCATAAATGTCATGTGAATGCAAGTCGTATCTGGACGAGAAGGTTGTCTTATGTAGATAACACCAACTGCACCCATTCCAACAGCGGCGCAGTAATAGTGCAGCCATGTACGTAAATAGTACTGTTAACACTTATACTTGGGTGCACTTTGAGCTATTGTCATAAGAGAATTATCTGTGGTTCTACTTGTGAAAGCACCATTGATTAAAATGAGCTACATAGCAAATACTGGTAGAAATGTCCTATTTCAAAAAATGTACCAGTGCTTACAGATGCCCAGTAAGGGTGCAACAAAGTAATGTGTCAATCATTGTAAGCAGCAGTGCTGAAGCCAGTATTTCGTGTCACCATAGTCTTCCTGCTGCGTGGAAAGTTGGTCTATTGTGCAATAAATTTGGAAGGACTCCCAGACTTGTCCATGTGAAAACTATTTCCAGCTTGTTGGTTTTACATGCTTCATTTATCCACCTATATTTATACTGTATATACAGTATGTCACAAAAGTGGGTATACCCCTCACATTTCATGGGACAGCACTTAAACAACACGCTTGGATAACTAAATTTACTGTCCCCTCAAAGTAATGTGACATACAGCCATTAATGTCTAAACCGCTGGCAACAAAAGTGAGTAAAGTGAGTACACTCCTACATGTATGTGAAACTGTACAAATTAGGCCCAGTTGGCCATTTTTCCACCCTAGGGTCATGTGACGTGTTAGTGTTGGATGGTCTCAGATGTGATTGAGGAACAGGTGTGTTAAATTTGATGTTCTCGCTCACACACTCACTGGAAGTTCAACATGGCACTTCATGGCAAAGACCTCTCTGAGGATGTGAAAAAAAGAACATAAAGATGTTCTAGGCCAGGGGTCGCCAACCCGTCGATTGTGAGCTACTTGTCAATATTTCGGAGTTGCCGGTCGATCATGAAAACATTTGATCAGTGCCCTCACTACCCGGAGAGACCAACAGGCACACATTTTGTCCACTGAACATGCCCTTACGGCTCGCCACTATTCAGGCAGCAAGCCCCAGCAAGGAGCCCAGTCTCCAAAACACGGCCGTAGGTATACTAGTACACCACCTCACCACATACACCAACTCGCCCCCCCACGCTAGCAAAAAGGGCGAGCAAGCGAGAGAGGGAGTGACAGCGCGCATGCAGTGATGTGCCTGCTCAAAATCTGCCTTTGTTACCTCAAAGTTAAGGCACAAATATACCTCAATAAATGTGCAACTCCAAAAAGATCTTTGAGCCGTGCCGCCGCCGGGGCTGACTGTTGTAGCACTTAGAGCAGCCCCCCTTTCCTCAATCTGCATTGCTCGCCCACTACAAGTTACTAAGCCAACAAGCCAAATAAGAGTTGTGGTTTGCTCATGTATCCAACGCCACAAGCCCAACCCTGACCAAGAGCCACAAAAGTAGGGTTGTAGGGGTGCCCAAAGTGCGGCTTGGTCATCTGCGGTCCGTGGCTCATTGGTCATTGCATCACTGCAGAAACAAAACAAAATTTTAAGAACAGCAAAAATGATAAAATACTGCAAAAGGCACAATGAGAAAAAGGTGTGTGTGTGTGTGTGTGTGTGTGTATATATATATATACACAGTCAAACTTGTCTATAGCGGCCACTAGAGGGAGTCTGCAAAAGTGGCTACTATAGACAGGTGGCCTCTATAGACAGGTTGGCGTCCAGTTTGAATGTTGACCAGGAGAGGAAAAAAAAAGAAAAAAAAAGGGAAAATTCCATTCCATTCCATTCCATTTTCCTCCGCTTATCCGGGTCCGGGTCGCGGGGGCAGCAGTCTCAGTAGGGAAGCCCAGACTTCCCGGTCCCCGACCACCTCCTCCAGCTCCACCGGGAGGACACCGAGGCGTTCCCAGGCCAGCTGTGAGACATAATCCCTCCAGCGTGTCCTAGGTCTTCCCCGGGGCCTTCTCCCGGCTGGGCATGCCCAAAACACCTCACCAGGGAGGCGTCCGGGAGGCATCCGGACTAGATGCCCGAGCCACCTCAGCTGGCTCCTCTCGATGTGAAGGAGCAGCGGCTCTACTCTGAGCTCCTCTCGGATAACCGAGCTCCTCACCCTGTCTCTTAGGGTGAGTCCCGCTACCCTACGAAGAAAACTCATTTCAGCTGCTTGTATCCGCGATCTCGTTCTTTCGGTCATGACCCAAAGCTCATGACCATAGGTGAGGGTGGGAACATAGATCGATCGGTAAATTGAGAGCTTTGCCTTCCGGCTCAACTCTCTCTTCACCACGACGGTCCGGTACAGCGACCGCATTACTGCAGACGCTGCGCCGATCCGCCTATCGACCTCACGCTCCAACCTTCCCTCACTCGTGAACAAGACCCCGAGATACTTGAACTCCTCCACCTGGGGCAGGACCTCATTCCCAACCCGGAGGGAGCAATCCACCCTTTTCCGACTGAGAACCATGGCCTCGGATTTGGAGGTGCTGAGTCTCATCCCAGAAGCTTCACACTCAGATGCAAACCGTCCCAGTAAACGCTGCAGGTCACAGCTCGATGAGGCCATCAGGACCACATCGTCTGCAAATAGCAGAGATGAGATCCTAGTGCCCCCGAACTGGACTCCCTCGACACCTTGGCTGCGCCTAGAAATTCTGTCCATGAAAATTATGAACAGAATCGGTGACAAAGGGCAGCCTTGGCGGAGGCCAACGTTCACCGGAAACAGGCTTGACTTACTACTGGCAATGCGAACCAGGCTCCTGCTCCGGTTGTACAAGGACTGAATGGCACGTAGTAGCGCGCCACCAATCCCATACTCCCGGAGCACCCCCCACAGGACACCGCGAGGGACACGGTCGAATGCCTTTTCCAGGTCCACAAAGCACATGTAGACCGGTTGGGCAAACTCCCAAGTACCCTCCAGGACCCTTGCAAGGGTGTAGAGCTGGTCCAGTGTTCCGCGACCAGGACGAAAACCACATTGCACCTCCTGTAGCCGAGGTTCTATTAACGGTCGTACCCTTCTCTCCAGCACCCTGGAATAGACTTTCCCAGGGAGGCTGAGGAGTGTGATCCCCCTATAGTTGGAACACACCCTCCGGTCACCCTTCTTGAAAAGGGGGACCACCACCCCAGTCTGCCAATCCAGAGGTACTGTTCCCGACTTCCACGCAATGTTGAAGAGACGTGTCAGCCAAGACAGTCCCGCAACATCCAAAGCCTTGAGGAATTCAGGGCGAAACTCGTCCACCCCCGGAGCTTTGCCACTGGGGAGCATTTTGACTACCCCAGATACCTCAGCCACGGTGATGGAACTGTCCGCGTTCGTATCCTCAGTCTCTGCTTCCTCTAGGGAAGGTATGTCAGTGGGATTGAGAAGGGCCTCAAAGTATTCCTTCCACCGCCCAACTATATCCTCAGTCGAGGTCAGCAGGCTCCCGTCCCCACTGTAAACAGTGTGGACCGGGCACTGCTTCCCCTTTCTGAGGCGCCGGACGGTTTGCCAGAACCTCTTCGAGGCCGACCGAAAGTCGTGTTCCATGGCCTCACCGAACTCCTCCCACACCCGAGTTTTTGCCTCGATCACCGCCGAAGCCGCGTGCCGCTTGGCCTGCCGGTACCCGTCAGCTGCTTCAAGAGTCCCACAAGCCATCCATGCTCGATAGGACTCCTTCTTCAGCTTGACGGCAGCCCTGACCTCTGGTGTCCACCATCGGGTTCGGGGCTTGCCGCCACGACTGGCACCGACCACCTTGCGGCCGCAGCTCCGATCGGCTGCCTCAGCAATGGAGGCACGGAATAGAGCCCATTCGGACTCGATATCCTCGTCCTCCCCCGGGATGCAGGAGAAGCTCTGCCGGAGGTGAGAGCTGAAGACTCGACGAACAGGAGACTCTGCCAAACGTTCCCAGCACACCCTCACTACACGTTTGGGTCTCCCGGGTCTGTCCGGCATCCTCCCCCGCCATCTAATCCAACTCATCACCAGGTGGTGATCAGTTGACAGCTCAGCCCCTCTCTTTACCCGTGTGTCCAAAACATGCGGACGCAGGTCTGATGATACGACTACAAAGTCAATCATAGACCTGCGGCCTAGGGTGTCCTGGTGCCATGTGCACTTATGGACATCCTTATGCTGGAACATGGTGTTTGTGATGGACAAACTGTGGTTCGCACAGAAGTCCAACAACATCACACCGCACGGGTTCAGATCGGGGAGGCCGTTCCTCCCAATCACGCCCCTCCAGGTCACACTGTCATTGCCCACATGGGCGTTGAAGTCTCCCAGCAAAACGACAGAGTCACCAGTTGGGGTGCTCTCCAGCACCCCTCTGATGAACTCCAGGAAGGCTGGGTACTCTGAACTGCCGTTTGGCGCGTACGCACAAACGACAGTCAGGACCCTTTCCCCAACCCGAAGGCGTAGGGAAATGACCCTCTCGTTTACCGGGGATGACTCCAACACAGAGGCACCGAGCCGGGGGGCTATTAATAAGCCCACACCAGCTCGCCGCCTCTCCCCTGCAGCAACTCCAGAGTAGAACAAGGTCCAACCCCTCTCGAGGAGTTTGGATCCAGAACCCAAACTGTGGGTCGAGGTGAGTCCGACTATATCTAGTCGGAATGTCTCAACCTCTCTCACAAGTTCGGGCTCCTTCCCCGCCAGAGAAGTGACGTTCCATGTCCCAAGAACCAGATTTGGCCGCCGAAGACCAGGTCGCCTAGGTGCCCGCCCTCGACCGCCACCCAAAACGCAATGCACCGGACCCTTATGCTTGCCCCCGCAGGTGGTGGGTCTACGGGGGGGAGATCCCGTGTGGCTTCTTCGGGCTGAGCCCGGCCGGGTCCCACGGGTGAAAGCCCGACCACCAGACGCTCGCCTGCGAGCCCCTCCCCCAGGCCTGGCTCCAGGGTGAGGCCCCGGTATCCCACTTCCGGGCGAGGTGCGGTCTCTCCTCGTGTGTTTATTCATAGGGGTCTTCTGAATCACTCTTGGTCTGGTCCGTCACCCAGGACCTGTTTGCCTTGGGAGACCCTACCAGGGGCATATAGCCCCAGACAACATAGCTCCTAGGATCACTCGGGCACACAAACCCCTCCACCACGGTAAGGTGGTGATTCACGGAGGGGAAAAAAAAAAAAAAAGGGAAAATAATAATAATAATGTTGACCAGTAGAGGGCACTGCGGACTGCTGATAAAAGTTGTACAGCACTATTAGGCTTGTTATTATCATGGTTCATGGTTTTAATCCTGAACATGCATGAGTCAAACAGTAGCACATCACATAGTACAATTCCCAATTTTGCATGTCCAAAAAGGAGTAGGAAGAAGCAAATCTTATTTAATCCTACCCCTCATCAATTTCACATCAGTTGCAATACATTTATTCACCTCTTGTTCTTCCAAGTGTACTTTGTAGGTCTACATGACAATGTAGTGCAATCATAGCCAAGGTTTTTACTTACTAAAAGGAAGCTAGAGGCTTAATAATAACTGATAACTGATAAAATACTTCAGTTAAGTACAACCGAACTCAGTTTTGCTCCCGCTGCCGCATGCATGCTAGCATATGTTTTTTTTTTTTTTGTAGCGTCGCTGGGAGCACGTCCTGTTCCCAGCTTACTTTGCGGTAATGTTTTGGTGCAAATGCTCTTAAAGTTACATGTTTGACCAGGAAATAGCAAGCTCAAATGAAGACGGCTTTTTTATGTGGAACAACTGATAGTTTGTGTGGATCTTGTGAATGATTGTGACTGAGCTAGGACTCAGTAATTAAAGTCTACACACGACGCCTTCACTGATTGAAAACCAAAACTTTTTCGTGCATGAAGCTTCTACTTGAGTTGGTAATTTGGCTGCTATATGCAGTCAGACATTGACCAAGGGAGAAAAAAATGGGTGGCTGCTGGCTGCGTTGGACAGGTGACTGCTATCCACAGGGTCTATAACATGTAAATTTGCTGGGGGGGATTTTTCAGTGGCTGCTATAGGCAGGTGGCCCTTCTATAAAGGTGGCCGCTAAGACAGGTTTGACTGTATATATATATATATATATATATATATATATATATATATATATATATATATATGTGTATGTGTATATATACGTGTGTGTGTGTATGTATATATATACACACACACACACACACACACACACACACACACACACACCCCTCGTTAGGGGGGTAGATCTTGGGCAAGTTCACGGCTGAGACTAAAGATCTTGGTCTTAAAAAGGTTGGCGACCACTGTTCTAGGCTATAAGAAGATTGCCAACATCCTGAAACTGAGCTGCAGCACGGTGGCCAAGATCATATAGCGCTTTAACAGGACAGGATTTTTCAGTGGCTGCTATAGGCAGGTGGCCCTTCTATAAAGGTGGCCGCTAAGACAGGTTTGACTGTATATATATATATATATATATATATATATATATATATATATACAGTATATATATATATATATATATATGTGTATGTGTATGTGTATATATACGTGTGTGTGTGTATGTATATATATATACACACACACACACACACACACACACACACACACACCCCTCGTTAGGGGGGTAGATCTTGGGCAAGTTCACGGCTGAGACTAAAGATCTTGGTCTTAAAAAGGTTGGCGACCACTGTTCTAGGCTATAAGAAGATTGCCAACATCCTGAAACTGAGCTGCAGCACGGTGGCCAAGATCATATAGCGCTTTAACAGGACAGGATTTTTCAGTGGCTGCTATAGGCAGGTGGCCCTTCTATAAAGGTGGCCGCTAAGACAGGTTTGACTGTATATATATATATATATATATATATATATATATATACAGTATATATATATATATATATATATGTGTATGTGTATGTGTATATATACGTGTGTGTGTGTATGTATATATATACACACACACACACACACACACACACACACACACACCCCTCGTTAGGGGGGTAGATCTTGGGCAAGTTCACGGCTGAGACTAAAGATCTTGGTCTTAAAAAGGTTGGCGACCACTGTTCTAGGCTATAAGAAGATTGCCAACATCCTGAAACTGAGCTGCAGCACGGTGGCCAAGATCATATAGCGCTTTAACAGGACAGGCTTCACTCAGAACACACCTCGCCATGGTCCACCAACTAGTGCAAATGCTCAACAGATCCAGAGGCTGTGTTTGTAAAATAGATGTATGAATGCTGCCAGCATTGCTGCAGAGGTTGAAGGAGTGGTGTGGCCGGTCACAGCATCAAATTGGCCTGCATGGATGTCATCTCTTCTAAACATGATGCACAAGAAAGCTGAAGACAGTCAGACTCAGGGCATGGATCACTGGAACCCTGTCCTGTGGTCTGATGAGAAGAAGAGAAACCTGTTTGGTTTTGTTACTGTTGAGTGTGTGGCGGCAACTAAGTGAGGAGTACAAAATACAAGTGTGTCATGCCGACAGTCAAGAATGGTGGTTGGAGTGTCATGGTATGGGGCTGCATGAGTGCTGCCGGCACAGGGGAGCTACAATTTATTAAGGAAAACATGAATACCAACATGTACTGTAGCAGAGCATGATCCCGTCCCTTTGTAAAATGGCCCGCAGGACAGTATTCCAACACCCTTCCAAGATGACCACTGCCTTGCTAAAGAAGCTGAAACTAAAAGTGATGACCATAAACCCTATTGAGCATCTGTGGGGCATCCTCAAGGTGTCTTAACATCCACCAGCTCCATGATGTCCTCATGGAGGCCTGAAGGAGGATTCCAGAGGCAACCTAAGATGTTCTCGTGAACTACTGTACATGCCCAAGAGCATCAAGACGGTGCTGGAATATAATGCACACAAAATATTGGGTACAGTGTGGACAATTTCACGAGGGGTGTACTCATTTTTGTTGCCAGCGGTTTAGACATTAATGGCTGTGTGTCAAGTTGTTTTGAGGGGACAGTAAATTGACAGTTTTATCCAAGCTGTACCAGAAATGTGAGGTGTGCACTCACTTTTGTGACATACTGTACTTATCCGAACGACCCTATGTTATTGATATTGCTGGAGGATTACATTCATTGCATTACTGTACATTCGTTTTATACCTCCCTCTGCAGACTTATTGTACATGGTTTCACTAGGTAACATTACTTGAACCAAAAATATGAGTAAGATTCTCCACTTGGTAGCCGTTTCTAAGGCAAATAACCTATTGCCTTTATTTATACTTATTGATTTTAAATTTATTAACTACCTGAGCCAGCTCACTGAGATTCTCTGAGAAGAAGAAATTAAGCAAGCAAAACATTCAACCTCTAAAACTACAGCGTAACCTTGATTAGCGTATGTCACCCATTAGCTGTGTTTTTCAGTTAACGCTGAAAATTTTGCCTTGATTAGCGTACAATATCGCACGCGTCTTGTCGTGTTATTAATACACTGCAAGCGCAACTGTGTTCTTAATGTATTTTGATCGCAAAACGTTCTTGTTAGCAGCTTGCTAATACATGCTGTCATTACGCAATCCACACCGGAAACGCAATCGGTTCCACACATGTGCAGAATGCGTCTACATCCGGTCGGCCTGTTTTTCGGCAGTCACTTGTTGGGCAAAGCGATTTGTACTACTACGCATGTGAAACCTACGTCAAAAAACTTTATTAAGATTTGAGAAATTACAACATAATTGAGCATTTGCATTTGCAAGCATTTGCAAGCAAGTTATATTTTGGATGGATGGTATTTCTCCGTTTAGGAAAAAAAAAAACCTCTAGCTGAATCCTCTAGATTAATCCATCATTGCACTCTGCTTACAGTTGTTTACATTCAAATATTACTGCATTTGATGTGTTGTTTTGGTGTATTTATTCATGTATAATATATGTAACCGGATATGACGTTTACATCTGTGGCGCATTGCGTAAGTTTTTACGTAGAACAGTCTTGGTGAATAAGGACGATAGCAACATCCGCATGCTAATGAAGTCTTTTAATCAATCACGCTAACCAAGGTTCCACTGTATTTTTTTTTTGTTCGAAAATGCTTGTAAATAACTCATTTACATAACTTTACATCAGAGTTCAGCTGTAACATTAACCTTACATTGGGTGGTGGTGGCGCACAATATATACAGTGGTGTGAAAAATTGTTTGCCTCCTTCCTGATTTATTTTATTTTTGCATGTTTGCCACACTTAAATGTTTCAGATCATCAAACAAATGTAAATATTAGTGAATGACAACGCAACTGAACACAAAATCCAGTTTTTAAATGAAACTTTTTATTATTAAGGGAGGAAAAAACATCCAAACCTACATGACCCTGTGTGAAAAAGTGCCTAATAAGCTAATAACTGTTTGGATCACCCTTCGCAGCAACAACTGCCATCAAGCGTTTGCAACAATTTTCAATGACCATCTTGCAGTGCTGTGGAGGAATTTTGGCCCACTCATCTTTGCGGAATTGTTGTAATTCAGCCACATTGGAGAGTTTTCAAGCATGAAGCACCTTTTTAAGGTCATGCCACAGCATCTCAAAGGGATTCGGGTCAGGACTTTGACGAGGCCACTCCAAAGTCTTCATTTTGTTTTTCTTCAGCCATTCAGAAGTGGACTTGCTGGTGTGTTTTGGATCATTGTCCTGCTGCAGAACCCAAGTTTGTTTCAGCTTGAGGTCACGAACAGATGGCCGGGCATTCTCCTTTGGTATTTTTTGGTCGACAGCAGAATTTGTGGTTCCATTTATCACAAGGTCCTAAGCAGCAAAACAGGCGCAGACCATCACACTACCACCACCATATTTTACTGTTGGTATGATGTTCTTTTTCTGAAATGGGGCGTTACTTTTATGCCAGATGTAATGGGACACACACACCTTCCAAAAAGTTAAACTTTTGTCTCGTCAGACCACAAAGTATTTTCCCAAAGATCTTGGAGATCATCAAGATGTTTTCTGGCAAAATTGAGATGAGACTTAATCTTCTTTTTGTTCAGCAGTGGTTTTCATCTTGGAACTCTGCCATGCCGGCCTTTTTTGCCTTGTGTCTTTCATATGGTGGAGTCATGAACACTGACCTTAAGGCAGGTGAGGCAAGTGAGGTCTGCAGTTCTTTGGATGTTGTTGTTGGGTCTTTTGTGACCTCTTGGATGAGTCGTCGCTGCACTCTTGGGGTCATTTTGGTTGGCCGGCCACTCCTCGTTCACCACTGTTCATCTTTTCGCCATTTGTGGATAATGGCTCTCACTGTGGTTCACTGGAGTCCCAAAGCTTTAGAAATGGCTTTATAACCTTTTCTAGACTGATAGATTACAATTAATCACAGTTAAGTTATGTTTTAACGAGGAGCAATCGCTTTTTCACACAGGGCCATATAGGTTTGGGTTTTTAAAGTTTCATTTAAATGTGTGTGTCTAAAAAAATCTTGTACTATACTTCTGAAGTAGCAAAGATAATTTTACCCTGTTGAGATTAAGGAGAACAAAGTATCATTGTCATTAATAAATGGACTTTGACTTGTATAGCTTTTCCACCTCGAAGGCACTCAAAGCGCTTTGACACTGCTAGCACATTTACATTTACGCGGCATCAGGAGTAACTGGGGGTTCAGTATCTTGCCCAAGGAGGACAATCACAGGAGGACGGGGGATCGAACCGACAACCTTCAGGTTGGGAGACGACCACTCTACCATCTGAGCCATCAAAATACTGCCAGAAGTGGCAACGCTATGTTAAATATTTTACTTTGCAGTGGTGCAGAAGCTCACGCAATGTTTCTAATATTTGAAGAGGCTAAATAAGTACCACATTACTTAATAAATGTTACATTAATACCTCTCTGCCTTCCCATGTCATTCAAAACAGCATTATTATCCATCTTATGATTGTGCAGGTGTGTTCAGTGAGGTGAGATACTGTATATTGGTTGTAATTATCAGTACACAGCCTCATAATACTGTAAAATTTATTTTCATGGCATTAATATAATGTATGTGAGCAGACACGCTATCAAAATAAACCCAAAAAAACAAAACAAAACAGAATATATTTTACAGGAAATGAGCATCAGCAGCATTACTACTACTTTTTGAGATGATGACTGAACAAAAAGAAGTGGAGTCCAAAAACGGGATTGCTGGTACTACTCAAACCTTTGTAGCAGAGAGACTGTACTGACGACTTTACTACACAATCATCGCTAAGTCACAGTTACTTGTGTTGTAGCAGCAGTCCAATTTTTGCACTAGATTGTAGCAGGCTGAAACTGGGTCAGATTACTACTTGAAATCAATTCCTTCTGTGGCATCATGAACCGGATTCCTGCGTCTAAAAAGCGCCGATTCAGACTATGTTGCACCTCCCAGGCAGAAGAAGCATACCAGCACTGGATTCCAATTCATAATCCACTTTAAAGCACAGTTGCCATATGTTACAGGTTCTGACAGCACTGCAGCTTGCTCCCCCGCTGGCCGTCCGTGGTTGGGGGCACGCTGATGTCAACCACATTGTTTCCTGGGGACTCGTCGTGGGCAGATCGCTCCGCAATCTGTTTCTGCGATACGATACGGTAGATTTCTAGGTTTTTGGACACACACAAGAAACAATGTTGGTTTCTTCATGATGCTCACAGCAGCTTACAGTGTCCACTGAAAAGTGATGCAAGACATAAGTTTCCATTAGTATTTAAAAAAAAAATGAACAAGCTCGCCTGTAAGGATATTCTTGAAGGCTTCTTCAACGTTTGTTGAGTCCAAGGCTGACGTTTCTATGAACGACAAGTTGTTTTTTTCTGGGGCGTAAAGAGAAAGCACATTTTAAAGCAAAGTTTTTTGGAATACAACAACTTACTGTTTCAACAGTAATGCAGTTGCATTGTTGATCATTTATAGTTGTTGTGCTACAATGTTATACTGCATTGCGTTGTGGTGGTCTGGAATGTAAAAAGTAAGCAGCACAATAACAATAGCAAATAATAGATACGAAATGTACTGCTGCTTGTCAAGCATTTCCAAATACTAACCCCATTTCTTCCTTTTACCAAGCAGTCAAGTTCTTAAAATTTTTTTATTTTCCATAAACAAGCTCATCGACTTCCTGCTTTGATGCCGTATTGGAAATAAATGTAGCTTGGACAGTGGTTTAAATACACTATCTGTTGCAATTATTTGGACAATAGTTCAGGGAGTTGCAGCATAACCAAAAAACAATAACAAGCCACAAAGGACACATTGGATTATATTACTTTTGCTTAAGAGAAATGGAACCATACAGGCAGGAATTGCATACATCACTTCATTGTATATTATTGTACTTGTAAGGTACATGATACCTTAAAAGACTGCGTTGCCGTTCTATTTCTCAGAGTGTACAATGACCTTTGTAGTCCAAATAGACGTCTTTTCCTTATTTAGCTGTCAAACCTGCAGCTCCATTTCTTGTCTGCACAGCTAAAATTGATACTCGCTGACTTGGGCAACGCCAAGCAGCTTGAATGTGCTGTCCAGCGAAGTGCTGATCACACAAACACTACAGATGTGCGCTTGTTTTACAGCTGGAGTCTTCCTGAGTTCTTTTCCTCAAAGAAGGAAATGCTTTACCTGCAAAGGCGCGGGCCTCGTCTGTGGGCACGGCCCTGAGGTGGCGCAAGTCACTTTTGTTGCCGACCAGCATGATGACAATGTTGTTGTCAGCGTGGTCCCTCAGCTCCTTCAGCCAGCGTTCCACATTCTCATAGGTCAGGTGCTTGGCTATGTCGTACACTAGGAGGGCCCCCACTGCTCCTCTGTAGTAACTGAAATAACATTCGGTATTTATGACAGCAGTTTTGCACCTTGATTAGCACGTCACAGCTGTTAATAGCATATAAGGTAAATCACTGAAAAACCATACTCAAGGTGATACAGTACATACTTTGAATAAAAGCATGCAGTTAGCATGTCTGCCTCACAGTCAAGAGATCCGGGTTGCAATCTTTGTGTGGGGTTTGCATGTTCTTCCGTTGCTTGTGTGCATTTTCTCAGATACTGTAACTCTCTCCTCCCACAGTCCTAAAACATGCAACTCCAGGCTCGAATTCGTCCGTAGGTGTGAATGTGAGCGTGTGCTGTGATTGACTGGTGGCCAGTCCAGGACGTACCCTGCCTCTCGGCCAAATTCAGCTGGAATAGACTCCAGCGTGACCCTGAACAGCATAAGTCAATGGTTCTCAGTACCACAAAAATATTTTGCTTTGCAAGTACCGACAGTGTTTCTACCGTCGCTTAGCATCACATACTGCATTAGCTTAAAATATATGGCTTTTTCCTCCCACATTCCAAAAACATGCATGTTTTGCAACTTGTGACCCTAAATTGTCCATAGGTATGAATGGGAGTGTGAATGGTTGTCTATATGTGCCCTGCGATTGGCTGGCGACCACTCCATGGTGTACCCTGCCTCTTGCCCAAAGTCAGCTGGGATAGGCTCCAGCATACCCCCGCGACCGTGATGAGGATAAGCGGCATAGTAAATTCAAAATTCAAGATTCAAGAGTTTTATTGTCATATGCATAGTAAAACAGGCAGTTATACTATGCAATGAAATTCTTATTCTGTTCAATGGATGGATGGATGGATACATGGCTTGTGCTTGCAGGTAATTGAGGTGAGTTAAACATTTATATTTCAGCAAAGGAAAATTCAAATTAAAATAAAATTTCTGCGAATATTTGGTTTGATTCATTTGTATTTGTACAATTATTATTACACTAGTCCCTTGTTTATCACAGTGAATTAGTTCCAAATGCGACCATGATAAGTGACTTTCCATCAAGTAGAACATTAATAGAGCCCTTTAGATATGAACTAACACCCCTGTAGTCACCTTTACACTCGTATTACCCAATATAGTAAATAAGCCATTTAACACATAAATAAGACTCATGCTCGTGTATGTTGATATAAATGTGTTCCCTAGGGGAGCAATGTGAGTGGTGGACAGGAAGTGACATCACGTTGTTTCAGCTTGCCGTGGATTACGGCTGCAAGAGTAGCCCGTGTTTTTATTAGGGTTTATTGTGCCTGCTGTGAGATAATTCAAACCAGCAATCAGAGCTTGTTGTCCCAGCAATCAAGTCTGCTGATTGTGTATCTCACCGAACATTACAGTAACATTACTGACACCTACTGACTAGTGTAGAATATTTCGTCACCATCTTTGAATGTGTCTTTTGAATGCCCTACACCGGGCGTTGTCAAACTCAAGGCCCGTGGGACAGATGTGGCACGCCACATCATTTTACAGTATGTGGTCTGCAAAAGCCTGGGAATAATCTGTGTCAATATTGCGCTTCACTATTTTCCTTCTAAATGTATTTGTTCCTTAACTTTGGCAGAAAAATTGTACAGCATGCAGTCTGTTCTAGCTATCTGATCATGCAACAAGCTTTTTTATCAAAAATAAATACTTCAATGTCTGCATGTCACCTTGACATTCTCACTTCATGCCTCATTTCAAAGTTATCCATCAATTCGTTAGTAAAAATATAATAATCAAATGCAAGGACAACTGTGTAATATCAGAAGTTTACATTCATATTTCTATTAACATATATTGACAGTTACAAGTGGCCCTCCGAAGACAGCCGTAACTGTCATGTGGCCCTCAATGAAAACGAGTTTGACACGCCTGCCCTACACGGTATTTGTATTTTAGTTCATTTAGCCCTTTCTATGTTGGAAAATGCTTAATTTAGTCAAAAAATATGTAACATTTCCTTAAATATGCATATGTTTTGACTAATAATAGGCCTTATTCAACTATGAAACAGCATATTTTTATTAATTAATATATTTTTAAAAAACTGTGAAAGACTGAAGCCGTGAAATTCGAACTGTGATGTGGCGAGGGTCGGCCGTATATGTTTCCATTACAATTTTCTTTCTTGATTTTTTTCAATTGAATTTTATTCAATTTATTTATATAGCGCCAAATCACAGTAACATTGATCTCATGGCACTTTACACATGAAGGTCACACTCATAAATGAAAACAGAGAACCAACTGAAACCCCAACAATCTAGCTAGTACTAATCGATGAAGCCAACGTACCACCGGCGGTGCTCGTATCGCAATTTGAGAGTCAATAGGATAAGTGGTATCTACATTTTTTTCTACAAGTTTCTTATGTCTAATGCAATTTTCAGTGAGTAGTAGTAGACTGATTTTGCAGTAGAATTAGCATTCTGTCAAATTACAAATGCACAGTTCCCTTATTAAAATACTAGACAATTATTACATTACCAGCTTGTTTTGCTTTTGTGACATTTGTCCAAAGTGTATTATCATTACTTACCGTATTATTATCATTTTTGCAGTGTCTTAATTATGCTTTGAGCATCATCCATCCATTTTTTAATACAGCTCGTCCCCACTAGGGTGCTTTGAGCATCATGACTGACAGAAATGTATCAAAATGTGCACAAATAATGTGCACCAAAACCTAACTTTAAAGCTACCTAGATTGACTCTTGCCCCCCTCCCTGAGTTGTTTTTGTCAATCAGGCTATCTCCTCTGCACAGAGATGAACTCACGCTGACGTGATGGCTCTGTAGCGTTCCTGTCCCGCTGTGTCCCAGATCTGTGCCTTTATCGTCTTGCCATCCACCTGAATGCTGCGTGTTGCAAACTCCACGCCGATGGTGCTTTTGCTCTCCAGGTTAAACTCATTCCGTGTGAATCGAGAGAGCAGGTTGCTCTTGCCAACACCCGAGTCCCCAATTAACACAACTGTAGAGAAAGGCAATGGGAATATATTAGCATGTATGCACAAATGTGATAGATAGGAAAATCTTGATTCATACTAATATGCAATTGCTAAAAATTATTTTTAATTAATGAGCTGCATCACAAAAGCTGACATTTTCTTCAGGGAATCACACTGCACTATCGATAGCATGATGACCGACACTTCTTCCTCACTCTCTCCGTCCCTCAGTGAGCCTCACTGGCCAGGGTGAGTTGGCTCCACAGCCCTGGTTGCACACGCCGACGTCTATCATTGCATGAATAACTGATGTTTCTTTATTGCGCACATGAATTGACTGGATGGAATATTTTCAGTCTTTCTATTCATTTCTATCAAAAAAGACCCCCGTCGACCGCCCTTAAAGACACTGACAATGAGGAGTCTAATAATACTGTTAATAATAATGATGTTAATAATAATAATAAACACACATGGCCTTGGGCATGGTGTATGTGCGTTCATATTAATATTCCAACATTGCACTAAGTGAACAATTGGTGTTTGTTTTGATGGCTGCCACACCGCATCTCTAGTGTCTAAAGGTCTGTTGTTGTCTTGAAAGAGTCCAGTGAGCAGCAGGTCAGAGAGCTGAGTCAGTACAGGCCTGGGGTGGTGGGGGGTGGGGGTGGGGGGCTCCTGTGTACAACGCAGCAGCAGCAGAGGTGGAGCCTTATTGTTTTTGCTCCCTCCACAGAGGAAATAGAGGAAAACTTTGACACCATTCTGGTCTGGGCTGCAGGAAGTTGATAACAGGCTCCATCCAAAACTGAATCGACAGTTTCAGGCCGCCTTGCCCTTCCTGTTTCTGCGGCGCTCAGGACGACGGCTCGGGCAGAGAGGGAGAGAGGGAGTCCTTGCCTCCGGCAGATGCACTATTCATCCCACAGAGGATACTTTGTTATATCTAAATGGCCTTTTGGCTCCTGCACCCCCCAGGATGTTAATATGCCACAGGAGCTGATATCACCATCAAAGAGGCATTCTGGATCCAGCTGAGTTCAGAAGATAAACAGCAGATCCATCAGCACATATCATGCATTAAATCAGGAGGCTCCTTGTAACATCTGGCTGAGGAACATCCTCATCTGATCAAGAGGCACTTTGGTCAGATCAGGATGTTGATGGGGCCTTTACTAGCTTCATGATGATGGCTCTTTTATGGGGATAGCACCAAAGTTCCACAGGCCTACACACAGATATAGGGTGTTGCATCCTACCTAGAAGCATAGCTGCAGGCACTGAAACGTTGCAATGACTGCGTTATTAAGATCGCCATCCTGCCGCTTCTATATCAACATATGTTTGGACAATCATAACCTGGTAAGCATCAGGGCACAACAACGACTATAATAAGCGTTTCCAAAGCGATGACAGTGTGAGCCGGTGTGAAGGAAGAATGCGGTCATCATCTCCCCCCCCCATTTTACCTTTGAACAAGAAATCGTATTCATCGTCTCGGTTCCCCATTCTACACGAGGCCGCTCCGACGCTTGTTCCCGCAGAATGATGTGTGAAGTATGGGTGGGAAAGATGGGGGAAAGAAGCAGAAAAATATGGTAACGGTTGGTGGTGAGACTCTGCGCCAGTGCTGGCTGTCAGGGCGAGCTGGCTGCAGAAAGGCAAAGCTCTCAACTCTGCAGAGGGAGGAGTCCCTGCACTTTGAATATCTTCCTCTAGGGGGCGCTGCTACCATGGACGTTCCAACGGTGGTTCAGACCGCAGACATACTGACTGAAAAGAACAGTGGGGTTATAAATATTTTACCCACACATTGTTTCGTGTATAATTGCATACAGGCATACTCATTTCTGCGTACAGAAAATAACAAATACAATGCAAATTATGTATGTAAAGTATTACTGGTGGAAACATTCAACATGCAACTTGCAAATTCAATGATGACACTTTACCATAATTTAGGTGTCATGTCACATCTTGACTTCTCGCTGATCCTTACTTAAATGTTGCACAATTTTTCACAGTCTGAAATACAAAATCAATAAGGATAATACAATGTTTTGGCCGAGTTTAAACTTGTTTTGGTTTGTTTGGCTCATTTGCATTGTAGAATATGTGTATGTGTGGAGTTATAGAATTATGTTTTTGCATTAGTGTATAATTGTGTTTTTAAGTATCTTTTTGGTATTTTTTTTAGAAACAAAGATGGACGTTAACTCTTCTGTGTCATGTTTCAGTCTACTTGTTGCATTGTATCCTCAAGTATTACTTATTTGTGAAATCGAAATAAAAGATGATATGAATACAAATAGCATATTTCCTTTATTATGTTGGAATTAGATTGAGTGCTCGGGTGTTGATTTGAGTGATTTTATTTTGATGAACTTTTTGAGAGGAATTTCCCTTTAAAAGCCATATGACACCTTGGCTCCGCCCCGCAACTGCGATTTCTTCTCCTATTGGCTGAGTGGAAAGTCAGCTGCTGTTGCAAGGTTGCACGTGCAGTTCGACTTCAAATCAAGATGGCAGCCTCCTTGTGTCGATGTTACCAGGTAGGCTCATCATGTATGTCCTTCACTCTAGCTGTTTAAACCAAGCGAATGACTCAATAAGCGTACACAGTTTTGAGTTTGTCTTTCTCTGTGTAGCGTGGGGGCGGAGAGCCTCGCGCTTGTCATTAATGTGGCAAGAGATGCGCGTATGAATGGGCCTTGTTGCGTCATTTTAGCGAGATTTTTCAAATTAAATTAAGCGCATTACTAGCTATAGGGTATGTTTTCGTTTATAACGTTTTTTTTTTTTACTGGCAATGGTTGATAGTTGCATGAGTAAATATTGCAAAATCAGGTGGTTTGAGGCACTACCCAGAGCACAGGTGTCAAACTCAAGGCCAGGGGGCCGGATGTGGCCCGCGAAAGCTTGTGAATAATGTGAATAATATGTCATCATGCACTTCACCTTTTTCCTTCTGAATGTATTTATTCTTTCGTTTTGACAGTAAAAAATTCCGGCGTGCAGTTCTTCTAAACTTTAATGTTATCTGATCCCGCACCAAGATATTCCAGGCATTTTTTGTTATAAAAAATAAACACTTGAATGTCTGCTTGTCATCTGACATTCTCACTGCACTTCTCATTTCAAAGCAAATTTTCCATCAACTTGTTAGAAAAAATATATTCAAATGCATGGGCGATTGTGTAATAATATCATGAGGTTATATTCATATATATTGACAGTTACAAGTGGCCCTCTGAGGGCAGCCATAACTGGAGCAGTGGCCCTCAGTGAAGACACCCCTGACCTGTTTTGACCATGTTTCCTATGTAGCTATTTGTAAATTTTATGCAACTGCTCACACCATTACAATTTAAATTTGTAATTTATGTCAGCTCTCAGGCTAGTTAAGTGTATGTTCTACACATGTGTCAAACTCGTGCCATGGAGGGCCGAGACGCTGCAGGTTTTCTTTCCAACCACTTTCTTGAGCAGTTGATTTAAGTGATGAGCGCCTTCCCTCAAATTGAAGGTGTTGATCATTAAAATCACCTGCTTTAGTGACCGGCTGGAAAGAAAACCTGCAATGTCTCGGCCCTCCATGGCACAAATTTGACACCCCTATTCTACATCTTCATCAGTGTTGAGGTATTTGTAACTGAGAGTTGAGGATGTTCTCTTCATTGCAGCTGGTTGGTAAACATTTAATGGCTCCCTGCTCCCGGCCACTGGTGTCCTCCTGTTTTAGAGGAGATGCTGAAAGGTTACAAAGGAGTGCAGCAGCACTGCAGGTAAAGCATGAATAATGTTTGTAGCATTTCTTTGTGCATCGGGTGTTGCTTGTGGTGTGTCTTTTCAAGAGAAAGAGGAGGAATGTGGTCCAGTGAAGTTCTTATGTGTCGGTTTTAACCTTGGTTTCATTTGTTTCCATTTTTAACACTCCGTCTTGTTTCATCAGGTGCGATATGCCTCGGGCAGTAAAGGTTTCCTGGGAGAGTTTGTGGACAGCATTCGTCAGGAGCTCAGTGAGAATCGGGAGATGAAGGAGAACATCAAAAAGTTCAGAGAAGAGGCCAAGAGGCTGGAGGAGTCAAATGCACTCCAACAGGCACGCAGGAAATATGTAAGACATCGCCACACTCGATAATAACCTAATAAAGTCTTAGTTATGTATATTCAATATGAATTTGGATTACTGTATAGTTTGTTTTTATTTCTTTAGAAATCTATAGAGTCGGAGACGGTGAGGACCTCTGAAGTATTTAAAAAGACACTGGACTCTTCGTTGGAAACAATGAAGGAGGTAAATAATAGAACTAAACCAAAATACAGTAGAAACTGTTAAAGTCGACCCTGTTTGTCATCAACCAGTCTAAGTCAACCAACTCATCAAGTCCCAGTCGACCGCGTTCTTATTACTTAAAAGTGCCCACTTACGATAAGCTGATGTTGACATACATTGTCAACCGTTTTAGTTGACAGAAAATTTGAGACACAGTGGGTCATTTCTAGGGGTGTCACAAGATCTCGAGAGATTAAAACGTGACAAGATTTCTTGTTCAGAAAAAAAACTGCCTGGCCTGGGATGATAATAAATTACTCTAAGTAATAAATCAAACAATATATGAAAATGAACTTGATACATTGCCATGTGCATGCATGTCTGTTTTCTTCATCTCCCGCCTCCAAACAGTCAGGAAGAGGTTTCACTCTGTGCATTGGTTTCAGCACCTCAGCGCGTTTGTTCCATAGAACGGCGTGAACTGAGTGAGCTCTTTTGTCAGTCATACAGTCTTTTTGTCTCGATGGGTGGAGGCAGGGCTGGTAGCATACACACAGTGCAAAAGAGTGTAACTTAGTAGATATTAAATTAGTAGATCGCAATATAATGTCATATTTTTTCATTGTACTCGGCAAGGGTACCAAATGACGTGGAGTAATTCACATGCATTGACATTCACATGCACCTTTTTGTGTATAAGCTGTTTTATCTTCTGCAATGTAAACAAAAATGTAATGTAGATGTTAACATGATTTAAATGAGTATTTTTTGTGATATCTTTGCCTCGTGCGTGCGTCACCTGCCTTTTGAACACAGGGTATTAAAAAAGTGAGCCGCACAGACTTTGGGAAGAAGATAAAGGAAGGTGTGGAGGAAGCAGCCCGCACTGCCATGCACTCTGCTGAAACAGTCTCCAAGGGAGGAGAACGACTGGGAAAGACCAATGCCTTTAAGGCCATCTCACAGGTGAGAGGAGGAAAAAAAGCTAAAACTTTCTTTCTTTATACTGCTGCTATTTCCATCCATCTTGTTGTTATTGTTAGTAGCCAGCTGACTGTGAAAGGAGTGAGAAACTGGGTCATGATTTATTCTTTTTGTTCCGTAATTAGGACATTAACAATTTATTGGCCAGTCTCTTGCACTCAAATTGCATTCTGTTGCAAGTTTAATTTTGAAGATGAATGAGTGATGCTTTTGCAAGTTTATGTGTAAAAAGCTGCATGTCATCAATGCAGGGTGTTGAAAACATGAAGAAGGAGATTCATGTGGGGGATGCCGGGCCTTACAGAGCTCCTTCTCAACTGAGGAAAAGGAGTGATTTTTCATCAAAGGCAGCTGCTGGTGACACTAGAGTGTTTGAGGCGAATGAGTAAGTTGCTACAGCTGTGACAACAAAATGAGCACTCTGTTTTTAATCAGGGACTGTTGTACAGTTGTCCCTTGTTTATCGCAGTTAATTGGTTCCAGACCCGGCCACGATAAGTGAATTTCTGCAAAGTGGGATTCGTTATTAATAAACGGAATATTTTCGTAGTTAGAGCATAGAAAACCTGTTTATGACTTTATAAATAGGTTTCACTTTACTTCCACACAGAATGTGAGGAAAAGTTTTTTCCATTATGTCATGTTGGGTTTTCTCCGGGTACTCCGGTTTCCTCCCACATTCCAAAAACATGCATGTTAGGTTCATTAGCAAATCTAAATTGTCCATAGGTATGAATGTGAGCGTGAATGATTGTTTGTCTTTATGTGCCCTGCGATTGGCTGGCGACCAGTCCAGGATGTGCCCCGCCTCTCGCCTGAGGTCAGCTGGGATAGGCTCCAGCATACCCCCCGCGTCCCTAATGAGGGAAAGTGGATGGATGGATGTCATATCAGACATACCATGTCATGTCTCATCAATGTAACATTACTAGTCTAGTGACCAGAACACTACATATAACTTGTCTTTCTATATTTTTTGACTAATAATGGTCAACCATGAAACAGTAATAATTCATTAATTTTTGAAAAAACGCGATGTACAGTTGTCCCTCATTTATAGCAGTTAATTGGTTCCAGACCCAACCGCAATAAATGAGTTTCCACAATATGGAATTCACTGTTAATAAAATGGAATATGTTTGTAGTTAAAGCATAGCATTCACTCAATCATGTCGAGAACAGGCCATGGCTGACTTCATGCAGTGTAAAGGTAATGTAATGTATAGTAACGAGATGCTCCGGTCAGGGTTTAATGCTGCAGATTCCGATACCAATAATCCAAGACTGATCGGCCGATACCGATCACATGGATTAATTATCCATTTTTCAATTTATTTGTAATGAGAGCTATTGGCCTGGGGTGCCGTATAAAGTGGAAAAGTCAGGAAAATTCCAAGGTCCCTTGACTGCCAGGGGGCTCTACAATTGTCATGACTTTTCCCCTTGTGTCTTTAAAGAAGACTTTGGATGTGAGAGTACATTGGTGGAACTTCCAGGTACGTGAGAAAGCACTCTGCAAACCCGGTGTCTTCCACTGCTGAGAGAGGCTGATCATTTCGCCTGATGAATGAAATTATTTTTCGGGTTATTTGCTTAGCCTTCTGACTGCCACACACATACATGCGAGTGTTAGCCACATAGCTGCGTTAGTTGCCGTTTGATCACACCGTGAGCCTCAAACTCGCCATACACTGTCAATTATCCATCCATTTTCTATACCGCTTCATCCTCATTAGGGTCGCGGGGGCACGCTGGAGCTTATCCCAGCTGACTTTGGGCGACAGGCAGGGTACACCCTGGACTGGTCGCCAGCCAATCACAGTGCACATATAGACAAACAACCATTCACACTCACATTCATACCTATGGACAATTTAGAGTCACCAATTAACCTAACATGCATGTTTTTGGAATGTGGGAGGAAGCCGGAGTACCCGGAGAAAACCCAAGCGTACACGGGGAGAACATGCAAACGCCACACAGAAATGCCCAGGGGAGAATCGAACCCAGGTCTTCCCGATCTCCAGGCTGTTGCTGTCAATTATATGTTCTTCAAATGCTGTATTAAAGTTTTTGAATGTGCTACCCCCGCAAGATAGTTTTTGTGGCATGTGTTGGCAGTTAAGTTACACACGGCAGACATACTGTAGTTGTTTTTGTTTTGAAGGAAAGTGGGAGGGCGACATTGTCTAAGACATTAGTTATGGCACAATACTACACTGTACAAAAGGATCGCTGACCAGATCATATACATAACAAATTAAATCAAATGCATATCACTTGTATTATAATATGTTTTGACTAATAATTGACTGTAGTCTACCACGAAACGGCGTTAATTAATTTATGAAAATATGCGATACAGCGAGCGAGCTATAATTGAACCGCGATATTGCCAGGGATGAGTGTATAGTTCTTCATGCGTCGGCGTAATAGCCCTTGTCATGTTGTGCTGTGATGCAGGGAAGCTATGGATGTTGTTCTCCACAAGGACTCAAAGTGGTACCAGCAATGGAGGGACTTCAAAGACAATAACATGGTTTTTAACAGTAAGTAGTTCCTGAGATGTACAGTATCAGTATGTTTAGAGACCGATCGATTGCAGTAGTTCTACAGTATGTACATCCCATAATTGTGCACATGTATGTCATTTTCTCTTCAAAGCAGCAGGTGGCAGCAGCCTTACGTGGATTTCACAACAGTTACACAATTCTGTCTGTTTCAAAACTGTCCTGTTGTCACAGCTCCAACCAAGTGTGACCCGGTCAAGTTCTCAGTCTTCTTTCTGTCTGCTGCAGGGTTCTTTGAGATGAAGATGAAATACGATGAGAGTGACAATGCCTTCATCAGAGCATCCAGAGCTGTGACTGACCGAGTCACTGACCTCCTTGGTAATAAGATTGTCAGTTTTTTTCTGGATTTTCTTTCTGAAGCATTGATTTAGTTTAATCAACAAATAAGGTCTGTTCAGACACACGCACCTAGATACGATATCCATACGATACGATACGATAGCCGCAACTTTAGGTATACCTGCTTGATGCGACCTGACCTGTTTGACACTATTAAAGAAGTATCGATTTAAATATATATTTTGCTATTCTTTTTGTAGTTTGCAATGGTGTAGAATTGCATTGCAGTACGCTGAGAGCTGCTACTAATGATTTGGTTAGATTATTAGCTATGATAAGATGGTCAAAGCGATGCCCCTGTGATACTAAACACTTTTATTTTTGTATATCAAGTTGTTTTTTTGTTGTTTTTTTTAATACAGATCTTGTGTTTTAACCAAATGTTTTTGGTGATGGTGATGGTTTCCCTAGGTGGCCTTTTCTCCAAGACGGAGATGTCAGAGGTGCTTACCGAGATCCTCAAGGCAGACCCCAAATTTGACAAAGACTCTTTTCTCAAACAGTGTGAGAAAGACATCATTCCAAACATATTGGAGGTGAAGTACTGTACTCATTTATTCCACAAACTGTAGCTCTTAGAATAGCAGCTCATAAGTTACTCATGATGTGCCAGATGCTATCGGCAGATAATATACTGTATGTTGATGAAGTGATGTGATCGATACAATCAAATGATTACAAATAATTGTAATCCATAATAATTTAAGGCTCTCTGTAGTTAGTGTAGCTTTATGCAGTAATGACCTCATGTTAGTCTACAGTGCCTAAGTTTAGTGCCTAAGCTTGTTTAGAAAAATCCTTAAACACTGACTATCAACACAGTGTTGCTGTTCTTTCTGCAGGCAATGATTCGTGGAGAGTTGCATGTCTTAAAGGACTGGTGCTATGAAGCGGTGAGTCATACACAGGCAACATTTGATTACAGCTTATGCAGTTCATACACCATTGAACAAGTCTATGTTAATCTGGCCGAAGTACATGCTTCACAATACTTCCTAGTAATTTATTTGTCTGACTATTTTGGTTTCTGTCCTGTCCGTCCTCAGACATACAGTCAACTTGCCCATCCCATCCAGCAGGCGAAAGGTCTGGGGTTGCTATTCCAGTCCAAAGTCCTTGATATTGATAACATTGATGTAAGTGTTCACATGCAAACACTAGAATGCACACCTGCACACACTACTTTCATGTGAATTATTCTCATTGAATGTGTTCATGGCTTGCCTTGCTCTTGGTTATAGTTGGCTATGGGGAAAATGATGGACCAAGGCCCAGTGCTGATCATCACCTTCCAGGCCCAAGTTGTCATGGTGATTCGTAGCCCCAAAGGGGACATAGTGGAAGGAGATCCGGTCAGTCCTTTTAAATTTGCTCTACCTTGATGGTGGATTTGATCCAATCAGCGATATTACAGTGTCTCTCGTTTATCGCAGTTAATTGGCTCCAGAACTGACAGCGATGCGTGAATTTCCGCAAAGTAGGATTCAACATTAATAAATGGACTATTTTCATTGTTAAAGCTTAAAAAAACCTGTTCATGACCCTATAAATACAGTTTTTACCATTATTAGAGCCCTGTGGACATGAAATAACACCCCTATAGTCACCTTTATAAACTTCTGTTACCCAATATAGTAGTCATAATAGAAAATGAGACATCTTAGTCATTAATAAGTCATAACAGAGACTCCCACGTTAGCATTGACAGCATACTTCCTGTGGTGGCTATTGTTTCATCAATGTAACATTACTGACACTTAATGACAGTGTAGAATATGGGGACGGATTTTGCCCCAAAATGTATGGAAAAAAAAATCAACAGATCCATGGCATGATTGAGGAAAATGAGGCTAGACAGACTATATTTCATGCTCGATAAAATGCTACCATAAAAGTACTGCATCGAGTGTTGTACAAGTGAGACTGCTCATAATGTTGTCCTAGTATTCTACATCTAAACCACCTGACTCCACCATTACCACATACATACATACATACATACATACATACATACATACATACGTACACACATGCTGTGGTGTGATGTTCTTGAAAATCAGTCTAAAACCCTGTTAGCTCTCTGCATACCATCTCTGAAGATGCACTCTTCTCCCTCTTAACAGGAGAAAGTGCTGAGGATGATGTATGTTTGGGCGCTGTGTCGTGACCAGGAGGAGCTGAACCCCAATGCAGCGTGGAGACTCCTGGACATCTCTGCCTCCAGCACTGAGCAGGTTCTCTAAGAGGGAAAAGAAGAGTAGGGGACATAATTGGAGATAAGCGCAGAAGGAACAAGGAAGAGCGTGGGATGCCTACACATACTAATGCTCACACAGACTAATATTTGGTGCATTTATCTCCACTTCCGCCTTTTGCCATTGCCACTCAAAAGACTTGATGTGTACATTTATAAAAATATACAGTGAGCTGTTGGTTTCCAGGTACTAAGTGGACTGAGAACTTAAAATTTCATTCAACTTGTGACAAGAAGAGCTTGTGGATTTCACACTATTGTAGGGTGCTATGCTCGCTGTCAAATACTAGAAACTTAAAGGTTATAGGCATAAGCATGTTAGTTAACTCTCCATATTATAAGGCTTGACTTGTGTTTCCATAGATACTGTCAAACAAATTTATTTGCAAGATTTAAAAATTAGTCCAAAAAACGAGGGCAGTGTACATTATTACATTAGCATTCAAAGAATTTATTTTACCAGGAAATGCAACATGGGTGTGGTCACCATTCCCAGAGATTAACACATTTTGGTATTGTCTCTGGAGCACTTGTAAATTGGACTGCACAGCAGACTCATGTTGAAATACATAAATACATACATGGTTTGGAGGAGCCCAAGTAAAGACAAAAATACACAATTGTAACTTTAGTCAAAACACATGTAGATAAGAGAGATTGTATATGATTTTTTATTATACAGAACAGCGTGAGTGCATTCAATTGCATGAACTACAGTATAACTTGGTCCTATCAGAGTTGTTGCCTAGCAAATTGGGGAGTGAGTGTGTTATGTGTAGTCGTGTCACACACACAAGTGTGCATGCTGTGTGTGTGTGTTTTGAGATGCAGCATGTCTTCTCAAACTGCACCGGCTTTCACTCGCTAGAAACTGTGTAAGACAACATGTATGACATCTCCATAATTTAGTATGAGTGTGTTAATACTGTATATGGGAGCACATTGAAGTACCTGTATGTCACGAAGGCAGCTTCATGAGGGTCATGTTGCACTTCCTGTGTTATGGAGATGTTGATAATGATTTTATATTCATTTACCATTCCTTTTTTTTGTTCTTCTGGTCTTTAGTCCTTGCATTTCAATACACACTGAACATGCTGTCACATTTATTGTTTTTTTGTTTTTGTTTTTTTTTTAAAGAAGACACTGAACCTCCTGCAAAATCCCAAGTGGGTGAATTCATGTGCTTCTGCAGCTTGAACTCTTTATGGTCAAAACAGTGAAGTAATCCGCCTTGATTTTACTCTTTGTGTTCTCGACATGTCGCTGTTCAATGGACAACATGGATTGCCATAGTTTGTTTTGTACTTATTTCCACAACACAGTGAGATGCCATTTTAGTTGTTTTTTGGGATAAAAACTACATTTCGGATGCTCGTACGGTGCTTTTCATTGACCAGCAACAATCTACAACTGGTCATGCACAAGTGCTGCGTTTGTTGCCTAACAAGAATCGATCAAGCACCCCTGTTGGATTTATTTGCCAACCCACTGACATTCAATGGAGAAACACGGACGAACAGGAGGCTGTACACTAAATGATGTAACGGCCTTTCCTCTCACATGGAAGCATTTCAAACAGGGGTCACCAACGTTTTTCCTTGTGAGAGCTACTTTTACAAAATGAAAATGGCCAAGAGCTACTCATTTTTGTACCATTTATTTTTAGAGCTTATTTTAAACCCAAACAAAGCAAACATGCTTGTTTTACCAGAACATTAACAAAATGCTGGTATCCACAACTCGCATTTTGTATTTCAGAATGCATTTCTTTCTACTGTTCTTTCATTATTAACTGAAAACCTGAATAAAAAGCAGGCTTGTGGGCACCTCATGTGGTCTACCTGGTGCCCATGGGCACCACGTTGGTGACCCCTGATTTAAAACATTCGTCTTGAATGTCATTCTACCATTTCACAGTATTTTGTCGGTGTGCATACAGATGAAGTGTACAGACAGTATTTAATCTCAAAGTGGGCCAAAAAGATATGTTTAGTGTTCTGTCTTTCCAGCTGCATTATTTGTTTTGGTGTCCACTGGAGATAATTAAAAGGCCGCATGTGTCCTTTTGTTTTTCTCATTTCAAAGCTGACACACTTTGATGGATGTGTATGGATCTAGCCATTGACTCTGCGTGATAAACCTATGGATTTGGTAGTATAGGGATAATACATCAGGCTTTAAATAACACATGCCAGTACAGTCACACACACAGGGCCAATATATAGAGAAGCTCATCCCGTAGCTGTCTGTTGTGATGAATGGCTATGAACGCCCTTACACTTACTAACCTCTATCACGCCTTACAAAGTACCTGCATGAACAAACGGCCCTTTTCTAGCATCTTAGCCGTATGCTGTAGTGTAAACCGCAAGAGCACCTAAAGTACTTTGCATTGTGAGTGCTCTTTAGTACAAGTCCTGCAGCCCTGAGCAATGAGTACTTTGTATTGTGAACGAATGAATGAGGTTGGACGCTCCAACACGACGGAAAAAGCTGGAGGCAATGCATGTTCTTTGCGGCACAGTATTCTTTGAATATAAAACCACATCCTGTACTACATGCTACTACATAGTGAGCCTCCATCTGGTGGCAACATCACATTATGTAAGCAGATGTTAGAGACTTATCCTGAAGCTGTCTTCATATGCTCATTTTGATTAGTTTGCCTGAAAGAATCTGATGTGTTGTTCCTTTAACAAGCAGTTGTAGTTGGACCTAGACTGCTACTGTATAACAATATTAAAAAAATGTTGAAGAAAAAGCTAGGTGTGTGTCTCGAAGTCATCACCTGGTTACCCACCTTGACCTCTTAACATGATGTGAACCATTAAGCATGAAATTCAGTTGGCTTTCGTAAGCACACATGCTGGAGTGGTTCAATTATCAACCCAGTGGGCGCCCTTCTGGAGAGCCGCTCACTGTGATTTGATTACAAAAGCCCTTCAGGACGCTGTTACAAACTGATGACTATTAATTAAACCTTGAGGGAGACCTCAGGTGGGGGGATTTGTTGTTGTGCAACCTACATGCAACCTGTCACTGTGTTTGTACAGTTTTAATTGTGCCAATTAAGTCACATAATGAGTACCTGCAGCTTGGCTCGACGGTCACGCCACGTGTTTTGTTCCACATCCAGATTATGTCATATGTGCCAAGATTATGCCAAGCTGTGACCTAATCATATTATGCAACCTAAAGAAAATATGTCTTATCTGTTTGTTTGTTTTTTACTTTTTGCAAATCATCTAAGGAGTTCATTGCAAGTTTCTTCATCACCACTAAGTGTACAATACAGTCGTCTCTTGTTTATCACGGTTAATTGGTTCCGGACCTGACCGTGATAAGTGAATTTCGGTGAAGTATGATTCCTTATTTATAAATGGAATATTTTTGTAGTTAGAGCATAGAAAGACTAGACATGAAAAAACACCCCCATAGTCACCTTTATACTGACTCTGACTACTTGCAAGTCATGTTGCCAGCTTGTGTGTTCAAAGTTTCTGTTAAATACTTCGGAAACATCTGGCGGGCCCCATTCAAATGCTTGGCGGGCCGGATGTGGCCCCCAGGCCGTAGTTTGCCCACCCCTTATATAGACTCACACATGTTAGCATGGGGAGAGTCACATTATCACCGAGTACCTCCTGTGGTGGTTATTGTCATCAATGTAACATTACTGACCAGTGTGGAATACTACATATCAACAACATGTATTTGAATGCATCTTCTGAATGCCTTCGATTTGTATTTTACTGTCGTTAATTTATCAATTTTTATGCTTGAAAATGCTTAATTTTATCCACTTTTTACATACATAGTAGACTAACTCTGCATTAATAGATGCCATAGATGACATACAACAAAGCAACATTAAGGAGTGGGACAGGAGGACACAAACGTTAGCAACACTAGCATAGCTATGTGAGCTAAAATGCTTACATTACATTCACACTTTAACAGCAACATCATGCTAGGTTAGCCTATTCGCTGAAGAGAAACAACATAATGAAACTTACAGTTCCATATCCATAGCTGACTGACAGAGGCTTTATTTGCAGATGTGTAGTGAAGCCTGTTTTGATTTTAGAGTTTTTATTTGTGGAGACCATATTATACCAGATTAAAAAGGTAAATGTTCTTTAGCAATCTTTTATGTCAATGTTATGCCAGTACATTATATATTTTAGCAAATTTGGGACCAAGCAGAAAATCTCATTTCTAATTTAGACTTTGAGCTGAATATGCGTTAGACTGCCCTGCTGAAAAAAACAGCATCGACCGGCATGGAAATTATGCTGGTCAGTGCTGGTCTATGCTGGTTTGGTGCTGGTTTAGCTGGTGCACCTTGCTGGTCTATGCTGGTCAGTGCTGGTTTATGCTGGTCAGTTCTGGCCTATGCCGGTGCACCATGCTGGTCTATGCTGATGGACCATGCTGTTGTTCTGGTCACCAGCACCAGCATACCAGCACGAAAACATAACATATGCTGGTCTATGCTGGTCTATGCTGGTTTTTCCAACAATGTGTGCTGATGTACCCAACATTGTGACCAGTGTTATTTGTGCCTAGCAATACAGTACCTTACAAATACACATAGTAAAGTAAAATCTAAGTTATATTAATGTAATCAGCAGAGACTGCACTACATCCATTATTACATTTGATGTTGCTCATATTACTACAGTCGTCTCTCGCAATATCGTGGTTCGATTATTCGATTATCGGTTATTCAGAAATGTATTAATTAATAAATGATTGCTTTTTCATGGTAAACTATGGTCTATTATTAGTCAAAACATATGGAAATACATATGACATGTCGTATTCTGGTCACTAGGCAGCAGTAAAAACAAAACACTGATGAGACATTACCGTACATTACATGACCTTAACACTGCATGACGTTCTAAAGTCAGCCATGACATGTCCGACATGATACAGTGAAAACATTTCTCCTCCCATTCCACGTGGAAGTGGTAAGTTTTTGGCTTGTTAAGTTTAGAAGAAATACATTTGAGTCTAACCGGTTAGCTCACTCGCTTGCTAGTGTGGTGGAAAATTCTCAATGACAAATTTGTCTTTTATTATATGATTATTATTATTATCATTCACCCATAAAAATATTATTCTGCAGAAGGGGAAGGCAGTCAAAACAGACCCATAGCAGGACAGGATAGAAGCTAGCAAGATAGCAGAAGATAGCAAACGGTACTTTATCAGGTGCAAGGACGTATTCCAGGTTAATCAGAACCTGTCGACGTGGAAACACCATCGGAGAAACTTGGTTTTGAGACAGGAGGTCTCTGGCTTTGAACAAGCAGTCATAACAAAACATAATTTGTTCTTCTAGCAAATCAGTTTGACATTAATGTACATATATTAGCAGAAATACCACCTTTGTTCAAATCATTTAGCCTCACGGTAAAATATAACATTTCCATTACACTAGCTTGCTAGCTAGCAGGCGTCTCGAGTCCCTGCAGCATAAGCGTTGAGCCATGTGTCGTAAACAATGAATAATAGGAGTGTAAAGGTGACTATATGGGTGTCATTTCATGTCTACAGGGCCAAAAGGCTGGATGTTTACAGTATCTGACTGATACTGTAAGTTTGTTTTTGTTTCCAAATGAAGAAGGTGTAAGACAAAGATGGACGGAGTGCAGAGAACAAGAGACAGATGGACACACACCTTGAGTTCTTTTTTTTTTTTTCAGTGTTCATTTCATGGATGACTGCTTTGAAGGAACACCTTTACAGGAAGCATTCGGCTTGAAAGTACGGTATAAACGCATTTTGAAAAAGGATGCTATTCCGCCGGTGGAATAGTTCTGACTGCTACACAGGAAGAACAAAAGACAAGAACAACCACTGCGTCAACAACCACAGAACAGAGTAAGTCTTTACATATTGTATTTTAAACACTATTTTACCATAGCGACAAGGCTGCCAAGCATTATACATGTTATATAAACAGCTTTTCACAGGCAAGATATGCGGGAAGGGGCACCGCCCACAAAATATGAAATAAATCAGGCTTTACGCTCATCAATAAGCCCAGTTAAAACAATAATTGAATTGAATCATTTACACTTGAAGGCGACCAATCTTCATCGTGTTCTGCAAGTTCTCTATTTCATCTCCAAATGTTTCTCCCCTCTTTTCTTCTCGAAAACTATCGCACACGTCGCTCAAATCTTCCCTTTCATCACTGTAAAGATCCCCTGTCTCGTGCAACACTATGTTTGTATCGCTGAGAGGTGTTACTCCGCTGATGTCACTTCCGGAAATGACACTTTTGTGACGAGTTCGTCATGGCTGCCGTCATGAACTATAAATGTAATTTTTGCAAATGTATCGTTCGCTTTCAAAAAACAAACAATGTAGAACATAATTACAAGAAATATATAACATATTTAAGCAAAGTTGATCAATCTTGTCAGTGATTGTGATGTCAGACTCTTTAAAGTCACACTGACTTGCTGTGATTATCTGCTGGAGCCTAGAGGCCTCTTGTCTCCATATGCTTATCACCTGATTCAAATAGCCATGGCTGTCTAGGCATGTGATTCTGCCCTTCACTGCTTCTGTCTCTCACATGATTTGATTTGTCTCCTAGAATGCAAGTTTTATTCAACTGTACCTCTCGTTATTCTCAAGAACTTGTCTCGTCTCTTGTCTATTTTGCAGCTAGCAGCAGATTTTCCGTTGACAGAGATGCTTAAACAACAAACAACAAACAACAAACAAAATATAAAAAAAAAAATGTTGATTCAGCTCTTGTATTGGATGTGATTTACTGTGCAGGTGTACCCAATGTTGTGGCCGGCGTGTGTTCATATTCCAGTGTATAAGTCTCCTAATGGTCTGCTTATGAGTTTCAAACCATAATCATGTCCTATAACACTGATTATGCTCAGCTGGCTCACCAGAGTACATAAGGTCAACCAGCGTTGCCCTCCCCCACCCGGTGATGGTAAGGAAATGTGCACCACCTTGTGCTTATTGTCCTGCATTCTTTTTTGATTATGAAATCATGATGAGCATGGATAAAGACACCGGTTATGAATGTGGACCACATGTCCCATGCACAGTCCTCTTACATAATGCAAAGGCTTCACCCTCTGCTCTCGGCGTTTTCCTCTTTCAGGAGAAAAGAATATATGTGCCATCCAAAGAAGAAAAGTCCTGTGGAGGAGGAAGAGGAGGAGGGAGCAGACGGGGCGGATCCCTCAAAGTGAGGAGACTTTAAAGCCCCCTTACGCAGGCTCAAAGCTCTGCATGTGAGCCAGCTGAGAGCTGACCGTGGTGCTGAACATCTTCAGCATCCTTCATCAGAGGTCCTTACGTGTGAGTAAGTACTCCTACTTAATGATACTGCACTTTATAGCAAAGACGATGTGCGTTGCTGTAACATGTTACGTAGAAAAATCATTTTGCTGATCTTTTGCTGCAGGAAAGACATGCTAAGCATATTTAAGAAAATGAACATGATTACCATGAATGTTTTAAACTGAAGGGCAATGGCAAGAAAAATGTGAAATATGTAAAAAAAAAAAAAAACAACAACAGAAAACAAGTAGACGTTTGCGCGATCATTCAGGATTTATAGGTGAAAAAGTACGAACTTTTCAGTCGCTAGAGTCGAAAAAGTTGCTTTAAAAGTCAACACAACACACACATTTATCTAGAGGAGGCAACCACCTGCACGTTAAATACACTTCATGATATGTGCAGGTCCATTCAATGTATTTTGCTATCATGTGTTCACTTTGGCAACTTAATAACCAGTTCATACGTTTGCCACTTCAAACAATCAATAGACCTAAACCAGAGGCAGTATTGCAGAGTATTGCAGATGCCTGGTGTGTGAGGACTAAGTCTGAACCCTGTAGTATGGGTGTCCAAAGTGCGGCCAAGGGGTCCATTTACGGCCCGCAACTCATTTTTCATTGTCTCATTGTCAATTATAGAGCAAAAACAAGCTGAAATGCTGATACAAATAACTAATAATAACACAATGATTCGTCTTTAAAGATATGGAACTTTTTCCTCCTCTTTTTACATCATAAAAAAAAAAATTAAAACATCAAAGTGGCCCCCCGCATCCTTAGTATGGTGGAAAAAGTTTGGACTACCCTTGGCGTAGTATCTGCAGGATAAACCACCATTGTGAATTGTATTTATTTGCAAAATATACAAACTTTGAACAGAATAGATGGCCAAACTCAGTAAATAGGGACCATTTCTAATATTTTATTGATATTGAGATTGTTTTGATTTGTTGATTTATTGCAAACTACTGCAATTAATATAATTGATTAATAGGGATTGTGCAGAGTGAAACTGCTTTTTTTTTGCAGAAGAAATGTACATACATTGCATATGTGAGAGTTGATTGCAGTGAAATTTGCATATTTGGGAGAATTATTTGTCATGAGGTAACCTGGAAATATAACACACATGAACCACTTTGAGCTCCCATGTGTGTATTTGTGTTTTGCTTCATTTATAACCAGTAAAATTACGTAATTTTCTCATGTAGAAATAATTTAAAGAAAAAAATGGCAACAGAATTTAATTTATGTAGAAGTGTACTAAAAACAACTCAAAATCACTGTAAATCTTATTTCATTTTTGCAAATTTGATGAACTTTCGGTAGTTTGCAGTAAACCAACAAAACAATTTAAGTAGCTCAACACAATTAATATTTTTTAATTGGCCACCTGTTTTCCAGGTTGTACATTTTAAGTATAATTTAATGAGGGTCGAATCATTTGGGGTGCGACTATGTAAATGTGTAAATTAATACGTAGGTGTTTTGCGCGAACACGCGCCTTCTACTGCTCACGCTAACAGGTTTTTAAATCCTCAGTAACTTGTCGAACTTGGTGAAATTTTGACATTTGAGGCATCCTCCATGGTTTGTGATCAAATTCTTTGGAAGACATGTTAGCATACATACAATAAAGTTTTCCTCCAACTTTTATAATCGTTAGATAAATGCTCAGTACTTATTGGCAATGAGATGCTAAGTCCCGCCCGCCCCTGCAAAGACGCTTTGCTCGATGTCGTGTTTTTAACCGATCTTGCTCAAATTATTAAAACTGTTCAAAAATATATTTTTTACAAAGGAAATTTCAGATTTATGGGGTCAAATTTTGGGGTTTAGTAATTTGTGTATTTGCCGGAAAAATAACAGCATCGACAAC